>NW_009260793.1:898192-944350 GCF_000687185.1 Egretta garzetta
TAAATGCTATTCCACTCTCCAACAGCAGGAGAAAGAGCAGTTCTCTGGAAAACACCTGTAGCCACAATTCTGTATTTGGTATTTGCACAGGATTTCAAAAGTGAGGTGAATCCATAGCTGAGAGAAAAGGGTTGATTTGGCTCTGATTTGTACTGATGCAATACTTACTATTCAGCATATAAGCTAGGGTTTTGTCAGTATGACATCCCCCTCCCCACCCCTGCCCTGTACGCACATCCCAAAATAATGCAGTTTCTTCATCAACATGCTATGATAGCAGGCAAAATCACTGAGGATCAAAGTGCTCCACAGCAGAGGGGAATATTTTCATCATGTTACAGGTATCAATACCAAATGTATCCTGCATTATGCAAAAATAATTTGGCAAAAGTTCAAACACAACATTTACATCTTTACATTAGTGGCAAGCTAAAGGCACATGTGTCTCCATACTAAACTACAACAAAACTCTGAAAATCCAAGTTGTTAATTGTTTTTTATTGGTCTCTTTAGATTTATAGGACTAGCAGACATTCACCAGTCTCATTAAGAAGAGTCCTAAGGTGACATGACCTACTATTAACATAAAACATGAATGATGAAGATGACAGCTGACACAAGGATTTGCTGGAACATATGTACCATGAATAATTAAAAGCAAATATTGTAAAATCAAAACAGTCAGACCCTGGTTATGATATATTAGCGTGACTCCATTGGCTTTATTAGTAGTGTGGGTTTTTTTCTATTTGTCCCCGTGAAAAGGAAACCAAGTCAACTTTTTTTAGTGCAAGAATAACAAAGCCATTTTTTTCTTGATTAAAAAAAAAAATCACAAAAATGATAGTAAGTGAGAATGATGATGTGCAAACACATTTTCCAAGAAATCAATAATCAGTGCATTTTTAAAATGTCAGATTAAATCTCTACCTGGTTAAGATATCATTTGTATAATCTACTGTATCATCCAACCATCCTGAAACTTTTAATGAACTTCTGAGATGTGAAAAAGCATGTAAGCATTCATCACCAAAAAGACATTATAGATGAATGTGATGTCCAACTAAGATCAATTCTGGATATATAACATTTGAATTATTAATAACAGAAAAGGGAACATTGATATATCTTGCTCCACAAAATATGTACTGGAATTGTCAACAAAAATGCATAAGGTAAGTGTCTGCATTAAAATGATGGATGATTTCATGAACTCATTACACAACCAACACAATACTGTCCACTCACACAGTAGTAATGAAAAAGGAGTGCCTGGATTTTGGCTATGTACTAAATGTACTTCCAGACATCAGAGAGTAAAAGTATGTCAGAAAATAAGAGTCCAGGACATTTGGTATGACCCACAGCTCATTTCATGGCCCTAAGTGAGGACCAGAAACAGGGACAACAAAATTATTGGTTCCAATTACTTTTTTCTTTTGTACCAGATATGACAGGCAAGATTTCTGTAAGGGTCCATGGTTTGGGGGAGAAAAAAAAAAAAAAAAAAAGAGAGCGTATAAATTCCAAAGAAAGGTATTGCTTAGGTAAATACAGTCCTAGAGGAATGTGTCTCTAGCCTCAAAGACCAACAAATCATAGCTACTATAATGAAATAGTTCAATTCGACTTCAGCTAGGTTCTTCATTGTTTCATTTTGTCTTGACTAGACTAATGCAGTAGTTTCAGTTTCTTAAAATCACATTTTTTTAATGCAGACAACTGAAATATACATAGTTTTCATCCATCCCCAAGATAATTCATATTCTTCTTCAACATCACATCAAAAATAGTATTTGTTCTTGCAATCCTGAAAATAAGAGCTTCCTAACTTTCTCAGAAAGTAAATTAGTTGTTTTTTCTGCCTTCCCATTTGCCCAAATCCTTTTTTATTCTTTAATATGGTCATCCTGTTTCTGCTAATATCTGATGTTCCATCCTTTCGAAATAGCTTTTGCATGCTTCTGTACCTCATAGCTTCTTAATTTTATAAACCCATGCATAGTGTTTCGTCTACTATTCGTAATGAAGAAGGAAGAAAATCCTAAGCCTAATGTACAAGAAAATATTCTCCCTTTCCTGCAAAGACATCAGGACAGTGTGTAAGTATGAAGTGCTAGAGTTCACGTGTGTTACACTCCAGATTGCAACAGTTAAAATAAGCCAGTTGCATTATCTTAATCCATTTCATATACGTTAGGGCATTAACCAATGTAGACATAGGACAGTATTAAAACTAAGCAATCGTATAACTGTTTACAAGATCAAGCCTTTATCTTGGTGTTGCAGAAATTAATATACACAGACAATAACACAATGGAAATAACTACATCTATCAATTCAAATAGGTCTGGATTGTGAAAGTCATGAACTATGATTGTGTATTACTAATAATCAGAGCTCTTGTCGAATGTTTTTGTTGATTTATTCTATCATGCTCAGTATAACTGTAAACACACAATCTCATTTGAGAGAGTAGCTCCAGACAGAGATTTCATAGAGGATATTATAATTGCTTTATCTTGCTTTGCACAGAATGACTGGAGATATAAACAGAAAAGTTAACTGAAACTGGGATCCAAAGTATTGCAATATACCAGTAATTCAAGCATTTATACTTCATAAATAGTGTAAATTTCTTCTTATAAACCAAAACAATTATTTTGAAGTTTTAAGATCCTAGTATAAAGGATCTTAAATCTCTATATGAGATTGTCCCGTGTGCCTTCATAGGTGCAGCTTTCTTTCTGACACTGAAAAAAAGTAATTTTCCTGAATGCCCAAATGTGGCTCCAGTTCAGATACACATAGGTAACTGCTATTTTCATTTAACTGCAGACAAACAAAACACTCTTTTACATGGTAGAAAAACTTAGAAAATCAAGATGCTGCAGAAAGAACAGTTTCTATTTAGGCATCGGTATTACTTAGCATTGAGCCTCATCTTTCCAGGAATATGGAGACAGGGGAAGCAATGTGTAACGTGATTCAAGAGTTCATCGTGTGCCGATGAAAAGCGCAGGATATAAACTTGCAGACATAAGTCTGTAGACTTAAAAAGTATTACACAGAAACAGCTAGTTCTTCCACAGACATCCACTCTTGATCTATCTATTCTAGTATTGTAGAAGACACTAGGAAAAGCTAGTTAAATAATAGTTTAGATTTTTATGTTATTTTAAAAAAGAAAAAAAGAAAGAAGTGGTCTAAACTGGTGTCCTTCCTGTTTTTTTTTTCCTCTTTGACAGTGGCAGAAGAGATCCTTTGAGCAACTTAGGCTTTGAGCAAGTTCACTCTGGGCAGAGTTTGTCAGTTGCTTAGATTTATTTCCAAGATTTCCAGAGCTGACCTACTGCTGTTTCTCAGTCCTGTCATCCATAAAGGCCGCCAAGAATAGCCTTTTGTAGACCTGCACAACAGTAAGGCTCTGGAGCTCAACATTACTAAATGTCTGTAAAAAACTAAAACTGGGACTCACCATTTCCTCCTTCCTGGTCAAGTAAGTGACAACAATTACTGTACTTTGTAACTTAACTAGCTTATACAGCTTCAGCCCCAATGGTTTAGCACTTACATTTATCCCTGTTTAACATGACTGGAAGCCCCACTCAGGAAATCTAATGACAATCCTTTTATCTTTTTAAATATGCAAATGGTGGTTCTTCAGAAGCTCAAAACTCTGTTAAACCTTCATGTAGCCTCACTATGAAAGCAAAATCTGTCTTTTTAGCTCCAGAAGTATCTTCCTCCCAATTGCCACACTCCCACTTCAAATGAGAAATGGTTACAAAATGCAAAAAATAATACCAAAAAAACAATTTCCTTCACTGGTCACATTCTTACAAACTGCTTTTGCTGAATTCACATAATCACCAGACATAACAACAGTTACATAATAGATCATTTCAGCTTAAATAAAATCTAGCGAAGTCTAAATGCCTTATAATGGAAACTGTTACTCAACCTTAACTATAGGCGTTGCTACTGGTCCTGCCCAGCATATATTAAAAGACCCCCAACTTCTGAAAGCTAGTATTTTCTTCCAGTTAGCAGAATTTGTGCTTTACATAATTAATTCAGAGTTAGCAGCAGCCTAACCTACCACCTGCCAAATGCAATTTCTAACTTTCAACATGTTACTTCTTGTGTTGTGTTCTCAGTACTACTCACATATTTCCGACAAGCAGAATAGCAAAATAAGATTATTATATACTACTCCATAAACAGTTACTGAATCATGGAACACGATTCAAGATATATATGAATATATACATACATATATATTCCATATATATACAATATATACGGAAATGGATTGTCTAAACTGGCAAGCAGCAAAGACAACATATTCAAAAGACAAAATACTAGTTTGGTTGAAGATTTTCAGTAGAAATTATTTTTCAAAGATAAATGCAGTTTCCTCATAAACAAGGGGGGTAGCGTGGTTTTTGTTGGAGGGGGCTGAGGCAGGTGGTTGAGCAGGAAAATTTCTCGCTTTTCCACTAGACAGGAATCCCTTAACTTACACTAGACTATCTAAAAAACATTGTGACTACCAATCTAAACAGTGATTCCTGCAAATCAGAGCTTTCATGTTGAATCAAAGGTACCTCATTTAATTATTTCCTAATTGAAACTTTATACCTACTAAACACATTATTGACAATTTCATCTTGATTCAGAAAAACACTAAAAAAGTAATTTGTCACCACTTATTGTAAGACAGTTATTCAAAGTATCCCCAGCGCTCATCAGTTATTTTCAGTTGAAACTATAAGGATAATAAAAACCACTCCATAATGACCCTTTCAATATGTTATCATGTGAGATTTTAAAAGAGGTTGGAAAAAAAGTGGATTTTTTTTTTTTTTTAAATTCCCTTCTACTTCAAATAGACTTGATTTTTTTTTCTATCTGTTGGTCTTTCTAATGGGAAAAAGCAGACACCACGAAACAAAGAAAACAAGCCTTCACATAAAAACAGTGAAGTCCTGTGCTGTTATTTTACTAATTTCTGAATCAGTGCTAACAGGTTAGACTTCAGAAGTTTAATACGAATTTCACTGACTAGTAAAAGAAAATATCTTTGAAATGAACAGAGTTTAATCAGATTTTCTAAAACTGACTTGTATTATCTCTAAGTCACTGAAGTAGCCCATCACTGAACAATGAAAAAGTAGCAATGCCATCAGATTATATTCTGGATTGCACTATGGTCTAGTATGGTCCACTAAGCCATTCTCTCAGAACAGTAACAATATATATTGCTGTGCTTGTAAAATTAAATCTATATGAAACTGGTTTGGCGTGGAAGATCAGAAGTGCTTCCTACGAAACCAGATGACATAACAATGTAGCACAGGCACCATGATGACTGCCATCAGATAGGAGAGCATTTTTGCCATGAATGTAAGGACTGGTGGTCCTCAGACAGACTTCCCTGCCATTTGATGTATGGGTGTTTCAGTGTCTGTGCTATACAAAACTGGCCAGCACAAGGAATTGCTAACATAGAATCACAGGCTCACAGAATTGTTTAGGTTGGAGAAGACCTTTAAGATCATCGAACATGTCTGTCTCTTTCTACTTTGACTTGCCAAAAAGAGAAATGCCAACAAACCTTTTCTCTATTCTTTTGTTCACTATGTACCAGGCAGGATCTGCAAGCAGAGCGTGTCCAGAGCAGCAGCCCGCAGCTGCAGGGAACACCAGTTGAAAGGCTGGTGGCTCCTTTCACAAGTCCCACAGCTGCCCTCAGCCCCTGCCTGCTGATGAGGACGGGATGCACGTATGCGGGCAGGGGACTCTGGTGGGTTAGCATATGCTGGAGCATCCTCCTGTACAAGTAAATTGAGCAAGGCCCGGAGAAGGCCCCAGATACAAAGTGAACTGAGCTAACTGGCACTACGGAGGCAGATGCTCTGATACCCTCTTGAGCCACAGGCAGCTTGCAGCACAGCCAACATCATGGGCTGGTTTTTACAAGTACCACAAAAGATGTAAGTACCGAAAAAACATCTGGCTGGATATTCTTCTGTGTCCTAACTCCATTAATAAAAAAATAATTTCCTCTATGTGTTTGCTCCAATGAGTACTTCAATTCATATGGTCTACTGGAAGGAGTTATCTTTCATAAAACAAATGGTGCAAAATTCTTAACTATAGGCAAAAATAGATAATAATGCAGTGAAAAGGTGAGGTAGATTAAAAAATCCTAGCACCTGAGTGCAACAACTGAGTTTAAAAGCACTGTTCCTTTTTTACCTATTACTTCTTATACTCTTCCTATGTGTTACTTCCCCAGTAAAAATGGAGTTTTCACTATTAATTTAGGATCTTTTAAGTAAAATAGCTGACTTGAGAGAAAATGTAAAGGGCATTTGGTTTTGATTTGTTATTCTGCTTCTGCCTAGGAATATGTGTCAGCAGCTACATGAATCATTTTTAATTTCAAGGCCTTGAAATTCACTCTGAGGACTCCTGTCAGAAAGAAAGTAGCTTCAGAGTCCAAAGAAGAAAATATTAAAAACACAGCCACATTGTGGCTGTCATCTGGCAACAGCTGTTAGTTGTATTATTAATCGAAAATGACTCAAGAATAATAAAATCTTGTTAGATTTTGACAAGCAGACTAATGCAGTGCTTGATGTATGCAGTAGATACCCCGCAACTAAGGTTCATGGAGGTTAGAGTGTTCCTAAAGTCTTGCCAGGGAGTCTTTATTCAAAGGAGTACAAAATTCCTGCAAAGTCAGATTAAACCAAGTTCAAATGAAAGATATCTGTGGGTCTTTCACCTCTTGTATGGTTAGCTGATCAAGACAAATACAGTCAATGCCATTTATTTCAGCAATCTTTTCAACAGAAAATAGGTGGCAATGTATATCTGATATATAATCCAGTGAAAAATTACTATTCCTGCAGGCCTCTCCTATGGGAAACAAATTAATTGCTCTTCATATCTTTAAAGAACAATACATCTGAGAGAAGCACATGGATGGTAAATATATATCACCCTCTCTTCAAGTCATGCCAAAAAGTCCCAGCCTAATCATCTATGTTTAAATTTGCATTTTTTTAAGATTTCATTTTGCATCTGCTCTTCTCTGAGAAGAAGCAACTCCAGAAACAGATGTTTCAAAAGTTTTGAAAATTATCAGTTGTTGATTTTATATACATTTGCTTCATTTGTTTCAGCAGTGCAGATAAAAAAAAAATAAAAAAAAATCCACTTACAAGATCTTTATCATGGAAATACTACCAGGAAAAAAGAAGGTTCTACCTCAAAATAAGTGGAAAGTCAGAGTTTACAAGAATAATGAATATCTAGAAGTTATGTCAAGAATCAGTGTTTTAAAAACAAATTACACAAGCAAAATTCAATTGTACTACACATGTACCTCATATTACATTGCACTTGCTCTTAGTTTTCTGACATAATAGGATATTAGCTGAACACGGAGATGGTGTCTCAAAGTAAACAAATCTACGGGTTGAATATGAAATGAATGTTTTCTGTATTTTAATGTATAACTATGTTAAAATTATTAACAATAGAGTAGTGTAACAGTAGTCTACCAGGCTCAGAAAAAAACTTATTTTTCCAATAATTTTTTCTACTTTCAGTTTTTGTGATAGTTTACAGATGAAATTATTACATTAGCAATTTATATAGCTAGAATTAATCATTTGTCATGGCAGCAATTGCACAAAATAATTTGCAGATACACCCTATAGCATTTTGTAATGCACGGTATTATTTTTATTACCTGTGTATACCTTGCAAGTGGTGTTTTACCAGCTCATTCTGAAACTCTTGCAGAACATGCTACACTACACAAAACTGAGGTTAGAAGCAACATTTTTTGAGTCATTTCCAAAAATTTATAGAATACTTTATGTCAATTTTTTTCAGAATCAGAAGATGCAATTATTGACATATATTGTCAACACCACCGCACCACTGAGAACGCCTTGGCCATAGTATCACACCTGAACCAAATTTAATCTATTTAATAAAACAGAGGCTTACAAAAAATATGCAGGAGGGCCATTATATGTAAGTACAAAGTTCTGTAAAAATAAACCAAAACAGGATGTGTTTTGTCTGCTTTTCCTAATTTGAAGCAGGTTTTTTTTTTCTTCTTTTCTTCCAAAGTACAAGTCTAGGTATTTACCATACAGACATCCAGTTTGAAAATGGAGGCTTCCTCTCTACAGCACAGAAGGGTACTGTATTTAAAGAAATGTAATGGACTAGACAAGTAAACATACTTGTATGTTCTTTCAGTGATTCAGTTGCTTTTACAGAATATTATGGCTCAGATGATTAATACATTTCACTATGATATTAACTTTTTATCAGAACTGATTACAGATGGATTAAAGCCAAAGCTTGGGAAATACATTCAAGTGAAAGGACCTGCACTGTGTTACCAGTCGTTGCCATTTTATGTTGAAGACAAAAAAACCTAGAGAAAATCTCATCATAAGGAGAGATTTCTCAGGAAGAAACAGTCTTAGCTGGTAAGTCCCTCATTTTACTTTCATCTTCCATTCAAGTAAAGTGAAGCCTAACTCACATGGTGGTTAGATATATAGGGAATTGTTGTGTTTTCTGCCCGAACGCTTTTAGATGTGATCTATTGATCTGAAATGTATTTCTTGAGAGAACAGTTTGGGAGAGAGCAAAACCTCATTTAATCTACCCTCTTCCCTTAGGACTGCTCCCATGATGGCTATATCTGCTTCTGGGACTGCAAATGCTTTACTAAATTCCAGGAAGGTTTCAACTCTTACACCTTCCCTAATGTTACAGATGGAATTGGCTTTTTCCTTGCAAACATCGTAAACATGCTCTCAAAATACTATGTAACAGAAATACTGAGAATTTTATGGACCAGCTATGGAAAAAGGAACAGGAACAGCATCTTTAGAATATTTTAATATTGTAATCATGACCACACATATTGTAAAAAAAATCACGCTTTAATCCTGAAATGTGTACCAAGACAAAACTTAGACAAAACTATGTGAAAAGAGAAGAGTTCCTTGGGGACCGAAATTAAAGACTGCAGACTGGGTTGCACTCCTCTGCAATGGGTAGCAAGCCCAGAGCTCCACTTCTCCCTCTTCTAGTGCGACAATTTTCAGTGACAGAGGCTTTATCTAATGTTTAAAATATTGTATAAGGTATGTACTGTCTGGGAATTTGAAATCTTTTTTTTTGCCTGAGGGATGGGTTTTGCTCATTGGTTTAAAAATGTAGAGAAAAACATCCATCTTACAGACCTTTGTTGACAACAACACTTGCAATAGTGTCAGGGCACCGCGGGGGCTGGCAGCTCCCTGGGGCCCGGTGCCAGGGGCTTCCTGGGCGGGTGATGGCAGCCAGGGCATGTCCCACCCCCAGCCAGGAGCAGGGCAGCTGGGGGGCACTGGGGCAGCCCCAACCCTGGGCATTGGGCATCATTCTGGGGACAGGGACCCCGCTTGGCAGGGCCCATGGCTGGGCAGGACCGGGTTGTGGGGAGCTGGAGTCTGGCCTTGCTGCAGCATTACTGGAGCAGGGGCTGATGGCTCTGGGGGGCTGGCATAGGGTCATGGGCCATGGGCAGGGTGGGGGGAGTCCAGGGGGCTGACATGGGTTTCTGGGCCAAGGGTAGGGTTACTGGGTCTTGTTAGTGGACTCCAGACCACGACAAGAATGGCAAGTCTATATGGAAATTTGGAAAGAGCAAAGAAAGGCAGAGTCTTTGATTTGGTAATGCATCTGTGTGCTTTTGTCATGTAAATATTCCAGTTCCAGATACGGTGGTAGACAAATGCTGATCAATCTGCCCCTCAGAAAAAAAGACCTAACCCCTACTATCATTCACCAATTAAGTTACAGAATACATTTGTAAGCAAAGATCAGCACAAAGAACCTAGTAGTGAACAGTATCCTCTCCTGGAAGCGAAGTTACAGAGTCTCAGGAAGTCTGGTTACAGTCTCTCCTAAATTTTAAATTTACAAATATGCTACCAAATCATAAAGACAGTTACAATGACAAGAGTTAAATTTACTGGTTATTGTGTTTGATCAGAGCCTATCTACAGTCTTAAAGACCAGACAAAGCCCACTGTACTGCTTCTGCTGCTGCTCTTTAGGCTTGACAAAGTCAGCAAGGGAATGAAAATGCACCTTGGAGCAAGTTCAGGAAAAAATGGACACCACCTAGGAGCAAACAGGAGACCTTATTGTCAGCCTTTGTTCCCTGTTCCCACAGGCAGTGACGTTTTGAAGGCTGCAAAGTTGAATATCGAAGGGAGGACAAATGCTGACATAGAGCTGGTAAAAGTCAGATTTCCTAGATAGATCACAGGTTTCTCGGTGGTTTCTGAAGGTGGTTTCTTTTTCCCTTCCTATTCAGGTAAGAATTGAATTATCGAGGTTCCCCAAATGTCATCTTTGTTGTTATCATGTTTTAAAACTAGTGTAAAATTGGTTCATAAATACCTTGTGCTTATTTTTTTTTAAGTAGATGGTCAACAGATAATGGAGCTTGTGTTAATTTTTTAAAGCTATTGTTCAGTTTTTCTTACATATCTCAACTGCAGTTGAATCATTTTTGCTGGACAATATTTCTTGAGAAGTATTGTCTTTATACATAATCTTGGGAAAAACATCATCACTATAGTAGCTTTGTTGTTCTGTATGGTTTATTACAAGGCAAGATGCTGTCAGCCACTTTTATTCAGATAGTAACTGAAAATGTATGCATTGTTCTAAAAGATGAAGACTGATGGGAAACCAGATGCATGCATATTTATTGATCTAATGTAGATTATGCACTAATTCTGAAAGTAGCTATGTTTTTAAATCACAGGATTTGTGTGCATTATAAAAATCTGTGTTTATATGCAACTACTAAAGGAAACAGTATCCTCAATCAATTCTATATGCCTAAATTCCTTTTCACAAGTCTACCACTACTGGTCTTTTTCCTACCCACAGTGCGAATTAAACATAATTTCTCAAAATATGAAAGGCAAAAATGTGAAATTACTCAAACTTATTATTAAAGCAATAGCATTATTAATACAATATATTTGTAAAAAACTCATAAAATACAGACGCAAGAAGTTAAGCCATTTAATAAATATATAACCAGTGTGTCTCCAACCATAAGCAGGCATCCAAACTGGGACATAACATAGCTCCTAGAATAGTACCTCAATATTGTTCCCTCTCATTTTCATTGCCACTGCAAAGTTTCATTGCCACCCTTTAACTGCATTTCTGAAATTATTATCCTCAATAATACCAATACCCACAACAGCTTGTGAAAGGGAAAATTAAATTGGAAAAGGGAATGAGGATCAAGAAGCAGAGCTGCATATGAGTTAGGGCACCTCCACAAAGTTCAACTTAATGTTTTGCTCTATATCTTCATTTCAGTCCCCCAGCCAAAAATTTAAGGGTGAAAAAAAAAAAAAAGAAGATTCAATGTCCCGGTAACTCTTTCTTGTAGAACTAGAGATGCCAATAGTAACCTATTGTCTAGAAAAATGACACCTGTTAGCACAATTAAAGGCAATAAAGTCACTGCTTAATTCCACAACAATAAAGACTGATCTGTAAAAGTATTGCTAACATGTGGGCTGGTCCTTAGGGGCAGAGTCTTTAAAGAGTCTAGTGCATTAATCTTCCGAGTCAGTGTCCTGGCTCTCATCCCACTTGAGCTAAAAAATACTGTAATGTATATGTGGCTTTAGGGTGAAATCTTATTCATTCCCTTTCCCTGAAGTTAAACACATTTTATCACACATGCAATTTCTACACTTTGTTTGGACGGAACACTAGCCTTCCTTGTTAAAAAAAAAAAGAACTTACAATTAATGGGTCATATAACCCTTGTGAAAAGTTCAAAGACACAAACACCTGTTCATAGAAATAATCCTATTCTGGAAGAATGGACATCTTACAGACACTTGAAATGGAATGCTTTTTTCACACCAAAATCTTTAACTTTCGTAATAGACACAGCACAGTACTGCAGACCTTAAGAAATCAACAGGCTCTTTATTATACTCAGTACATCTGAAAAGATGTGAATGTCTAGAATTATGGAAAACCAAGCTTGATAAACATTAATTTAAGGAACCTTTTCCAATGTCCCACAGAAGGTAAAAGCAAAACTTGGCAATGGTGAGCAGATAGCAGTTTTACACCTAAGAGAAAAGCTGTAAAGGATGCCTCAGAATCTAGACTATATGGTAATGTATGTCTCACTGCTTTCACATCAGGACTTTCAATCTGGTTGAACAAATAAACATAGTGCTTCACCAGTATACTGCTCTTGGCTGGGATAGGGTTAAGTTTCTTCACAGTAGCTGGTATGGGGCTATGTTTTCGATTTGTGCTGGAAACAGGGTTGGTAACACAGGGATGTTTCAGTTACTGCTGAGCAGCACTGACACAGAATCAAGGCCTTTGCTGCTTCTCACCACCCCACCAGTGAGTAGGCTGGGGGTGCACAAGAAGCTGAGAAGGGACACAACTGGGACAGCTGACCCCAACTGACCAAAGGGACACCCCACATCATACAATGTCACACTCAGCAATAAAACCTGGGGGAAGGAGGAAGGGGCGTGTGTTCAGTTATAGCACTTGTCATCCCAAGCAGCCATTACACGTGATGGAGCCCTGCTTCCCTGGAGGTGGCTGAACACCTGCCTGCCCATGGGAAGCAGGGAATGGATTCCTTGGTTTGCTCTGCTTGCTTTGCTTTGCTTTCCCTATTAAACTGTCTTTATCTCAGCCCAGGAGTTTTCTCACTGTTATCCTTCCCATTCTCTCCCCCATCCTATTGTGGGGGGAGTGAGTGAGCAACTGGGTGGTGCTTAGCTACCTACTGGGGCTGGCCCACAATAACCAGGCATTATGTTGTAAGTGCAAAAATATATCTGCGCATTTACAGATGAAAGGTTAAAAAAAAAATAAAAAATAAAAAAATAAAAGGTGTCTACCAACAAAAGGAATGCAGTTACCATATTGCAGTAGTCCTGGTTAGGAAGCCAAGATGATAATATGATCTGGGAACTTGACAGTTGCCAATTAGTGGTTACAGAAGCATGTGTCATTTTTTTTTTCTTTTTTTTTGGAGGATAACTTGTGGCTGGACCACACATATTGTCCATATAGTTGTACACAAAACCAGATGGTAAAATAACAAACAGAGAAATAAACAAGAGCAGAACAAGCAAGGGGTAGTTTCTTCTCTGTTTCTGAAATCTCCTATACACATGGTCCACCTCATAGGAAAGTGAAAACAAGGTTAGAACATCAGGCAATCTTTTTGCCCTTGCTTTTCTGCCTCCTACGCCTGTCCTTTTTAACCATATGATTGATGCTGAAAGATACACTGGTGGTAGGTAATAAGCAAAGAAAGTACAGTGCCAGAACACCAATCCTGATTAGTGACTGATCCACCTTCTGCTCACCAAAGCCCTGCTCCAGCAGGCAGACCACAAAATCTCCTGGGGGTGGATGGCAAAAATTGCATCAGGATATACAGGTAAGAGCACAGCCCAGCAACTATCAGTTACCATAAGAAACACTGCACTAGGTTGTAGATACCTGTGTTCTCAAGCAGTGCTACTGGTTTGGTATTACCCTTATCACGCATCTTCAACTCACTATTTTGTCCCTCCTCCTTGTACACTTTTGATTAGCAAGAACTCTTCTGTGCAGTTTCCATGCTAGTGGAAATCAAGGCCTAAACAACAAGGTTTCAGTTGTACCAATGCCCTCATAAAATCTTAAACTGTACCAAAACAGAGCCCTTAGAAAACTGAAAGAAACAGTTCAGGTGCTCATATCTCTCTGCCCATTTGCCTGATGGCCTAAGTCATCCTTTGAATAATTCTAGGGAACACTGTAATAGCACATTAATATTTTGAACACATGAGAAAACTATGAGAATTGAGTCCATTGATCACAGTAGATTCTTGTCTGGGATATCACAACAGACTGTTCTACTGAAGCATGCTAAGGGTGCTCTTTCTTTTTGTGATGGAAAGTCTATGCAATTCCGCTTTATGCCAGTTTAACATATTTTCTCTAAAATAAGGAAATGAGGAAGACCTTAATCCATCTATAAGTATTACCTCAGTATTAGAACTTCATTTTAACAGATTTCATTAACAATGGTGGTTTAGGCATTAGTATTTATTTAGCAGTATCTAATCTGTGAATAACTTTATAAACTACCAATATTTATTTTCTTGTTTCCCAGAGGAATATACATACAACTTTAAAATTACACTCTACATATTATAATGGTACAAAATCTGCCATTCCCATATGAACTATGGCCAAGAACTTCTAGAAAAGGATAAGAATAATGGTTAAAGATGAGGACAAAAGTCTTGAACTTCAGGGATTGCTCAACTGGTGTTCAGGAGGCACATCTCTATATTTGGAAGCATCTAGTCAGCCGTTGACTATGTTTGTTATTTGTATCGTGCTCTTATCAGGAACCAAATTAGATAAGCTGCAAACAGGTCATTTCTTATAGGGATGCTTGAAGCCATTGTTCATATTATTGTGAAGACAGAAAGCAGAGGGAGTTTGACACTCTTTTCACACTTCATAATTAGTCTGCACTAATTTGCAGCGACATTCTTTCAATAAATAGGCATACATATTTCTTTACTATTTAATATAGTGTCCAAAGAAGGCCAACGAAGCTGGTGAGAGGTCTGGAGCACAAGTCTTATGAGGAGTGGCTGAGGGAACTGGGGTTATTTACCCTGGAGAAGAGGAGGCTGAGGGGAGACCTTATTGCCGTCTTACAACTGCCTGACAGGAGGCTGTAGGGAGGTGGGGGTCGGTCTCTTCTGCCAAGTAACAAGCGATAGGACAAGAAGAAATGACCTCAAGTTGCGTCAGGGAAGGTTTGAATTGGGTATTAGGAAAAATTTCTTCACCAAAGAGTTATCAAGCATTGGAACAGCCTGCCCAGGGAAGTGGTTGAGTCCCCATCCCTGGAAGTATTTAAAAGACAGGTAGATGTGGTGCTTAGGGACATGGTTTAGTGCTAGACTTGGCAGTGCTAAGTTAATGGTTGGGATTGATGATCTTAAAGGTCTTTTCCAACCTAAACTATTCTATGATTCTATATCTTCAAGTAAAAAAAAAAAAAAAAAAAAAAAACACAAAACAAGCTAATATACAATTAAGAGCTTTGTAATACTACTGCTGTAACAGCAGATCATTATAAATGCAAATAAATAAAATATCTAATCTTTTTTCACAGTCATTCAATTCGATGATAAATGTGTTTCCCTCCCACCCCACCAGTGTTTACATTCCAATTCAAAACGGAAATGAATGAGGTTTTTATCTCTTATTTCATGAGAGTTACAAACAGCACTGCTGATTTGAAAGGACAAATGCCTCACAGATTAATTCACTCTTTATGTTCTGTTCAGAAAAAAAACCACAGTCTAATTTGAGGTTTCCCCAGGAAAACATGAGCTTTTGGGGTTAGGTTACCAGTCAAATGTCAACAGTTGCTGTTTTATGAGCCATACTTGACATAAGCAAAGAACAAGCAGGGATAGATCCTCCATCAAGTTCATGGGTGAAAAGACCTCGTGTTTTGGGAAAGGTGGGGTATTAAATTTGTAAGTCAAACTCCCAGGAAAAGTTTTGATGTGATTTTGGACATTTCAAAAGCTATTCAGAATTCTCCATGGAGAGGGAACCATATTAAAATGCCAAGTAGATTAATACATTATTAGCTCTACTCTTCATTGATAACTTTTATTTTATTTTTACAGTGAGGTTAATGGTACTTTAAGAAGATAAGCAATTCATGTTTCCTGGGGCTCTGTGAAGATTCTGACTTAAAAAAATCATATAATCCTACACACATAATCTTTGCAAGTAGACTTAGGATCTAGACATTGACTTCTGTCTCCTTCATCAGCATTATTAATACATATTTATAAAAATTCAGCAGAATGTTTTGCTGCAATTGAGGAGGAAAGCAAACAGGAACCAACACAGGGTATCACAGTTAATTACTAATAACATAGCTAATTACTATTACATCCCATAACTAATTACTAAAGGTAATTAATAAATGCAAATGCAAAACACTACTTAGAAAGCCATTCAAATTCAAAGGATTTTGAAAATCTTACACTTTATGTTTTTCATGGACAGTAGTTCTGACATTCACAGTCCTAGAAACATAGTTGCAGCAAATTTGTACACACAGAGTTAACAATTCTTCCTTCCCTGGGGAAAGAAAAAAAAACCAAAGCAAAACACAGGCCCTAGAGCCAACCACCTGAAAAACTAAAGATTGTTAGGAGTTGCCAAATCTGGTAGCCTGATGGAGGTGAGATGGCCGCAACTCCCTGTTCTTAGTGTGTGATTTAGAAGCAGTAGTGAGGCTGAGTGTGTGTTCCCAAGAGGCAGGTCCACAGATGCATCTGTGACACACAGATAGGAACACTCAGCACTCAAACACAAATGGCACAAACAGCCCCATCCTTCTCCAGATGATCAGGAGGAAGGATGGTTTCGTTGGAAATATAGACATGTACTCAACATGGATCCCTCCTGTAACTTGCCTTAGGCACTTGGTCTATCCAGTAGCTGGCACCTGGATCCCCAGTCTCCCCACTTGCTAGCACCTGGACATACATGTCCGAGGCCTGCAGCTCCCCTCCAGCTGCTGGTGCAGATCCCATTTTAATCCTGGACATACTCACGCATCCCCACCCAGCCCAGCACACTACAGGTCCCCCAGTAACAGGCCTTAAACACTAAGTAACTGGCCCTGGACCCTCTGGCCCCCCCAGTTACCTTGCAAGCCCACTGACACCCCCATATATACATTATGGGCTCTCAGTAGCTGGCTTTGACACCCAGGAGCTGGCTCCTGGCTCCCTGGTCTCCCCTTGCCTCACGCACAGAGACACACAGATCCAACAGGCCTCTCAGTCAACCCACCGGGACCATATAGTCACTCCCGTAGTCAGTCTGGACATCTGGGCCCCTACAACAGCTGACTCATGGAACCCTCTGGTGTCTCCAGTATCTGGCTCAGACCTTTGGCCATGCGGATATCTGGTACCCAAGCCACTCACCTGACTCACTGGCTACTTCAGCCTGATACTCAGTAGTGACCCCATGCTGACATTCACACCCATGCATATGCCACACTCCATACTCTCCAGTTTGCTGGTGCCACAAAGACACAGAACCCTCTGAGCCGTGGTCCAGCTCCAGTTGCTGGCACTTAAAACTCCATACACACATGCATACAGACAGAGAGTCCCTTTACTCAGGAAAACAGTTACAAGCGGAGCGTAAGATGATACAGGACAGACTGTGCTGATCAAACACAGGGCACAATCACACAACGGTACTGAGCAAGAGCCTGTTTACACAGAACTAGCCTCTTTTATCCCCTTATGCATCTATTTTTCCTTGCTTTTTCCTCCCTAATCCATCTCAATCCCTCCCATCCCTTGCCTGAAGTTCTTCCTCTAAACATCCCAGAATAGATCTAGTACCATATCATAATGCTCTTCCCTGCATCCCATGTGTTCCATATCCCTGTAGGCAGCAGCTCCCTCAGCCTGAAGGGTGATCAAGACAGCATCTCCTCTTGACTCCTCATGATGGGTTTCAGCCCTGGCCCATGGGGCTGAGGCTCTGCTGGGGCAGCCCTAGGACGAGCCCGGGCTTGAGTCTCTAATTAGGGCAGGTGGGTTACTTTCCCAGTCCTGCACCTCTACCCTCCTTTGGGTGTGTAGAGATGAGCCTTTTATCAGGTAAGCTAACAAAGTTGTTCTTCTGCTGGGAACACAGCTTTTTTTACTTCAAAGTTTGTAATTTGGTGCTGGCCCACTATTATATTTTAGATGTATGAATTCTAAAATCCTATTTAAACTATTCTAAACTAAGCTCCGAAAAATCCAAAATTTTGAAGTCTTCAGATAGTAAGTTGTTTGAAACCAAATTTAGGCAGCATTAAGCTAGAAGCAGAAGACTTCTCAAGATGAGTATTGCAGCTTGATGTCTGCATCTGATAGCTCTGAGAAGCTTTACTGATAGCTATAAAAGATCCTTAGGCTTCACAAATTTTCCCTGTTTTGGCCCTTCTACCTCTTTCTTGTAAAGGAAGTTTGTGCATGTCACAGTAAATTCAGAAAACTTCCAGATAAAATATAACTAAGATGGAATTGAACAATTCATGCCTTAGGAAAAATAGGTCACAGAAATGCTTGCAAATTCAGGAGAGTGATGTTTTTAGAAAATGAGTGTCTTAAACCGCAGAAATTCAAAGTGAAATTTCATAGTGAAACACTCTATTCTTCAAGACTTTCCCATCATTTCCAATATTCTACTTCTTCCCATTATATCATGCCAAATTAATTTAGCTGCTGTTCTGGAATTATAAAAAGTCAACTTATCAAATCAAAAAGCCTTCTCTAGTGTTTTTTTACTTTTTCATTGTCTACTTACCTCATAAGGTATTTATTCTTTTGCCATTTTAATAGACTAAGGTATCAGAAACATTTTCATATTCTATACACATATTAAAAATAGTTTAAGTTCATGAAGTGTTACTAAATCCCTCTCAAAGCCTAAGGCTTGGGGAGTGAAAATACACTCCCATCTGCTTTCTTTATGACATACAAACAGTGATACAACAGCGCTATTTTCTTTTGTGATACTGATCTGATCCTGGGAACATCTATTACGATTCTTCACTGACTGAATAGCAGCTCCAGATTACAAGTTCCATATCATTATTGAAATAAAAAATATAGGCCATTGCCTCAGAGTGACAAAACAGAAGCAGAAATGTAGACCAGCATTGTATTTCTAAGTAAAACAAGGGCAGAGAGCACTTGAGCACTATACTACTGATCTTCCATACCTCTTAGTTGTTAACATGACCCTCAGAGTGGTTTTAGCCTGTGCCAGCTAGTACTCTGCCAGACTGTACTCACACATGGCTGGGTAAGGTGTGTGCCAGTGGTCGTTCCCGGAACACAGTATGTATGAACAGGCCTGCATGAGGTTTACCTTCCAGTACTTTATATAGTCCTCCAACATGATCCTGTCAGTCTTTGCACTCTTAGACCTTTCTAACAAGAACTTACAAATTTATAGAATAATTTAGGTAGGGAGAGACCTCTGGGGGTCATCGAGTCCGGCCTCCTACTCAAAGAAGGCTTAACCTCAAAGCTAGCTGAGATGGCACTGATACACTTCTCTTGGTAATGAAGCAAGCGTATACCTCCAAGCTCCAGAGACATTACTGTACACAAGCAAAGACACTTAAATGTAAAAACATTACAGTGAAAACCATTTACAATATACTTTATTGCACTTCGGCACATTTTAAAAATCATTATTATTCTCTACAGTTAGGTGTAGGGATCATTGTATTTAATTTTTTCACCTCAGTATTAAAACTTTGATATAGATAGGGAAAAATGGTTACAAGATTCAGATGAAAAAAGTACTTTCTTAAATTATATTTACTCATTATTAAGGACTATAAATGCACACTAAAATATATCACCATATTAATATTTAAGACAATGCTCTTCAGAAAACCCAAAACTAGTAACAAACCCCATCCCCAAAAGAGATTTCTTCTCTCTTTAAAGAAACCAGTTTGGATTCATTATACATAACTTACACTTTGTGGAAAAAAGGAGAGGGCAATACACAGAATTTAAGCATAAATATTTCAGCTCATTCTACCGCTTGAATCATAGAATAAATTTTCAGTGAAATGGCAATACTGCAGTTTTATAAATAAAAGAATTATCTTAATTTATTATGGTATATGTGTTGAAGCACACATTCAATAATCCTCCCAACCTTACCCTTCAGACCAAACAAAGCATTTAAAATCATTATGTATTAGGCACACTTGAGTCACTTCCTAAACAGAGGCTTGAAAAGATGGAAAAGTGCTATTCCAGTTTGGCTGAATGGCTCACATCATGGCATGATGCAGGATTAATTCTGTACACAGTAGGCTCATTTTATGATTCAGCAAAACACAGCAACTCCTAAATTTCATAGTGTTAAAGCGAGAAGTAGGATATAATAGGAATAAAAAAAAAAAATCCCCCCCACCTGTGTTTTGTACATTGGATTTCATCTACCAGACTTAGTTAACTGCAACATATTAGCCAAATCACACAGACATAAATATGCAATACCCACCTGTTTTAGGGTCAACAGAGAAATATGGCTGTCCCTGAAGAATACTGTATACTACTCTGGCGCTGTTTCCATATGTAGGGTCATCCGCATCTGTGGCTGTCACCTGTAGAACAGATGTACCTGTATATACAGGAAAATAGAAGTTAATTGATAATAAATATAATTTTCTGACAAATATAAATAATTTAGATGCATTTTTGAAACCTCTACAGTACTCACATTTTATAATTGAGAGATTAATAACATTTTCTCTATATTTTATTATTCTATCATATTTTTAAGGAAAACTATACCCATTTGAAAAAAGCTTTTTCTCCATGTATATGTAACTGCTACATATATATAAACAAAAATAATAACTACACAGCATGCCTATTTATGCATGTTCACACATACAGAACCCAAATTTGGATATTGTTTAGACTTCTGAATGACTTGTATTTATGGACTTTAGGATTATCTTCATCCACCATACAAATTAATGTTGAAGTGCATATTTAAAATAATTTGCATAAATGCCCCCAAATCAATAAAATACTATAAGGGAATCAAAAAATCTAGCCATCAGAAGGCATGAAAGATCTGAAAATGAAATAATTACTAGAACCTTGTTGGAATTCCAATGATGGATCCAAATTAGAAAGATAAGGAGTTCAAAAGACAAATATTTGTATGCTGTTAATAAATACCATTAGAAAAATAAAATTACAGTTCCTAGCATGTCACTAAGTGGAATAACTTATGAGTAACACTTTGTAGAAAATAAAAAGCATAAGCACTGCACAGGTAGAGACAAGTGATTTTACATTTTGATGTATTTTTCAAGATATTTAATGATTAATCTTTTTTGCTATCACTGCCCAACCCTTCACTATATGGCTATCACTGCCCAACATTAAAAAATCAGTAAATGAAAAATTGGCAAGTTAACAAAAGTTCAATCTTCATCCCACTTGTTCATCCTTCTACAGACACTGCTTTTTACAGACTCCTGTGGCCCAGTATTAAAATACAGGAATAATAATAACAGAACAGGCTGCTCTCATGTAATTCAGCATCTGAAAGTGCTTCTCAGTTATATTAACCAGTGAGGCATCACCTCCACTCTGGGGTGTTCAATTTCACATCTTAGTTGTGAGGAGAAGTACGCTTTTGAATTGAATCCTTTGATCTCCCCCACTTGTTGTACTTTGATTTGCCTCATGGAACAGTTTCAGAGCATGCTAACTAGATTCCTTTGGAAGAAACTAAACCAGAAGATTTGCTTTAGCAGCGTATCCCATTTATTCTGATTGCTAATGGGCATTTAGTCTCAGAGACCAGAGAAGAGCTAGTCTGAAATATGCCTTCCCAAAAACATACGGGGTAGACATTGGATCCTCAGTTCCAACTGTTTAACTTCACAGATCAGTTTCCGTTGCACAAAACTGTTTGTTCATGTGCACGCCCTCAGTGTACACTGGGAATAGAAATACGTAAAATCACAGAGTCTCACTTTGAGTACAGCAAAGCAAGCATGCAAAACTTTGCAGCTTTGGATTCTCCAGTGTTTGAGAAACTATTCGTTCATTTGTGCCACACTAACTTGGACACTGAAAGTTGCTTTTTGTGTTCTCTACTGGAGATTTAGTAAGAGGTACAGCAAACGTGTCTGCATACTTAGATATAGTATCTTCTGGTCTCTAAATAGCCCCAAATGCATACAGTCTCATAGATAAATACATTCACACAGCAGATATAAGTATACCTTGATGAATTTGAAGTTGAATATTGTAATAGAATCAAGCTGGAGCTAGTAGCCTGTTCATAGCTATTCAGGACTTAATGGCAAAACTGACTAAATTACTGTATTTGGGTTCATGTGGCAAGATAAACAAATATGAATTAAAGTTAGTGGAATTTTCTTAATATATTCTAGGCATCTATTCAGTCATATTTATTTGCTATCTAAAGTTAGAATACGAGTTCCTGCAAACCACATCAGGTCACTTCAAAGAACAGAAATGCATTTCTTCCCCTATTCTATAGTTTATCTAAATACGGTAATGATATGTTTCTGTAGCCCAGTCTGGCAATAATTTCTAACTTGAGGTGGAAAAGCTATGACCTGTTTACTAGTTAAGCTTGTTGTATTCAAGGATGAAGGCCTGTGCACACTAATTTGTTGTTTTACCTTTATTCATGGCTTCCCTATTTTATGTTGGAATCTTGTGGAATCATTAAAGATTAATAGGTTACTGATACACAGTGATTTTATTTTTTTTAATTGCATACAACAAAAATATACCTACCCAATAGGTGTAGTCAGTCACCTACCAGAGTTTGCTACCCAGAGTGCTGGGCAACTTCTGTACCTTTATAGGTTTTCCTGCTTCCAAGAAAACAGTTACCAACAGTTGCCTACTCATCTAACAGGTTGATTTCCCATTTGCACTTTTTCCCAGGGCTCTAGAAAATCAAGGTAGGTTTTGGAATGGATGAACAGACTTTGGCTATTTCAGAAGAAGAAAATACCAGAAATACTGAGATCTCATGGTTCTGTTGTTCTTCAGAGACTTTCTTCTCTCCTCTCCTTATTTTGAAAGGTAGGGGACTTGTATTGCTCATTGATGTGGGACAAAGAAACACTCCTTATTTTGAAAGGTAGGGGACAGAACCCGAGTGCTTGTATTGCTCATTGATGTGGGACAAAGAAACAGGGCTAGTGAAAGGTGATATCTCACATAAGCAGCTGACTGGCCATTTTAGCATGAATAGAATTCTATTATACCTTAGAATCTGCCAGGGTGATTTTCTAATACATCTGTATCTCTCTTCTAAGAAACACCTGATAATAGTAATTTGGTACTGAATAGTACTGAGTAGTAGCAAAGCGTTCTCTTTCCATCTAAAAGAACACTTAGAATCACAAGTTTTAACTCAACCCCCCACCCCACTTCTCAAACCCTCCTTCAGTGCTTATCAGATGCTTAACTTTTTCACTGTATTACACAAGCATGCTCAGCATCTTGTAAGATATACCCATACTGGCCTTTTGCCTAACTCTTGCCTGATTTGCTGAGCACAGAGGAAAAGGCAGCTTGTGAAAGCTGCGGGTTATGATGCCTTGTGAGAAAAAAGGTAAAGAGGGTACCTTTACCCTCCAGTTACTCCTTCCAAAATTAGCATCATGCAGCTCATCACCATGACAGACAAACCACAATTACAAGTATATTTGTACCATACAGACGCAGCATCAGTTTTTGCTGTTCAGTTATGTGTAATGAAGGATTTAGATGGAAAAATATACAGTACAGCTGCCTTGCTATTTTTAAGCTTAACAGTTCTGAAGGAAATAATTGAATACAAAAAATAAGGATCTAATTTCCCTGGAGACCTCAGAACAGATATGAACATCAGACCCAGAGGCATACCTTACATACTTTCTTCACTAACTTACTGTGAAAGTGTCTGTCAAGAAAAACTCAAGATTTTGCTATGAAAGCGTTTTGACACTCCAGTTAGGTAGTAAAAAAGACTTTTTTCCCCAAAGTGGAGGCTCTGCTTATTCAGAGCACAGCTATCATTTCATGTGATTTCCCACTACAGTTTAGAGATTACATATAGGGAATTCTGTTTTCTTAGCTTATGCTTTATAGAGAGCTGCAAAATATGTCTGTATGTTCTGAACACCACTCTGTAAGCTTTGCCTTTTTTCTGTTATCAAAAATAAGGACAATTTCATTTGGGAAATCAAATTTTAGATTTCTTTCAAAATATCTTATTTCGTTTTTCTCTTTTTTTAAAATATGTTTACAATAAAAATTTTGTAAAGTTATATATCAAAGAGAAGCTGAAGGGAAATACTTCAGTCTGTCTCTCTGAAGACAAATTTTTAATGTTTAATGAGGCACTTCAATAAAACACACCTGTTGAGAATGCAAATCTGTATGCATGACTTCCCATAGTTTGCTGGACTGTTAAAATCTCAGATGGATCAATATTGAATAAAAAGTAAAAGAAGTGGAAAAAAAGTGAAGTTTAACAAACACAGGGATTTCCTGCCTAACTAAACTGATTCTTGAAGTTGTCTTAAAACACTAACAAGTCAACACAATACGTTTGAGTTTCATTCCACATTAGAAAATAATAGCGATTTCACCAGGAAATCAACACTTCCAGTTCAGTGACTATATTACTGATCCAAGTCCTCACTCAGTATTTTTTGTCAGCCATTTCATTAGAAGACAAAAATCAAACAACACAGGAAGGTAAATAGGCAATTCTCATACAAATCATATTTATGAATTTCATGAATATTGTCTTCCAGGTTACCTGAAATTA
Source organism: Egretta garzetta (assembly GCF_000687185.1). Lineage (NCBI taxonomy): Eukaryota > Metazoa > Chordata > Aves > Pelecaniformes > Ardeidae > Egretta > Egretta garzetta. Next base: position 922,772 of record NW_009260793.1, read on the forward strand.
TGACTACCTCACATTATAATACCCTGGAAAGAAGTTCAGAAAAGTCCAGTGTGTCTATTAATTTCCTAAGTAGAATTTATTGGGAATACTCTTCTTATGCATGTCCTCAACACTAGAAACTGTAATATGCAATATTTCACTTTCTTTGAAGCTATCTGAAAATGAGCAGATATGGAATGCTTTTACTGACAGAAAAATGTTTTTATTTCCTTTTACATGTAGATAATGATGACTCTTCCATAAACCTTAAAATGACACAGTTATAGCTCTCAATGAGACTAAGTTTTTTACACTGCAGAAGAAATAATTTCAGTTATAAACCCTGGTTCTTGAGGCAACTTTTAGGAAAAACATTCAATGAAGGCTAGGAATACATGTTTTCTTTCAGCTCTTTCAGCATAGTACATAAAGCATAAATAATTTGTTCACTTTGTGCCACAATGAACACTGTGATCTAATATTTGGCAAATAATTTAACAAGACTTACCTGTACTTTCTTGTCAGTGACCTAAAAAAAGCCATAAAGGTCCTACAGCTTTTACAAGTAGATCAAGAAATGTTCAACTTGTGGGAAAAATACCAGCTAACCTCTTGAGGAGACAGACAGGAACCTGCTGCTGAAACTAAACAGCATAACGGAGATCAAAAATGCCACCCGCCACTCAGCATGAGGGCTGTTAGAGAGAGACAGTAACATTGAAAGTCCTTTAAATGACCACGTAAAAAAGTGGAAGAAATTTTGAAAGTAGTGAAGCATCCTTAGGAATTCATAAAATAACAAGAAGTTCAGTTATGTAAAGGTTCCACAGCTAAATGTCAAAAAACGGGCTAATTACAGAACTAATAAAAATGGCATAGGGTTCTCCATTATTTGACGGAAAGAATGTATCCTGTGGAAGCAATAACAGAATTAGTCTTCCTGAGACTGCAGACAATAAAATACTTTCAGTATGCAGCAAACACAAACAAATCAATATGGGAAAAAGAAAATAACGATCATAAATTTGCAACGAAAATATAATATATGCCTACAGCAGATTGCCTGTATGGCAGGATATGAAAATTCAGTTTTATTCACACAAGAAAGCTTTGTGGAATAAATACTTTAAAGATTTACCTCAGGTACAACCAGTGAAGTATTTTATTTATAAAACATATGCATTACTGCTTTTTTTTATCACTAAAACTTCCTTGGTTTGCCATAATCCACTCTGTTTTATAACCCAAAATGCCATCTCAGACTGACTATTTGAACTGTTCTTTGGAAAAAAGTAACTTGTATAATGTAGTTGTACAGTAATACCAAGATTTAGACTACTACAGAATTATGACTAACATCTATGTAAGAATACTCCATTTTGAGAGAAGGAAAAAAAGAGAACTTTTATAAACAGAATGAACAAATAAAAAATAATTATATTAGCTGCTTTTGGCTTTGAGGATAACATTGATTTCCTCTCCACAGTCCTTCCTCCTATACAGAAAATAAAAGGCTTCTACAGGAGAAAAAAAATAATTAATTAAAATGGTCTCCATTAAAGACAAAGGAAACTGAAGAAAGAGTTATGCATTTATTGGAGACAGTTGATAAAGGAAACTAATTTCACATCAAGACAGTCTGTGTGATGAGAGACAACTGAGATAAGAGTTTAGATATTACTGAAATGAACTGCAACTCTAACAATAAAGCTTTGTGCCACAATGAATTATCAAAGACAACTGAAAGAGGTTTCATACCGGCCCCTAGTACTCTTACTGGGAGCTCTAGCCCCTCACTGTAGTACTTCCCACAAAGGTGCATTGCTGAATTAGTCCCACTGTTATGACAGTACTCACAGAAATACTGCTCTTCTGTACTTCCACAAATTTCTTGTGGGAATGATATCTGCGATAGTATGCTTAGATGGTTAAAATAGGGAATTCTACATTAAAAACATGTCCTGTTATATGCACTAGCGTCACTGTGTAGATGAAATGGAGACCTATGTGTTTATAGCTCCGAGAAGTAACAGATGAGAGCAAGGAAGTCAGTATTTGAGAGGAAGCTATGGTTTAAGAGAACAATAAACAATTTGAAAATTAGTTTAAGGAATGAAAATATATTTGATCTATAATATGAAAATCTTTATTACCTAGATACTGACCAAAGAAGAATGGCTAATAAGATTGTTTTTCTGGTAAAGACCCAGAAGAGGTTACTAGAAATAATGATGTTGATAAACAATGATAATAAAATGTGGGAGGAGGGAGACATAGACATTACAAGAAAAGATGAGGTAGCAATTCCCAGTTAGAAGGAAATAGACTGTAGAAAGAATAAAATTCATAAAAGGGAAGTTGAACAGTAATATGGGAACAATGACCTATGAAAGAAGAAGAGAGAAGGAAATAAAGGAGATCAAAGAAAGATGTTTCTCCCTTCATGCATTCTTGTTGCAGGAGGGACCACAGGAAAAAAAAAAACGCTTAGAGTTCTCCACAGTCAAGAAAAGACATCTGAAATAGCATACTGTGGGAGGACTTGGAGGAGAGGAAAGTACTGGAAAGGGAGAGAGGTACTACAAGTACTTACAAAGAACAAAGTATTAGAACAAGACAATTATGATAGAGACAGGTAGATTATTTTTAGAACATCACATATGGGGGACATTCTGAGAAGAAAGTCGAGGAACTATTCCTATGTGTCAGTGTAGTGGCAGTGGCAGTGAGAAAGAATGAAGAAGCAGTGATAAAGTCAGGAGAAAATCTTTTACATCCTTTTAAAACATGCTATTTGGTAAGCTTGAGTGTCCATTTAATACAATCTGGTTTTTCATTGTAGATAGGAAAGAATACTTATTCTCTACTTTATACAAGATTAACGCCACTTAGGTCAATGAAGAAGCCACTGGTATAAAACCCAGTCTCTGCTTCCAAACTGTCACAGCTCTGAACTTCATGGCTCAGGAATAAGTTTTAATATATTTCGGTCTTTCCAGGACTGGTACAATTACCAGATGTTTGCAATTATTTCATATGCCACACTTCATTTGTATATGCAGGAAAAGAACTGTAGATGTGTTTGGAACGCACTATTTTCACTATGCATATCTGTAATGGAAGCTGTGGGTTTGGCCTGTTTAGTCTCTCCACATGAAATATTTCTTTGCACACTGTGAAATAGTATGTGGTTCAAACAGTATGCAGACTTCCACAAACAGATTAAACTTCCCTTGTTAGACAGCCACTTATGTATGAACTCAGCATAGTAATGTCAGGTGGTACCATAGAAGATGAACCAAATGCAGATTCCCAGTTTAAAATGAATTTCATCTATCTACGCTAGGGAAGTCGTACAAGATACCCTCCCATCCAAAATAATTATATTTACAAAGTACTGTATCTATCTGACTTTCAAGTATGGAACAAAGGCAAATAAACATATGGTCTAAAATAACCTAGAAAACTACCATTCCTTTGTGTTTGTTTGATTCTGTGAATTGCATAGACTACTCATGAAGAAGAGAATGCCATAAAGCGTGTAGCTGAATGAGGATATATGAACACATCTTGTTCCTGGAGTGCAAAGTACCATTTGCCAGGGAATGTCTGTTAAAGCATTCAAGAATAAGAGTGACTCTCCTCTACAGCCAGCGTGTGTGTAATGCACTGTTTTCTTAATATGAATGTCCCAAGTAACACACAAGGTTGCATTTGATGTCTTCTTATCATCTCTTCTCAAATGTAATATCTTTTACATACAATCAACAACACAGTAATGCGTCATAACTTTGTCAAATAGTATGTGGCATTTTTGCTTGTTAGAAGATTGTTGAATAGAACAGTTAATTTTCCTTACCCATTTCAGACATCTCTGGCACAGTAACAATGTATGGTCCATCTGTAAATTTTGGTGCATTGTCGTTGATGTCCTGCACTTTGATAATAAATTCAGATTCAGGCTCGAGTGGCTTGTTTGTCCGTCTATCAATAGCTTGGGCATGAAGCACATAGTGTGTCTTCTGCTCTCGATCTAGGCTTTTGGTTGAATGGATGTCTCCAGTCGTGTCATCAATAATAAATATAGTCCCCGCCCCTTCTCCAGTAAGAATGTATTTGACTGATCCATCACCTTTGTCGGAATTGGAGTGCAGCTGTAGAATATATACACATAAAATCATATAAAATGACATATTAAATTTCATAAAGGTTATTTCAGATAAGATATAAAAACTATAATATTACTGTTAGTACCGTTCTGCTTAGTTTTTCACCTGCCCATCTCTTGCTGTAATTCCTTATGTCCTATTTCTGGCAAGTCAATAATTTTGTTCAGAGTCATTTCTACCTACTTTTTGAAGCTCAGATTTCTTGGGTTCTATGTCCATTCTAGAAAACTTACCCTAAGTCAAGAATATTCTAGGAACATGTGGGTTTTATTTTGGCTTCGTTTTAGTCATTCTAGTAGCTAGCTTACAGCACTCATTGCTAGAAGCTCTGCTTTAAGCACTAAGCCTGAAGCAGTTACATGGAGGACTGTTTTGTAGTTCAGTCCCACCACCTATGTTATCTTCTGTGGCCCCAAGGTTCATTTACTGCAAAAGGAAACTGTGTAGTGTGGCAGTGACAGATGTCTGTCCAGAATTGCTTTATTCCTCAACAAAACACAGCCATTTTCTCTGGGTTTTGTTTGTTTGTTTGTTTTTAATTAGAAAGTCACCTAATTTCCTTGTATTTAAATTATTTATAATGAAGTAATGAACTTTGACTGATACTTCCACCATTTTCGTTGTTCCTAAGACATCCTTTATGCTACGAAATATGCATTAAGTGTATTATAACCCTCCTTGAGTAGAATAAAGCTTATATTTATTGAGGAGGGGAGAGGAGGAAAAGACACTAAGTACCCTGGTATATTAAGAGATAACATGAGACAGCTACCCATTAAGTCTCAGTGTTTGTAACTTGACTTTAAAGAATTGCCTGTTTAGATTAAATGTGATTAGATGTGTCCTCTGAGAAGGAGGGGTAATTTTTTGATAGACTGAGAGTCTGTGTGTTTTTGTTTTTTTTTTAAATGACTTTAAGAACAGAATGTATTTATTGAGGTGCCCAATGAGAACAAAGTGATAACGAAGAAATGAACAGCCTCAGGTATTGTGCAGTTATACTGTGATGTTAAATCAGAAGGGAAACTTTCTAATTTTAAGAACTCACTCACTCTTATCCCACTGGCCTGACTATCTTTCAATATCTGCAATGTGGCATTACTAAGTTTCTATACAGCATCAGAGCAAAGGAGAGGCTGAATGGCAGATATTATTTTTAATTAATGGAACACAAGGTATCAGTTTCCTGACTCCTTTTCATTCTCAGTTCAGAAATCATTTAGGGTTGGATAGAGAGAAAATAAGACTTTTGCAGGTACAAATCATATTTTTTCTGACTTAAATCATAAGATACAGGGGTGCTGCTATTTTCTCACTCTCTCCTTGTTCCTTTTTTCCCAGGTTTTTGTCGCCTTTAAAATTATCTAGCCTACTATTTGTAAAAGGAGTAGGCATATGGGGCTTGATGACATCTTTCATCTCGTGTATTAAATCTATGAAATTATGGTGTCGCACATAATTTATATCTTGTCCTGCAGGGGGTGAGGGTGGGGAAAAGTCTAATAAAATTAAGATTGTCAGCTCATATAAACTTCAGCATAACTTCAGTCAATGCACCATATACTTATCTGAGCTACAAGAATCTGAGTGAATAACCAGAACAAAACTGGGTCACCACTGTAGACCCTTTTTTTTGAAAATGGAACAAAGAAAGAGACAGAGAAAGGGTCTGTTTGCTTGGCTTTGCCTTTATAGGACAGCAGGCCAGTCTTTCACCTTTTCTTTAGAGTAGTAATGGACAAAATTCTGGTTACATCTCTTCTTATCCTCAAAATAATACTGTATTCTATTAACAAAAGAATAATTCACTCAATGTAAAATTCCAGGGATCTAAACTTCCTATAAAGTCAAAACATTCTTCTGAAGTTATTTATTCCTAAAAAAACCCCAGTAGGTATTCTGGTATTTTAACCCCGGTTTGTTGGTATTCTAATTTTTCAGAAACAGTCAGAATTTTTTTTCTCTTACTACAGCTTTCCTTTTTTTGATAAAATGATTTCTAAGTGTTAGTGTTTCCAAATGTTACCCAAATTTGTATGCCCAGAAAAATGACAAATTTGCTGAGTTTATGAAGCTATAAGGAACTCAAGTTGAAACTACCCCAAACTGAAAAAGAGCAGAAGAATTCGCATTCCATCCACATTCTACCCTTTTAACTCTGCATGCGTATATGTAAAAGCATATTCAGGTATACCATATAGACATCCCAGCAAAGATCACTGTATTCATAACTGGAATTATGAAATTATCATAGAATCATAGAATGTTTTGGGTTGGAAGGGACCCCTAGAGGTCATCTAGTCTAAGCCCCTTCCAGTGAGCAGGGACACCAGTTAGGAAATTGGTTACATAGATAGGTAAGAAATCAACAGGATAAGAACTGCTATAGAATTTAAGAAGTAAGCTTCCTCAACCCCCCCCCAGATATCAACATAGACATGGTGTTCCAATACCGTGCTGCAGAAAGGTACACTCAGAGATTCACTGTGATAGCAAAAAATGGAACATTTGGAAAAATTAATAACATTAGGTATTTTTTGTTGCGAAGAAACAACTATTTGTACTTGTGATGAGTGAAGAAAATCCAGGTAAATTTTGAGTCAGAGGCTTTTACATCTAACAAGTAATAGAAGTTAAGAAACACAGAGGATTCCAACCAATTATATGTTGTTCCTGCTAAACATCACGTTACCCAACAAACTTCAGTTGAAAAATGCAGGCAGGAATGTCATTAGAAGAAAATTATCTGGGTATTAATAAACACTGAAAGACTTGAATTTGCAACTGGGTCTTTTACATTGCAGTTGTAAGGTGACAATTGAAAAGAAGAGAAAGGTAAGAGAATTCCCTGTTTCCCTACTTCCTGATGTTTCTTATATTGCTTTAAATAAAACACTTTGATTTATACCTTTTAATTTCTACTGCTGAATTTTAAATTCACATAGGATTTTGCATAGCGCTTCTACTGCATAACAAGAGGTCCTTTCCTTTGTCAGTTGGTTTATATTTCAGTTTTTCTGTAAAGTAAAGATTAAATAACTGTTTGTCTCCTTTAATACTTCCATCTCAGTACAAATTGGCCCAAGTAGAAAAATATCAAGGCTTCCCTCAAACATTCACTTGCAATATGTGTTGTGCTGAAGAGAGCCCCTGGGAATCCCCACTTAAAACAATGCCTACCAGATTAATGAGAGATTCGTGTTCCTGAGCATGGTGCACTTCTTTCTTTTCCCTGCGCACTATGAAATCATCTCCACAACAGGTGGAGACCACCCCATAGCGGACTATCACTCTACTGGGGGCTGCAGCTACTATTTCTCTTCCAGATTAATTTGACAGAGAGGGGGATGCCGCTAAGCAATGTAGACTCAAGGCAACCCATGCTTTGTTCACCAGTTCAGACCTAACTTGTGTGACCTGGGGAAGTCATCTCAACCCAGATCCCGAGAAAGGGTAAGGACGTTTCATTTCAATGTGATGCCACCACCTCTGCCAATGAGTACTGCAAGAACTTGTATACACTAGAGGATGAAACACTCACACGCTGTAGTAATGTGAATAAATAGCTCAGATAAACACAAAATGTGGTGTTATTTTTTCCCCTGCTGTGCCAGTCAGAGACAGAAAGTTGGAACGTTGCGGGAGTCTCTTAATTTAAAAAGAAATACAAACACATTGCAAACTGAAACATGATTACTCATAATGTTGAGATGAGTAACAAGCACTGAGAAGAAATACAAGGGAAATATGCCAAACATTAGAACACAGATCTCTGATTTCTGTATCACAGGTTTTAACTATGACTATGAAAACAGTACTGAAAAAGTCTTTAAGTAGGTCTTAGTTTCTGTGATAGACCACCTCATCTGATGATTATATATTGATCTGTGATATTAATTTTCAACTGCTATTTAAAGAAGCTTTTTTTTTTCTTCTTAAATTGCTTCAACTTGCTTCCCTATGCAATCGCACCTTAGACCCAAACCCTATTTCAAAAATGACTTTGCAGACCAGTAGTTTGCCTAGTTAACCACTAGAGACTAATCCAGCTTGCATTCACCACTTAGCCCTCCCTAGCTCCCCAGGGCTTCCCCCACCCTGCCCACAGCCCAGGACTTCACTGCAGCCCTCCAGGGCCACCAGTCCCTGCCCCAGCGATGCCACAGCAGGGCCGGTCTCCAGCTCCCCACAGCCCTGCCCTGCCTGGCCATTGGCACCCCTGAGCCAGGCCCACCTGCGGGACCACATCCTGACCCGGCCTCGGCCTGGCCCTGTCCCCAGGGAGGTGCCTGATGCCTGGGGCTAGGGCTGTCCCAGTGGTCCCTGGCTGCCCTGCTCATGGCTGGGGGGTGCCATGACCCACCCCAGGGAGCTGCCTCACTCTGCTGCTCCCTGACAGCAACATCTCCTGTCCCTCAACTTCCAGCCTGTGCAGGCTTCTCAGTTCTGTGTGGAAATGCAGTTTCTATCTTAGGTGATGGGCTGGCTTCTAAAAACATTAGTTATCACTGCTGATTGGGTTATGCTCCTAATAAGAACATATCTACTAAATATTCTGAATCTGTCCACAACCAGAAGCTGCCAGAAAATATTTAATTTTCATCCCCTGTTGGGCATTATTCCTGGCTTTATTTCTCTGAATTTTTAGGGAAAAAAAAAACTGAAAATAATAACTGAAGAGCATATCTGGAATGTCACCTTTATCAACCCAGTGGGCTCCACTTGACATATTTAATAACAGGTTGGATTCAGGATGATTTATGACAGTTCCTCAATCTTTAACTAGCCTATATCAGCAGTGTATGACTGATTTTGTGGAATAGAAACCAAGGTGTCCTTGTTTTGGTAAGACTTAAACATTTTTCTTCCATTTAAATGCTTAACTTTCTTTTAGTATTCCTGCAAGAACTGTAGAAGAGCTACATTTTCCAAAGGCATGATTTGAAGAGGTATACCAAACATTTCAGTTAATGAGTTTTCCTTATATTCTTATTATTAATTCTGATACTACAAGTCTTTAAGCACTTATAATTTGATGCACCAGCATATTAACTGCTGTAAAATGAATGCACAGGTTGTAGGCTTATTGCCCAGATAATACAGTAAGGTTACTGTGAGTAACTGCAAAGCGATCAGGTGGCTAAAGCCTAATCGCAAAACCAAATGGTCAGGTGGCTACTGCTTAGCTACTGGCCTTACTCACTACCCTTCATCTTCGTACATCTTCTACTTAATTGTTTTAGCTAATGCTTAGCCACATCAAACAGCCAAACATTTATGTGTACATACTTGTCAAGCAAATGACAATAAATAGGCAGAACCTACTGGGCAGTATAGAAGTGGGGACCAACGGGAAAGAAGCACACCTGTAAGTACTATAAAACCAAAAAAAAAACTGAGGAAGAAGCCACCATCCTGCTCCTGCTGGGAATGCGGGACGCTAACAACTCACAGTGATCACCACGCTCCCCTGTCCTTGCCTAAGGAAGACCAGCCGAGACCAGGAAACCATGCACGACCAGAAGAACGAGAAAGAAGCCTGCATAAGAGGGGCAGTTGTAAAGTAGGAGAGTTGTATTAGTGATTTAATTGTGCAACTGCTTCCCCCCATTTGCTTTAATTTGGATTCTTAGTGTGTTGTGTGGGTGGCATTTTAGGTGGACTAGTAATGACTGTTACAATATTTGAATTGGACTACCAATAAATTATTGGATCTGGATATAAGGTATATGCTGTTCTGTCAGAAAAAAAAATAATAATTATGTAGAGACTCCCATACGTGTGCTAAATTCAAATCTGAGACTGATTTGAAAAAATAAAAACCTGTCGCACTAACCTAATGAATTTAATCAGAGTAGAAGTGGTTATGTACATATAAACTTACATTATTTTGAAATAACTGCCGAGAATTAACTCAAAACTTATTGTTGAGAAATAATAAACAATAAAAATAATACACACAGAATTCCAAAAGCAAAACTGAAGTTCTGGTAGTGATACTACCATTATGTCTTTTGAATAAAGTATTGTCTTCTGTTTGGGGAGCAGCACATTCTTTCACGGAGAGCAGCAGAACCTCCCCGTCTCAATTCTGTTGTCATTGCCAATCAGTTTAACCAGACAACAAGAGGGCCCCAGCACAACGCTACCACAGCAATGCCTGCCAGTGAGTGCCCAACCTAGAGGAATGACAAAATTATTCCCAAAAAACATAAGCTATAAGCTTTAGCAAAGCATAGGAGAATACAGTAAAAAAAGAATGTATGCATGTTATTTTACCTTTGTTATGCGGAACTCTTCAATGCTTCACTAAAAACATCAAAATGTAGATATGTATAAAGAATGAATGATACAACACTAAAACACTGAGTAAAAAATATTTTAATCTTCTCTCTATTAAGAACTGCAATCATCTTGACTTCCTTTGATGTTTTTGTAGACACAACATGTAATTTAAAAGAAATGATACAACAACTTGGTAGTAGTAAAAACTGCATATAAAATTATTCTAAATGGTGCTCACTGCAAAATCAGAGTCTAGCTCATACTGCTGAAATGTTCATTGTGCCTATGCAGTAAAAGCATCCTCAGATTTGCTGTGGACTTGCTTCCTTTGGTCTGAGCTATAAAATATGTTTTAATGAAATATACTGCTCTGGGCAATGTCACGTCTTTTGATGGAATTCTCAGAGGGAATCATTAGCCCAGGAGATAACTGTATTATCCATAGCAATGTCCACAAATCGAGAAGAAGCTATTCCACACCGTTGTCAAACAGAGGAAGAAAATACAGGATTGCAATTGCCCCCATCTGCTGAATGGGTTTCCTGAGATAGAAAAAAATAATTGGACTGCAATCATCCAGGAAAAACAGAACTGAAACAGTATTAACTTCACAGTATAACACTACAGTATACAAACATATGTTCTTGCAAGACGTGCTTATCTGAAGTCCGCCCCTTTGCTGCTGCTTTGGGGGAGCCTGGGTAATGGCAGAAGTATGCAAGTACATAAGCAATCACATCTGAAATAACATCAGGTGTACTAAAGCTGACACAAGTGGTCAACATTAGCTTCCATTTTCTCTCTGTACAAGAGGACTCCAGTGAATGACAACAAAACCAGAAAATGGAATCCTAAAACAACACAATAAACGTTTATGTATAAAACTGTTGGCTTGTTTTCAAAGAACACTATATATTTTTAAGAAAAATAGAATCCAAACTTGTACTTTTAGTGTACTAAGTGTCTAAGTCAATATAGAAGAAAAATACTTCCACTCTGCTGAAGTTTTACCTGAACTCTCTTCACAGCAGTAAGCTCTCATTTCAGACATCTTTTACTTGGGCAAATACTATGATAGGCATAGAAACTATTCTTTTTTCAAGAAAGTAGTATTTACACAGAGTATTTGTTTTACAGGTTTTAAAGAGCCGGACAGGCATCCTGTTGAAGAACATGCCAATGAAAGTCTTCTAAAAGTATAATTATGTGAATCTACTTTGTAAGTCCCAGGGCTAAGTGTCTACAGCTCATTGAACCATTTCTCTAAAACATGTCTAACATGAAGTTGGTCTTTTTGTTTGGGTCTTATTAGAAAAAAGATTATTTCTAAACAGAAAACAAAACAAGACTCCTCATTCCCCAGTACTGCTCTATAGCCAGGAGAGCTGTTTCAGAGTGGAAGCACACTGCCTTTAACCCATGAAATGCCTATCTGCAGTGATACTTATGCTGAATGGCGCTGAGATAGTATAAGGCAAGCGCTTGACTCTGTCATATCTCGTATCGCCTTTACTTCTAACTAAATAAGGAAAATCATAAAAGATCTTAGTTACAGAGCTTTCATTTTTTTAGATCCCTCAGTTTCCTTCAAGGGCAAGTATCATCATCTCTCTTTCAAAGAGGAGTAATCTGAGTTTCACAGATTTGAACTACTAGATTTACCCCCATATAAGAAAACAATTCAGATTTTTAAAGCCCCAAACCAGACTCTGGTCTATCCAGTTGTGACATTGTTAGACAATGCTGAACTCTGCAATTCCCAGAGAGTGTGGGAGGGAATGGATTCCTGAAGCCATAAAACCAAAATATTCCTGGAGGGCTATAGAATTTAAGAATATTTAGAAACTCATCTTTTCCATGCCATCAGAAAAACATCATCAACACAAAAAAAAGAAAAAAAAAAGGTAAATTAAACTGTGAGAGATGACAGTTAGACTTTAAAGAAATGTTTCATTATTACATTCAGCCAAATAATTCTCAAGATCTAGGCCAGATTTCTGCTAGGTTTGTATGGTAGCCAGAAGTCTGGCTTCAGTGGGTATGAACAAGTAATTAATGCATGAGTCAATGTTATATTACTTTATAGCATTCTGCTCTGGCAGACTCCTTTCTCCCCTCTGATGTCTTATGTCACTAAGCTGTGCAGAAAACTATTTCATGCTCTCTAGACAAATTTATAAAATTGAGTGGTCTTCAGTTTTCAGCATCTCCTCGCAATCACTGTCACCAAAAACTCGCTTTGCAATCAATAAATCTGTAATTGTGGTAATAACTTAGATTCCTAGAACCATGTTAGAAGGACCATAAATTTGACTAAGTCTGAATGCAAATGCCCTGATGACGCACTGTTACTAAAAGCAGCCCTGGCCACATTCCATCACCATTGGAAGAAGAATGCTTTGTTTTAGCTTGTGTTGTTACTAAATTAAAATAAGGAGGCATTATGCTGGTATAAAGCCCTTCTAAAAATCTTGCCTTACCTATAAACGGGCACAGGCATACAACAAAAGTGCTTCAGCTCACGGTACTACTCTCTGGCATAGGCCTCACAGACTTATTTTTATTTACTTGTTACTTAAATTATTTTTTTTAATTTATTTAATTTATTTTTATTTAATTTTTTATTTCTTACTTAAATTAAATTAAATTATGTAAATTAATTTACTTAGACCACTGAAGCACTGCTATGTTTGTAAATGCCTTACTGTTCAGCTACCTAGTCACAGATGCATTAAACCTCGAAGATGCAAAAAGCAGTTCTAGGTACTGATATCATAACTTGCATTATCGGGAGAAGTAAGCCCACTTTCATGTGAAAGAATGTTTATTTAGGACATTGAAAAAGTTAAGGTCAGAAAAATGTTAAGTGCATATACTCTTTGAAAACGCCAAGAGATGCAAGAGTTTGGGGCTTGGAACTTCACTGAAGCAGTAAAAAGCTATTCTTCACTAGAAAACATTGCACATTTGAGACAACCATGGAATAAAAACACAGTTACTGTTTCCACACACTGTTTCTGCAGACTTTCTACAGATGCTCTTGACCTTCATGCCTGGTCCTTGCTCAGTCAAGGTACTCTCATTGCAGGTTTGCTTTGTTGTATTTTTTTTTAATATGCACAAAGAGAATCAAACTCTGCTTTTCCTTTCCACTTGTAGTACAAAGGGAAAAAGGGAACACATCCATTGTAACAGGGTCCTCCAAAAAGAAAATACATTATCTGCCCTTCCTGAACTGGAATGCCAGCATAAACATTATTCCGATTTTTCCAAATGAGAAAGAACTATTAACTCTCCAAAACCCTGATTAATGAATTCCACATTACATGTGATCTCTGTGTATAAAGCTTCTCCTGATATTAACAAGAGTGATAGAAATGGCTCACCAGAGCACAGAGCTATAAGTGTAATAGTTCACAAACTCTTATGGGAAGTATGGTTTATTCGTTTGCTTGTTTGTCTGCCAGTGCTACAGCAAATACTGTTTACTCTATGAAAGACCTTAAGACAGCATATGCATTAATAAGCTCTGGAAAAACAACTTTGCAGTCTACCCATGTGATATTCTGAATTACTTCTTTCTCCTTTGCTCTTCCTAAATAATGTTGTGAAGATAAAAATGTGTGATTTTCTGATGTAGCATTTGTGAGGCATGTAAAATCAACAAGAGAAAATTTTATGTCAGGGACTCAATTACTTACTCAATTACAGAGTTTGATTAGGAAAAAATATTATGTGGAAAAGTTCAAGGAGAGATAATTAATTTACCAGCTTCCTTTTATCCCGTCCTTCCAAAAATCTTTCACACATTTTTGGTTTTGATGTCTTTGAAGCTAATTTGCTGAGAAATTTACAAGACTGTGGAAAGAAAACAGGTTAGCTACTGTCCAATGGCTTGTATTTCAGGTGAAAAAGTTGTTTCATTCTGAAGAAACTGAAAAGAACGCACCACCATGCATTATCAAGGACTGCAGAGATCATTGTTTCAAAAGGATTCATCTCCTTATTTTTGTGAGCTCCTTATCAATTCTTGTTAATGCACTTTTCCAATTAAAATAAATGCGTGTTTTCATTATTGAGGGGTTTTTTATTGTCATTTTATTTGTTAAAAGTTTTTTGTTACATACTTTTTAAATATTAGAAAGCGGTATGACAATATTGAATATCAGAATATTGATTTCTTGGGGTATTGATTCACTGCTTCTATAATATTTAATATTTAAAGGCACGGTTTTGGTTTTGCATCTGGAATGCCATTTCACCTCTTTTATGCGTCCTACAGCTTGTCCTCTTGTTGGGTGAAATTTAGATTTGTAAAACAATTGCTTCTGGATAGTTTCCATTACACATCTCACAAGTGATGACTCTTCTTCTATACCTCCCTTAGAAGAGAATATGATTTTTTTCCTATTGCAGACACTTTTCTTCTTCCTAGAAGCATGAAGCACTACATGACACAAGGAAAGAGCCCCACATCGTATAATGTTTCCACAAATTTCTTTAAAAGGTCACTAGTGCCTCAGAATCTATTGACAATGGAGAACACCAACTACACTACTTCTGATATCTTTGTTGGGTAAGCCAGAAGATCCATGTTCACAGCAGAAGCTTATTACTAGCCCCCTCCCCAGATCCAAGTCATGTAATGACTGCAATAAGAAAGTGACAAAGTGGTCACAAGTGTTACAGTGATGACTAAGTTTTTACAAGTAGAAATAAAGAAATGGGAACATATCAACCCCAGTGAATGGGAATGTAAGCAACTGTCCTTAACGTTAGCATGCTTTTTATGAACTGTTACAAAAGCTTTCTGGATCTCCTATGGATGTAAACTGGGGGACTTCAAAAAGCTTTTTTGTGTATTTCCACACTTAACACATGGATTATCAAGAAGTAGTACAGTTTCTGATCTCAAGGCTTTTTAATTAGGTAATTCATACTGTTGAGCACAGTTTTTTCGAAGGGGTAGCATGCTACTGCTTCTATGTTCTTCCCAGAGTCATCACGACCCCCATCTGTTCATAAATATCTGTACTGCAACCACTGCAACACTTAGGTTTTAAGACAGAGTAAACCCTTCATTATTTACAGTTCAGTACAACTGCACAAGTAAAACACAAGTTCTGAAAAAGTTTACAATCCCATTTTATATCACAATTTATGACTGACTGGCATTTTGAGTTAACAGCATTCCTATACAGGCCTTGTGTAACATGTAATCTTTTGCTATTTTTTCCACCTGACAATGTAATTGCAAGTCCTGCATGGTATCTTTTCAGCACAGTACAGAGCATTTCCATCTTTTCACGGACAATTTTTCACTGAGACTGACAACACACATTCTAATAATGAGGAAAAGAAATGATGCTAGACTTTTGAAATAGCAACCAAAAAGACCAAGACCTCAAAACTTCCAGAAACCCACATTCAGATTCCAAATATGCTTAATCATTCCTGTGTTGAATCCATGAAATGTCTGTTTCTAAAAGCAGCTGTGGCATGTTTCTGTATAACAGGATGCACAAGAATCTGTGTCGATGAATCAGGTAACTGCAGATGAAATTGAGGTGTAAAATTGTCTAACATTTGATATTCTAATATTTCTGAGCAATATTTTTACATTAAAATTCTCCCATATGTTAA
Source organism: Egretta garzetta (assembly GCF_000687185.1). Classification (NCBI taxonomy): domain Eukaryota; kingdom Metazoa; phylum Chordata; class Aves; order Pelecaniformes; family Ardeidae; genus Egretta; species Egretta garzetta. Next base: position 938,848 of record NW_009260793.1, read on the forward strand.
AAAACATGGAAAATATGCTGAAGAGTTTATCTTATGTAGATTTAGATACATGGATCTCTAAAAAATAAATAAAACCTTCTCCTCATAGTTCTACATTTCTCACTAAAAAAAATTATGTCTTTTGTTGTCCATTGTAAAGTTACATAAGTTTGATACTTGAAATTGTTTTCATTTGTCTGCAGGATAGACATATCCTGACCAAGGAAATATCTTGAATTTATCACAAGAAAAAGCTAGCTGAGAACCACTTTCTTCCACCGTTACCCTTTGATGGTGTTTAACAGAAAGTATTTCAACAAAGCAAGTCAGAGCCTCATCAATTTTCTAAAACAGTAGTATATTCTGCATGCTACATTTAACTCAAAAATTATGTTTCTCATTAAGCACTGTCCTGTATTCTTCATCTAATATTCCAATAGGGAACATTAATGTTCTCTTTCTGTACATTTAAGGAATCCTAGACACGCTGTTCCATTCACTTCTATCACCTATTTAAATAAGTGATAAAAAAAAGTCTGTTAAAATTTGGCCTTTCTCCAGGACCAGTATTCCAAGTACATAAAATGCCATAAACAAACTATTCACACTTTGAGGCAATACATTCCTCTCCTTAGTGTTTGTTATGTGTATGCTGACATATCAATACAGATGTCATTTAACATGAACATTTCAGTGATTTTTCTTCTGTCCTCCCAAAAAATGTTCAGGCAGAACAGGATTACAATCTCTAAAGCTACTGACTGCCAAGAAACAGTTAGGCGCAAATGATGCTTTAAAAAAATATGTGTAAAATTATAGGGAAACTAATATAAGAAGAATTCATTTCAGGAAGTAATTAAAATTATTATTAATAGATCTATTACTAGATATTCTTGCTAGGAGTACAAGGAGGTGTCACTACAGAGTACCCTATAGCCTCCTTTGGATGTACAGTTAATTCATTATCACATTTTCCATAACAGACCATCTCCTTTACATTTAAGAAGCCGAGGAGGAAGTGCCCATATGGCCTAGCAGAAGACCCGGGGGGTCAGACTATGACCTCCTAGTGTCTTTTTTCTAACCCAATTTCACCAAGACTAGGAGGCTCAAAAATATTTATTCTTTTTCAGGAAAAATAAAAATATATAGCTCAGTACTTCAAAGACCCACAGAATACAAGCTTTCACTCAGTCATCCTAAAGTGAGTAAATATTACTTATTTTACTAAAATCAGATTTATTCCATACAAGGAATAATCTAGTAGGTTACTATGCTCACTGGTGCAGTATAGCCCTAACACCAGAGATCACGGCAACAAAGCGGACTGCTGGTTAGGCACCAGAAATAGAAATTTTATTTTGATAAGAGCTCAACTTTCTTTTTTTTTCTCAAGTGATAATTTTTAATATTATTCAATCAGCTGGAAATGTGTTCCTTCTGACCCAAACAATTTTGTACCATTGGAACTAAAGAAAACTGACACAAACGTTGGAAATGTAGTAAATATCACATTTGCTGAAGGTGTGCTCTAGAAAACTCTGGAGAAAAATGGAAATGCCTCCTGTCTCCCACTCCTTCTGTTACTATAAATAAAATCTTTATTCAGGCACAAATCCAGACCGTGGAGAATTTTCTATGTGTGCCTGAGAGGCAAACCTACAGAATCAAGTATTCGGCATCACATCAGATGCTGATGGGAGAAGTTAAACAAGAAAGATTGCATCAAGGCTATTCCTTTGTAAATGCCAATGAGACATTTTGTCTATCACAAGAAGGATAAATTCCTGAGTTGACATAATCTGAATTAGTTTGGTAACACTAGCACTGAACCAGTTTTTATTTTAGAGTGACTTTTTATCTGGCTCACAACTGCTTCCGAAAGAAGTCATCTTAAAAATGTTGCAGATGTCTTAAATTACTTGCTGTAATTTTTGGGAAATATGCTTCAATCTAAATTTTCTAACTGTCATTATGTGATGCCTGACTTTTCCTACAGATGCATAAAATTTAAAAAGGGAAAATTAGTGTATTTTAAATGTTTGTTCTTATTTAATCATCAAATGGTTGCTCTTTAAAAAAAAAATAATCATACCAAGTATTTATCCTTACAAATATCCTGTGGTCTGAATTCCACAGATTCTTATGCTTTATATAAGGGAGAAGTATTTATTTCTTTGGAGTGGGTTCAGAATTGCTGTTTATCACTTTCATTAACACTTTTCCTTTCTTTCAAATTATGAAACGCAGAACATGAAGGAAAACCCACTGATGCCAGTGGACTTTGGATCAGGCCATTAATGCTGGTAGGGAAATAGTTATTGTTTCATTAATAAACGTTAATTTCAAATATGTTTGATTTATAATGCACATATTACAAATTTCATAAATATATATAATGCATGACAAGATATAGATCTTAAAATAAAACTAGCTGATGTCATAAAGGCAGAAAATTGTAATTTCAGACCACAGATTTTCAAAACTGAAGAGGAGGGGAAAAAAAGAGGGGTATGTGTGGTGGAATAATCTCCTATACCTGCAGTTAGATGGCCTGGAAAAGAGCAGTAAATTATTTCATTCTTTGATTATATTTTCAAGAATATGATTGTTTTATTGCCTCTGAAGTATTTGGCATTTCTGGGAACTGATTACGTTGACACAGGTATGCAATGTTTTGCTATGTCAAAATAGCACTACTCGGATAACATTAAAGTAATAGGAAGCTATCTGGATACAGACATTAAAAACATAGAGCTGCTTTCTCTTCAGACCCACGACTAAATTCAACTGAATGAAAAAGGAACAAAAAGAGATAATGTGTCCTATACTGAGGATGAAGGCCTATTGAGCTAGCAAATGATAATCCTTCAGCTGTCAGCAACACCTGCAGACATCACCGCTAAAATACTACTTGGGCACTAAGCAGTACAAGCCTCTATAGTGTTAATTCACACTAGGTCATGAATGCCAGGGTAAGATGGTTCTCAAAACACTAGCTGGTTATTACCTTATTAGTTGCTTGCTCAGGCCCAGCTGTCTGCGTAAGCAAGGTGACCTGTCAACCAGCCTGAATTCTGAGCTGCAGAGTACTCAGTGGTATGGGAGATCAAAGAGCGAAGTTTTCTCAAGTGAAGAGTTCAGACAGGATTTTCATCCCTCTATGTTTCAAAACCTGCCTTCATGCCTCTTCACTTTCTTTTGGTTTGCCCTTCTTTACCTGTATTCTTCTGTGCATCCTAGCCTGTAACATTCATCTGCTTGTATGTTCCCCATGCGCTACAGTTCCTACAAGCCCACCTCCAACTGCATTCACATTGAATGCACTGATAAACTGTGATGCCAAGGACACATGAAAATTTAAACATCAGCCTCTGGCATTTAAAATTTTTGCTGAATGAGATGGAGAATTTTGGGAGGATGACTGGCTGCAAAACTGTGCAGTGAGTAGAGGTTTATAGAAACATAGCAAAAAAGTGTACATTTGCAGCAATATCTAGATAAATATTCATTAGTAATTATAATAATGTATGCACTTATCACTCATGCATGATTTAAACAAGCAATTTTTTACTGAAAAAAACCCCAAATCAAAACTGTTTGCTTTTACAATTAAGGTAGCCAATGGTGGAATTTTCATTAAAATAAATAATTCAAAGTTAAGGAGCAATCTGTCCAAGGGCCATCTGTGTTTCAGCCTTTCCCGAACACATCCAAAGGCTCCATGGGCAGGCAACAAATGCCCTGCCCCTCCCCACCAAAATATCCATATTTAATTCTGTGAAGGCAGATGAACACCTATCTACATATACAGCACACATGCAGTCTTGATCAGGTTGAGAAAGACAGCTTCGAAATACAAGTACTGTAGAATACTGAACTCCCATTGTGCCTTTTCTTTTGAACAGAGAATTAAGGCAATTTTCACAATTCCACGTTATTTCTAATATAGAGAAGAAAGCTTCCGGCAGTCAGCTTAAAGCACATGATATGGCTGTGATAACAGCTTTGCAGAAAGACACCAAGGACACAGACATTCAGTAAAGCATGAGTTTGCGTGCTATTTATTTCCTCCCTGGAAGTGGTGCTTTCAGTATCATGCTGTTATTCAGAAAATTAGCATTTGAAGGGAGTACTTGCTTGTGAAAGTCTCAAAATGCTCAAGGACAAGTGAAGCCTTGTGAAAGCAGAATTTAATTTATGATAAAAATCCAGAGAAAATAGTTTCGTAGTTCACAGTACATTGGAATTAGCACACTTAGTTGCAGATTAATTCTATTTGTGTCTTGCAGTAGTAATGCTACAGCTTTACCTTTGTCTGTGTAATTTTACTTGTTATATTACACACACACCTTATGCTATGTTTTCTAAGTTCTGTAATGGTTTTTTCATTTAAAATAATTATTTTTCAAATTTCATTTGGACTTAAAAATGTCCTTGGGAAAAATGAAAGCCTGTGAAATGGAAACAAAATACTCCCTAACAATAAACCCGTAAATTTCTTTCTAATGAATATGGATTTTTCATACCTACCCCCGACCAGCAGTAAGCATGGCTTACTGTATATGAATACATCCAACAGATGATTTTCAGCTAGCTTTCAATTTCAGATCCAGTATATATTCAGTAACCAATGGAAGATTTTTGCCAAACTAGTCTGGTCACTAAAAATATTTTTCTTACTCCCATTCTGGACAATTCTCTCCAATAATAATTATGACAATAACATTTTTGTTAATATTAACCAGCTGCCAACAGCAGAGAGTGGAAAAAATTTTATGTTCCACTGTTAAAAAATCTTGTTAAAAAATCAACTTCTTATTGCAATAATCTGTACAGGGCTACTTCCTCTTCCTCTCCCACCTGAAGTGCTTCCTTTAGTTCACTTCTTTAGACAACAAAAGCCTTATTCTTCATGGTAGAGGAACAAATTATTTTCATGGCTGTGCTTCCCTGCCTCACGCAAAAGAAGAAGAGAGAGGTGATATTTCAAACCTTAGCTGGTGAGGTAACTGGGCTGGATTATCAGAAATACTACCTACGAACCCAAGACTCAAAACTCCTTTTTTCTAATAGTCTATATACATGTTCTCCAAGAAGCCTCTCCACAGAAGAGGTACCTCTCTCTGCAAAAGCTGCATTGGCTCAGGGGCTCCAGAAAACAATCAGCTGGGCCCTGGAATGTCCATTATGGACCGTACCACACCAGGGACTCTTGGGACATCTTCTGATGTCATATGCACTTAATAACTACGCACTTAACATCCATGCTAAGCTAGATAACACTTCTAGCTAATTAGTTCTGGATATGACTTCATTTTAGTTTGTGATTATTATAGTTATTTCCCTCCAACATCCCCAACTTGTGCAGGCAGTTTCCGTAGTTAATATGCAAGTAACTCTGACATATGGACAACCAGCTTAGATAAAAAAATAAAAAAAAAAAAAAAAAAAAAATAGCCGAAGACGACAGATGATTCTGCTGATGCCTGTGGAAAGAAAGAAAGAAAGAAAGAAAGAAAGA
>NW_009260793.1:944428-954712 GCF_000687185.1 Egretta garzetta
AAAAAAAAAAAAAAAAAAAAAGAAAAGAAATGAGAGCAGGAGAGAAAATGAATGAATGAATGAATAAGATGATGCAAAGGAGTACTGATTAAATCAGACAGAGTAGACAAAAGTCTGTTAGGAAAGGTTTAGTCATAGCTGGTCCCATAGTGGGCTATGGTTATGGAATGGATGATCTCTTGAGGTTTCTTCCTGACCTACCATTCTGTGGCCTTTTTAAAAAGCATTTTAGGTATTTCACATATAAATCATCTCCTTCTAATCTGTGATCTTGCCTTGATTAAGGACAGGTAAACCAGTTCAATTCTGTGAATAAATCAGACTCTAACATTCAAAGTTAGCATGTATAAAGGGTTGGAAAAGGGTCTAATTTTTTCAGGGAACCATTATTTCCTGATGTACATCAGCAACACTTAATTTATCTTACAGGCAGAAGTGCTGAAATACTACCATAATCCATTTTTCTTGAGCCAAACAAAATCTAAAAAAAACCAAGAATCTTGTAAGAAAGGTTGTTCTAACTCAAATTTGTTGAGGTGTAAGATTTCATAACAAGTTACCCATTTCCTTATGTTTCTTAAAACAACTATTTATATTTATGTCTAAGATTAGGCCCCATGAGAACATCCTTATGCACAAAAATGATGTGTGATCACACCACTAATGCTAGTATTTAGAGCATTTATCATGTGTTAATTACTCTTCTTTCTTATTAATGCATATATATGTAACAGGGCAATATTCTGCTGTATTCTGCACACATACTTTATGCACAACACAAGCTCATCAAAAAAACTTCATCACTCTGAAAACAGCAACAGAAGTTTTTACTGAGGTGAGGCTTAATTATAGAGGAACATTTAAAGAAAATAACATAATTTGAACTCATAGGGATACACACTTATTTGTTATATGTGTCCTTTTATCTCTTGCCCACCATTCCAACAAAGTGGTGAGACGTTCCCAAATGCTTGGGGATCCTCCCATTTAGAGGGATTCCATCTTCTCTCATTTTTAAGCTAAGCATGACAAAAGCTTCTTCTTTCCCTTTTGCAGCTATCAGGCAGGACAGAAAGGCGCAATGCTAATGCTCTTAGGCATCTGTACACTGATGGATACCCTAAAAGCAGTATTTTTTTTAAAGTATTTTTAAAAAGGCAATATTAAAACTGTGAAAGATAATGTCAGTCAGTAGGCTTACTCAACTTATAGATACTATTGAAAATGTAACAGTACTGACTCTTATTTAAGTAATCCACCCTTCCACTGTTCCAGCCATCTGAAGATCTCAGAGAGGTTACAGTGTAAATTAAATTAGGATCATTCATTCTGGTTCATAACTGCAGCTGGTAATTTAATGGCAAATAAATGGTGAAGCCAAAACTGATTTGAAGCTTTACCCTCCTTCCACAGCCTTCATGCTTCTAGCTCTGGCTATAAATTCCATCTCATCAAGTTCTCTTGCACATACTTGTGCATCGTCCTTTCTCCCTGTTTTGGCTAATGACTCACCACTCCTCCACTCATGTTCCTTCTTGCTGTCCTAAGCTATGAGAGAATGCACCACTTGCACTGCTCCTCGAGGGAGACTGAGACCTAACAGTATCCTGGAGCAGGTAGAAAAAACCACTGTTGTCAGTGAAGGGAGCACCCTTCAGCAGTGCTCCCTGCTGTTCCACCTCCTGACTCCAAATGCTCTCTCCCTCTGCTGCCACCCTGCCCCCCGAACACTATCCAGTTCCTCAAGGAGGACCATCCCTTCCCTCCCTTTTCCAGAAAAAAATTAATAGCCAGTTTAACCTATTCTAATGTGATAAGCATTTGTGAAAGCAAAACAGGAAAAAAATCAGTAAGCAGCTGCAATTTAAAGACATTAACACACAGAATAAAGTAGCTCTACAGAATATTCAAATCCAGTGTAGAAAATATCGTGTGAGAAACTGACCCATAAAAATATTCTTGACATCTTTGATGAAACAGGAAATAAAAAGGAACAGTGAAATATATACAAAATATAACACTGGTTGTCTTGTTGCCCTTTTCTAATTAGTTTAAGAAGGAAAACAAAACTCTCCTCACTATGCACATTTTATTTTCCAGTCATATAGTTAGATTTTGAGTTGAACTGTTTCTTCTCCCTCATCCGGAGGCTCATAAATATGTACAAACAAATGTCTTTGGTGCTCAATTTCCCTCCTTGTCAGGAAACTAAATTCACTATTAAAGGCCATAAATCAAGACACTTGCAACTCACATAATCAACAAACATGATGGTTAATTAATTAATCAATTAATTAATCAAGTTGTATTTGTTGTACATCTCACATGCATGATTAATCGAGCCACATAGCTTCTCAGTGTGTCCTTTGCTCTGGAGAACGCTTGGGAATTGTCCCTTTACACCCTTTGAAACACCCAGGGGATGATTAATGCAGATTCTTTTACCCATTACCTCACCCAGGTCCTGCTGCCTCCACAAAACAAAAAACTCTCAAACAAAAGTCAATTACAAATTTAGCTTTTGCTTGTAAGCTGAATGTTAATTAAAAACAAACAAACAAACAAACATTTCTGCAATGCTCAGGAACCCTTCTGAGGTCAGTCAGGGTTCTGGAAAATTCCCAGAAAGTAGAAATACTGATGATGATGAAGCCTAAAGCTTCTGTAGCTTAATTTCATTTTTCAGAACTACATCTAATATTTCAGATTTGCAACTGCTTTGTCTTAACTTGAAAGGCAACAAGAAAAAAATTCTAGGCAAAGCTTAGTGTTCTGCAGATATGGGAACTTCACAGGAATTACAAAAAGTGTTCTGCATAGCCACGGAAGACAAGTCATCCGTTTTATTCTCATAGGTGAGCATTTTCATTTGTTTCAAAATTCAGACATGTCTCATATAACTCGTATAAAAGACTAAAAATATGTATATTCTTGCAAGAGGGACAGCACTGAGAAAGCTGACCCAAATTAGAATGCTTTCAAAAAGTGATAAAATACCCTGAAGGGTGACCAAACAAGTAATTTTATGCCTGAACTCTGGTTGATCTGAGATTAATCTGCACAGACAACACATAGTGGCCACTTGGGTAAGTCCTTTCAACACTTGCACTTTCTCTTGCTACTATAACTTTTGTTCTGTATTTCCCATGCACTTTTGCTCCACACGATATTTTTCTAATGACTAACAGAAGAGAAACAAGTTCTTTATGTGTCATCTTACTACGACACGTGCTTCCCAAAACATCTTACTATATGAAGCTGATGCAAGATCTCTCCTCTGGGAGAGCTTCACAGAGTAAACTTGTAACTGGTTTCTGTCAGAAACTCTTCAGAGGGTACATGAAATAAACAGCAACTAGGACACAGAGCTCAACATACAATTATGTTGTATACAATTCTCCTTGATTCTCTACAGATGTGACAAGATCTTCAAATCCAATTTAGACAACAAATCCAATGATTTTCCATTTACATCAGCTGAGAAGCTACTCTGTGAAATTCAGATTATTGACACATTAGCACGGTTTGCTAGAGTTGTTCAGAAACTCAGTATAACCACATCAAACTCTTTAATATGTTAACATTATATTAGATATTATTAATTAACATACGAGATGCTACACCTATTGTCAAGTAGGCTGCAGATCTCCAACACTTCAGTGCTTATGTTCTGCTAAATCAAGACAGTAGACATACAGATTTCTCTCTGCACAATATCCGCACATAGAAGAAGAAAACAAGGAAATGGTAGGTGCAGAGCTTTCTTTTACACTGCATGACTACCTGTTAATTATAGCCTTTGGTGAAGGGTGAAGTGATGAACATTTCAGAGTACAACACTGCTTGTTAATTCCCTTTCGTGTTCTTCTGCCATATTTAGTAGATACTAATAACAAGTCTGCATCTGTCTGACTTAAAAAGCATTTGCCTGTTGTGGTGCCAAGAGCCAGGAAAACTGACTGACACTCCATGCGTACTCAGGGGGTGTATGTAAGAGCAAGAGGTCGGGAAAGATGCAACTCAACTGAACCAAAATTGAGGAGTAAACTTTGAAATTTTTTTTTTTTTTTCAAATAAATGTTGCGATGGGAAGAATGGGCAGCTTGTTATGTGATCTTTGGGAACCCAGTTTACTTCCCAATGCCTCAGTTGGACTCTTCATAAAGCTAAGTTGCAGAAGCATGTTGTGAAGGTGAATTAATATCTCTTAGGAATCTTGAGACCCTAAACTGTAGGCAATACAAACCAAAATCATATTTTTTCTATCTATCTTGCTTCATTTTAGCAGTTCAAGTAGCTGCAATATATTAATGCAATATGTAATCTTGAAACATATATTATCTTCCTACTTAGTATGTTTCAGAATGAGAAAGGTTTGAAGAAAAGACATCGATCAGCTTTCAAACAGCTTCTAGTGCCCACATGCTTACACTATTTAGTTCACATATTAATATGATCTTTCACGAGCTGCCACATGGACCTGAGGCAACATGAAAATTAAATAATCTTTTAACCTCCAGAGGATCCACAGGAGGTCAGAGAGCAGGATGTTGTTTTAGAATCACAGGTACAGTAACACAAAGAAAGATAAGAAGCACCAAATATAATCATGAATTTCTGGAAACTGGGAACTGCAGTCCTAGAGTGAAATTTCAACATGTGAAGGGAATCCAGCTGAAGAATGAAGAGGAGAAAGCATTTCTGCAGCATCTCAATTCAAAATGTTTGTCTTCTTTAACATCACTGCTGACGGGGCACTGAGAAGATTCCTTTTCTGCACTTGTTTTTCAATAGACTGAAACATTTCAGATAATTTTTCTTGGAGTAAGAGTATTGTCACTTAGATGTTTCCACTTCACAATAACCCAATACTGCACCTACAGATGTACTTAGGGGCTTACATTGATGGAGGAAGCTCCTGAATAGCAGTGAGTTTTGAATTCTCAGGTTTTACGGTTGTGGTTTTGGGTTTGGTTTTTTTTTTTTTTTTTTTTTTGGGGGGGGGGGGAAGGGGGAGGGAGAATATTGATTTTAGAGGGCAGAAATGGTTCTACCAATTCTGAAGAAAACTTAAGTTACAAAAGTGTCAAATGAGAAGGAAGGGAAACATTTACGTTCTCCTTAGGGTAGCTGTGTGGTTTGACACTTGCATCACACTTCCACCTAGGAATTTTTTTCATTATGGTTTGCTACAAAAGGCTGCCAGAGAAAAACATTGTTCTCCCATGGAAACTAAAATCAACACAAATAAATGGTAATATTCTACAGGTTAGAACACTTCTGAGACATGCAGAAGAACATCTGTTTACTGTGTAAGTGGTCAGCACAAGCCTTGTGAACTACTGAAGTTGTGCTGAAGTAGCAGCTTGGGAGATAAGGACTGCTTGTGTTACTGTAGGACCTCATTGCTCCCACTTTCTGAGATAATGCATACAATACATAGTAAGAACATATCTCTTCTCCACAAGCTACGTCTAAGCAGAACAAAAGAAAAAGTAGCCATAGTAAGGTTACTATGCATTACTACTGGCATTGTGTATTGCTACTTAGTAGTATGTCTCTTTTGTGAAAGAATGAGGAACATTACCTTTTTGATTTCCAGTCAAGTATATTCATATATGCTGCCTAATTAGGTGATATGCATTCTTTTTGTTACTATTAACCACTGTAATAACTACAAACATTCACAGTGAAGTCAGCGAAGTCATTATATTTGAGGGACACGGAAGTGTCTCTCTAATAAAAACTGTTGCTTTCTGCAGTGGATTCACCAAAGGGAAAGTCATACATAACAGATGAAAGACAGCATACTTCAAGGTAAAGTTTAATAGCTGTATTAGTAAGAAAGTGGTCACAGCGAAGAACAATTACAGAATTTTTACATCTGGGAACACTTTTTTTAATGAAGATATGGAAGGAACAGAACTCTGGGTATTGCCAACTTGGCTTTCCTACAGGGAGTCTGCTCAGTGGGATCTGATTTTCCAGAAGTACCAAATATCTACTCCCTGAAGTCAAAACTGGAAAGAAATAAATTAAACAAGACAACAACATGATTAAATTCCTAAACAGTGCACTAAATTTGAGCCACTGAGTATCACTAGTCACTTGCAAGATGGAAAGGGTTTTTTGGTCTGGGTTGGGGTTTTTTGCTCCACAAACCGTAGTTAATGTTATAAGCAATACTGCTGCGCATGTATTTCAGATTTTACCTGGAATCTACATCCCAATTTTACATGATCCTTATGATTAATGATTTAAATAAAAACAAACCATGAGTCACTGTAAATTGCCAGTTTGCTTTAAGTATGAAAACTCTATATAATGAATGTATTCTTCGTGCTCTGAAAGAAACATGTCACAATGATTTCATACAATATAGAGGAAAAATGGAGAAACTAATTCCTCCAAATCAGGTTTAAAACAAGATTTGCTCGTGCTATTACAGACACGTAGAGCAAAAGTTATCTAAGGAAGGAGGATGGGCTGGAAATGCTGAGTTCATCGGTAATAGCCTCTGACATAAGCAAGCTTGGAATAATATTTAATATGACAACAAATCCTTGTGATATAGGTGTGTGATGGGCAAAAGTGATTTTTTTTAACATTTATTTAAGCTAAAGCTCAGGTATCTATCTTTATGGGCATGCAGCTCTGACTTCTTGAATGCATGGATTTTCTGTCAAACCCTGGCTTGCTCTTAATCTCAATGTGCCATGGTTTTTACCTGCTGAATTACCTCAATTCGTTATTGAGAGACTAATTAGGAACACTGATGTGGCATTAAACGTCACAGCATCTAAGCACTTTTACCAATTTCATACATGAAGAACTGCACTGTTTTCTTTATTTCTAGTCTGGGTTTTTTGTGGTTTTGGGTTGTTTGTTTTTTTTTTTTTATTACTCCTACTGCTTGTAGGAGGGAAGGAAAGTGAAGTGAAAAATCATTCCTGATTCACATTCCTCACACTACTCATGTCTGTCTAGGCCACTATCCAACCCACTTAACTTCATTTCTTTTCAGTCAGAAGAGCGCTTCTCTACTCAGGTGTTCCTCATACTACTCCCAAGAAAGTAAAGAAATACCTTCTCATAAAAAATCCTGTACTCCGAAAGACAACACCTGTAAATAAACACTGCAATTCCAGAATTGAAGTTATTAATTGAAAATGTGGAGGTTCTCAAATAAAGGCGACTGTTTGATGGTCTAATTAGTCACTCCTCATGCAGAAACTGTTCTATACATTACATCAGCCTTGTAGCCCTTTTCAGAACTGTTTCATTTGCAAGACTGAGGAAAAGGACAGGAAATTCAAAAGTATGCTGAGTGTTGAGACACAGGCGTACCATGGATTTATACAGTAAGATACTTGGCAGGTTTTTTTTTTTTTCCCTTCCTAATGATTTCTAATATTCAGTTTGCTCACTGGATGATCGAGGTTTACCTTAGAGCTAATATAACCTTACAGTCGTGTTAACGCATGGTAACTGCCAACTCGGTTAAAGCAGCTCAACTCAGCTGCAGCTCATGCGCCCCATTCTTCATTTATCTGTACTGAATTTCACTCAGTCTTGGAAGATCCATCTGCTGCATCTCTTTATGGTTGGTCTTTCACATTTTTTATTCTCAATAGACTAGTATAATTAATGAAATTTGTCACCTGGCTATTTACCCTGCTTTCCACAAATAATTTTAAACGCTAAGTGACATTGGTTTTCCCCACATGCCAGTTTCAGTTTGGGTTTTTTTTTGAGGTTGGGTTTTTTTGTTTGTTTGTTTCTTTGTTTGTTATATTGATATTACTGCACACTTTGGTCAGATTCCAAAGTAGTTTTAGATAAGTATTAATATACCAAAGTTATTGGGTTAGGTATTTCTTCTTGGATTACTGCACCAGGTACACGTGATTAATTACTGCTTGTTTGTTGATTTGTTCCATAGCCTCTTCCACAGTGTCTCAGTTTGAGGCTCTTCCTTTGACACATTCCTCATAAAATGATTGTGCCATGCTCTCCTAGGTCTCCCACAGCAAAGAGATTTTTAAAAATTCTTTTAGCTTTTCTGCAACAGCCTTAGTTTGTTCTCTTCACCTTTTATGCCCCAACAGTCTTTTGGCACAATGCTCTCTGGCAGGCTTCCTCATCCTGATGCTTCTAAAGAAAAAAAAAACTTATTGCAATTTTTTCCTTAAACTTTCTTTGATGGGTTACTGTGCTTTACAATTAACATGCAAGATTTCTCAGTCCTTTCTATTTCTCTCAACTGGAAACAACCACACTTTTTAAAAATCTGCCTTTATTTGCCCTCTCTAATATGTGATTTAGTCATTCCAACTTCCTTTAGCCCTTCACAGTCTTTCTGGTAGGTGCTTTGCGTTTGCTTTAAGCAGTACTTAAGACCAACTTTAGCTTTAGTTCTTCTTTTGGAGATCTGATGTCTAGATAATTTATGAAGCAGTCATTTATTATGACTAGAACCTCTCGATACTAGAGTTCAACCTCAATGTAAAATTTATCCTGCCTTCCAGGGAGTAAGTGAAGTCCTCCATTACTGCTGCATTTTTCCTGCCTTAGAAGCTATCCGATATGCAGAAAAAAATATGAAGAAAATCTGAAATAGTGCTTTCATGCTTTTACAGGCTGGTGTTTTCCAGTACAATTAGAAAAAAATATATATATTTCAGAAATTATTTATTTACAAAGGCTGAAAATTGACTACTGTAACTTGAGTTTCATAGACTGCGTAAGTACTATCTGATTAGAAACAATGGAGAAGTTTTAAATTTAAACCCTAGATTTCCTGCTTTACTTCTGATTGTCTGATCAATTTTTATTGTCATTAAACATGTGCAAGTGTTCTAGAACACAAAGAAATACAATCTGAGCGTTACACATAATTTTGATACAAGAACTGAAAGATGACAAGTAGGCAAAGTACCTAATAAGGCAAAGAAGCAATTGATAAGGCAGTACATTCAAAATCAACCAACATGAGTCATTAAATCTAATGCTGTACAGAATACACCATGCAAATAACCCTCTGCAAACTCTACTGTGAGTCTAGGAATATTGCACTCACCTTTTTTTCAGACATATTGAGATGAATTAATAAGCTTCTAAACCTGAAATACCTATTCTTTTACAGCCATCTTCACCTTAGAAAAAGATATCTTCCTGCTAAATCATGTTCTGCATGGTTTCACTTGTCACATCCTTCTAGATGAAAAAAGGATAAATTATCTAACTGTTGTGATGTGTATTCTATTTGCCTAATTATCATGTTCGACTTCCTGTACTTTTTTTAATCTTTGTAGCTTGATATACAGTGAAAAGGATTATTTAATCTAGTTTCATTCATTAAACAGACATGTTTGTCATTGTGTAAACAAGCTAAGCAAACGTCCAGCTAACATTTCCTTTTATAAATATATCTCAAATGAGTTTATAAAATATACTGAATAACCAAATGATGCAGCAACGTATTTTTTAAAGACAAGGCGTGTGGGTGTGAAAAGTTACACAGGCAATGAAGATGAATGAGCACCTCTCTTAAAATAAGGCTGAGAAGTAATTGACATGCTAATTCACGCTTGGGTTTGTCAGCTTCAGCTGTATCTTCAGCTTCATCACCAACTGATTTAAGATTAGCTGGTAAATACCCTTAAAAATGAAGTTACCAAGTTCAGTACAAATATAAAAGGATGCAGAATTATCTTTATTTCTTCATTGCCCCATCTTATGGATGTGATTGATGTATCTCCTCTTTTGTGTTTTTTTTTTTTTTTTTTTTTAATAGAGAAACTACATTGGCATTTTACATAATTTTGATACAATCACTGACAGAAGCTATGCATATGGAGTATGGCATAAGTTACAGATGCAATTACAGAGAAGGCAAGTTGTATCACATTAACTTCGTGGTGGGTCAACCTTGGCTGGCTGCTGAACACCCACCCAGCCGCTCACTCACTCCCCCTCCTCAACAGGATGTGGGAGAAAATAAGATGAAAAAACTTCATGGGTACAAGATAAATACAGGCAGATCACTGACCAATTACCACAATGGGAAAAACAGATTCGACTTGGGGAAAATTAATTCAATTTATTGCCAATTAGAGTTGGATGGTGAGAAAAAAAGCACAAAAAAATAAAACACCTTCCCCCCACACCCTCCTTCTTCCCAGGCTCAACTTCACTCCCGACTCCTCTACCTCCTCTCCCCTCAGCAGCGCAGGGGGACGGGAAATGGGGGGGCTGCAGTCGGTTTGTTACAGCCTCTCCTTA
>NW_009260793.1:954927-970079 GCF_000687185.1 Egretta garzetta
CCGATGCTGCTGCTGCCGGCGCCTGGGCACCTGCACCCCGATGGAATTATCTTCCTGCTCTATACGACGTGATTCATAGTAGGGAGGTGAGGACATACTATAATACTCAGTCAAATCTCATTTAAGACTACATACAGGATAAGTCCTTGGTCCTTTGTTTTCCATGAACTGGAAGGTGCCCCTCAGTGAGAGAAGCTGCGCTCACTTCAAAACAGCTCCATGAAAGGGCCACAACTTGTTATGTTTTGTAAAGGTCACTATGACAGCCAGGAACAGTAGTAATAAACCAATAAAATGCCTAGCTTGCAAAAACCTCATGGCAGTCACTCAGCTGGGGGAATCAATAAATTAATGCCGAGTTTGACACCGAACTACATTTCTCTAAGGAAACATGAAATGTATTAGAAGCAATGCCTAGGCTGTCCAGCCTCCGCACGTGTATCAATACACAGGTGTGTTTGTGCCCACACTCCCGCGTTGGTGCCCCTGGGGCCCGTGGCTTTTGACAATACCAGCCAAAGCTGACAGAGGCTCGAGGGTCCCAGGGGATCATCATTAGCTGTAAGCAATGTGAAAAAAAGGCTTGATGTAGGAGAGTAATCTATTGTAATCTAACACCACTGCAAGTGTTCTGACTGAAGGAAACAGCATATTACTAAAGACCAGAAAATTTGCAAGGGAAACCAAACAACAGCATGGGAAGCGTTCACTGAAGTTCACCGGTTGATCACACTACACGTACCTGTGGTTTTGAATACTCGTGGTGCTTCCTGCTTTCAGACATTGCTCATTTATTCTTTAATACAAACAAGTACTAGATACTTTACATAGTACAAATTGCAAATCAACCTAAATATTGTACAGAAGCACAACTGAAAATATCTGTCCAGTATTCACTCCAGACACAAACTCAATTACTTCATCTTCTAACCCAAAGGAACTCATCTTCATTTGACTGCATGTAACACCTCATTTTGAAAGCAAAGGGGGTCTGTCAAAAATCTCTAGGATACACTGCAGCTGTAGTGGATTAATTTCTTCATAAAGTGAATTTAAACTCACACTGTCCAACACCTGTATCCCTCTGATTTTTGACATGCACCAAGTCTGTGTGTGCCTGCTGTGGTGTAACCAGTGCCACAATATTAAGACTGTCCACACTGCAGGTATTTCCTAATTTTTGACATTTCAAAAACTTAATGTGAGGAAAGCACTCGGTAATCTGTAGAAACTCTTGAAATGTTACAGAATGTCAATACAGTAATTAACATCACTGAGGCTCTGTATCAAGAACCTGTCATTAAAGAGCAAAGAAAACAAAGGTGGTCATTTTACATAGACATGAAAAATCAATAAGATTCTCTTGGTTCTCTTCCCTTGAACCTTTCCAGTTATTTAATTAACAGAAAAGTGTAGATATTTAAAATATAAGCGTCATATTCCTCACCACCACTAAGATAGGTGATTTTAATTTTGACAGTGGCATAGCTTTTCTTACTGTCTTCACTGACCTTCTAGTCAAAAAAATACTGTTTGTTAGGCAAAAGTGTAGTTTGCAGTTGGTCAACAGCAAAAAAACTCTACTAGCATACAAGGAAGCACCCATCCTAAAAACAACAGACAACTTCAGCAATGTCCAGCTTCTGCCCTGGTTTTTAAAGGCAATACCATTTAATAAATGAAAAATTTAAATAGCTTAGACAGGAACAAGACTGGCTTTCCCAACAAAATTTACTGCTAAAACGTTTACATGAGAAATGACCTAAAAGACATTGGTTTCATCAGTATAGTCGTTGGGCATAAAGAACATGTAAAAGCCACGGAACTTCAGCTGTTGGTGGGTCAAAATCATGCATGGGTAAGAAGTAAAGAATAAAAAAAAAAAAAGAAGTCAAGTTTTGTACAGACTTTTTCAGTCCAGAAGAATCTTAGGGAAGATTAGATCACCTTGACAAAATTATTTTGAACAATGTTGAAATAACAGTGTCCAAATAGCAAACTGATGTTTTGAAATATAGAACTGACAGACTGTATAAAGCTTCCTCTGAAAAACAGTTATTACTTTGACATATTAGATTCGATGTTGCTGTTTTGATGTAAAAGACCACATTTCTTCCTGGTGCAATTCCACATTGACTTAAATGAAGTTAAACCAGGTAAACACTTTATCCCATGTCTCTGGACTAGGACTGAACTTCAATGTGTTCATGCTTTTCTGTTTTTTTTGTTGGTCTGTCAAGTCAAAATGCCCTTGTCAGTCTGTATATAGCCGTTTTCTGCCGAAGGACTGCAATGCAAGTACTGTGCTTCAGGAAACCCCAGACAGGGCTGAACACGCTGGAAGAAAGTCAGATTGATCAGCCTGATGAAAGCACTCTCTTCCCTTGAGTTTGGTTTTGCCCCAAATAACCTTTGAATGTTTAGAGATTGCACTTTAAAGTTAATAAATAAAACCTAAAGGTCCACAGCATTCTATGACTTGTAGAATTTGAGTAATGTGCCCTCAACTTCTCAAAAAGAAACCGACTAACAGTTGTTGAATAAAGGTAGGGTTGCTATCAGCATGGAGACGGCAAAGGGAGCTGTCTGTGCCAACAGGACTAAAAAAAAAAAGCAAGTACACATGTGCGCATTTTTAACTTGCAAAGCTTTTGGGGTGGCAACAGTCTTGAATTAGCTTTTTGTAAAAATAAAGTAACAAATAAGATGGGATATGATATAGGACCATGTAATGTTGCTCAATACTGACCTCAGATTTGATGACAGCAGTTAAGATGGAGAGGGCACATTTCCTCTGTTTCTTGGTAAGTCTGCTCCCAGAGCAACAGTGGGAGACAGACAGGAGAATAAAGAAATAGGCACTGTCCTATATGATCAGTGTCGGCTTTCCATCGACTTCAGTGGCACTAAATCAAAATGTTATTTAGCAACAGTAAGGGTGACAAGAATTAGGAACTGAGTAATCAGAGAACAGAAAAGCTTAAAGATCAAAATAGATAAAATGTACTATAAAATCTGAGGTTAGTGACCTAATGCAATGAAAATGCTGTAACAGGGAAGAAGAGGGTTTTGAGTAATCAGAGAGCAGGGAACCATAGAGACCGAAGTAAATAGGAAGTACTATAAAATCTGAGGTTAGTGACCTATGGAGAAACTGTAACAGGGAAGATTTTTTTTTTTAAAAATTAAAAGGGATCTATTAAAAATACAAGACTCTGCTTTTTCAGTGCAAATATCTGTAATCTCAATCTTTCACAGATTGCTGAGAGGTCCTTTGGAAGAAGCTGGAGACATCTCAGTCCTAAACTGAATTAAAAATTGTGAAGCTAAAATCTTTGCTCAAATATTATGTGTATTCAATGTTGGTCTTCCCCCTTTCTAAGAGCCCTAGAAGAATTAAAAAGTTTATTTCTTGCACACTAGACACATTAAATACGTGATTTTAAAGCTTGCTGGGCCAAAATCCCTTTCCTTTTCCCTTTATTTTTCTACATAGGTCTGTTCTAGTACAAAGTTTTAAAGAAGCAACCGAAGTCTGTAAAAGAACAGAAAAATCTATGCTTGCATATTTAGACTGTTATCACTACCATGTTTTCACTAGCTATAGAGAAAAAATATTTTATCTAAATACATTATTTGTGAAACTAGCATCCGAAAAGGTAGAAGATGAGTTGCACATTGTTCTAGATGCTGATTATGCCACTTGCTCACCTTTTCACAAAGGCATGAAAATGGCTAACAAGTCCTGTGCAAAATCTCTAGACTGTAACATCCACACTTTCCTTTTCGTTTTCTTTATCTTAGAAGAAAAATACTTTTTTATCAGAATAAATTTTGGAACCGTTTGCTTAGGTGTAAAATGCTGAAACATGTTTAATGCTTTATTTTACGTAAAACTCTAACATTTAATAAAAGCATTTTAACTGTAAACGTCCATTTTTGCTTCTTTCTTAGCAGTTATTCTAAAATATACAAATTTTCCCCTTACTGTCATTAAATCTGAGATGTGAAATTGTCTTGATATGATCAGGGAAGATTAGATTCACTCTCCTGTATTAGAACTAATTTATTGCAATGACACATCACCATATTACTTTGAAAAAGAATTTTGAATGACAAGTCTGTTATGCTGTATTCATGTTTTCAAGAGTAAAGTAACAAATTAATAGAATCGTTACCTCGAAAATCCAGTATAACACCTGGGATTTCTTTCCTAATCTAACTTTCAGTACAATCATTTCAGGACATTTTAAAAGCTGTTACTTTCCTCTTCCCTTTCCTGTATTCATATTCATTTCCAACTGTTCCATGCTTCCTTATCTCCCCCATCAACACAGGTCTGAAAGTATTTTTTGAATTACAGGTAAAAATGCAAGAACCAAGTAAAGTGTCATTCCCCTTACCCCCCAAATTTGGGAAGAAAAATGCAGTTGAAAAACAACGCGGAGTTGAATACCTGACAAGCCATTCCTATTTACCCTTCAGAGGACATCTGAAGTGGATTAAGAGGTATACGTTCAGCATTTCAGAGATCCAAAGGGTCCACAGAGAAATCAATTGTCAGTCTTGTTCATTATATTCCTCTGCTATTCCCTCTAATAGCATGACTCACTCAGCCTCAAACCAACACTGATCTTCACTTTACTGACTTTCTACAAATTTACTTCTCTCTCCAAAGTAAAAACGACAGTGAATGTGTAGTTATGACCTGCTTCCAGTGCAACTCACTTTTAAGAAGTATCAGAAGGAACAGACCTTCTGGAGACAAAGAGGTGTGAGGGTTCAAAATGAAGAATGTTAGGAACTAAAACATGTACTCCGTTTCTCTTCTTTCCTAAAATTCTTTGTTATTTGTTTTCCATATCCTGACATGTGAATCATCTAACCTTGAAGCATGCAGAAAATGCAACCCATGGCAATGGAGAAATGTTAAAGCTTGCAGCCCAACAGCACAAGTTTTTCTAGATTTCCTCAGGAGAATCTTCGTTCCTCCGAGCTGGTGCAGCGGGTACCTGACTCCACAGCAGGCCATGGTGCGCTCACTAGGCCCTATCAGTGCTCACAGCTATGTTTTCATCAGAATACTTTTCATCAGAGAGATGCAAAAGACAAGAAGTCTCATGTAGCTGAAAGCTCACTTCTGTGGATTTAAGGTGCTTATCTGAGACAAGGATATTTGTTCCCGCTTAATCAAATTTCCACAGTTTCTCCATTGCACGCACACTCACATACTTGCACCCACAGGTGAGCAGTCTGTCAGAACTAACATTTTTAGATACTATTAATCATTGGGAAGTTTTCAAGAAAAGCTCCCCAAATAATTCATCATTTTAGAAAAAGAAGTCACTGTAGTTTTAAATTCTTTAAAGACACCTTTTCTAATATAAAACTGGTTTTGGAGTTGTTTGTTCAGGAAAACATACCCTGAAACATTGAAGACTTGCCCCAAGTGCAACAGCAGGGAACCAGTTCAATAATCGCAAACCCACAGAAAATACTTAACATCTACAAAAGGATCATTTCTACCACAATCTCATTTACCAGGACCTGTGTTTTGCCATGTTCCTATAAAAACCTTCTGAGTATGGCTAATACAAATTAATTTTATTCAGACTTCCAGTCTCCAAATGACATTTTTTCAGAGAAAAGAAGTAATGACTGAGGAATAGGGATAAGCCTGATATTAAAATATAATGATGACTTGTTGTCCTAACACTTGCTGTGTAACAGATGATGACATTAAATTAATCCATCCTCTTGACAGTCATTTCACAATAAGAATGAGAAACCTTACCAGTTTCATTGCAGGCCTACCCTGTTCTTGTCCTCAGTGTGCATTTCCATGACAATGACTGTAATCATTATAACAGCATTGTACATAATGGCTCTGCTTTCTGTGATGTTACTCCCAAATTGGGTGTGAAAAATGTGAAAGGACAGGTATCAAATGGCAAAACTCTCACCAGTGAAGCAGAGTAGTCTACAGAATTAATAATTGATGGAATTGATAGCGTGCTGCCACCAAGTAGAAGCCCGGAATTAAAGGGCATTGCTCACATAGCCTTCCTTCACAAACTGAGGGGCTTTGCATGAAAACCTCTTGTCGTATTAAAGGCACGTAGAGTCAGACTGTGATGAGGTGTGTGCAATTAATTGCAACATCAGTAAAACATCTATTTTTCAAAATGAAAAGGAACTCATGCACAATGACCACTACTGAAATTTTCCTAATTACTAATATTATGTCAGTCTCAGCCAGACTTTCCTTTTTTTCTGAATTAAAAATAGATGCTTGAGCTAATATGATTGATCTTTGCAGTTAAATCAGGTCATCAGAACCATCACAACGAATGGAAAATAGAGTACAGATGCTTCGAAGTCCCACAAAGCTTCTGCAAAGATGAGCTTACTAATCTTGTGAAGTACTCAGAGTAGAAAATGATGACCACCACAGGGAAGGAATTCTTTGAGGAAAAGGGGATAAAAACTGTTAAGTACAGAGGAAGAAATGTCCTCAAACAAGGCATGTAGTCACATTCTGACCACGAAGGATTAAAAGAAATCCTATTCATTGATATCCATAAATGTAGCATTAACAGAGTGGTCAGAGGATGAAAGAAAATGTATAATGCTATCATAGGAACATAACATTGAAAGGGACCGTCCTTTAGCTCACTGAATTCAGGCCTCTGTTCTTGCATGCGATCATGTCTATAAATGCTTTCATGCAGACAAGCACGCTTTACTTTGAAAACCATTCAGTTTTTTGTTTCCACTCTTCCTATTAGCAGACTCTTTCAGAATCTCACTTATTTTCTTATTTCCATTCTAAATTAACTCAAGGGCAGCAAAACCTCTTTTTTTTTCAAGTAAAAGCTGAATCAAACTTAAATAGCTCTTCTCATTCCTTTGTGGTTTCTTCTGAAGTTTATTTATAGAATAATATCTGCTTTCACTATTATTTGTGGGAGTAATTAAACAAACATATTTTATTCTCCACCACCACACCAACCATAGCATTCGATTTTCTCTGTATAGCTTCAAATATAAATTCATATTTCTTGGCCAAAAGCAATCAGAGCAGTAAACAGGTTAACATTATTTTTCACAATGGCTTCAATACAACTTTATCTCCGTTTCGATTATCTCAGCTTTTGCAGCTTGGTATCGTATTTACCTTCTTTAAGCTATGACAGTAGAGGCAATAAGTGATCTGGTGACCAGATCTTTCTCTTCCTCTGTCACTTACACCTGACAAACCAGTAGTGTATAACAGAAATTCATGATATTGTTCTGTAAGAGCCTTATCACACTGTCGTCCTGAGGTTTCCTCTGTCTCTCCATATCCAAATCTTATTCATGCTATCTGGCTCTTTTCAGACAATGTTTTGATTCTCCTGCACAGCTTTGCATCAGCAACATGTTTGTAAAATGCTTCTATTCCAAAATAATTCATGAAAATGTTAATCAATCTAAGATGGGTCTGGAAGCATATCTCCTCATCCTCTTACCCATTTTAAAAGCTTCTCTTTCAGTGCAACCCGCTATCTCAATTTATAAAGGTACCTCCCCAGTTTACATTTCCTGCACAAATCTCAACAATTTTCAGTATGCTGAAATACTTGGTATTTTACTAAGGTTGGCATAACTAAATAATTTTTTTTTGGTCTTTGTGTTAACAGTATCTTAAATACAGATGCTCTACTTGCTATTTTTAGGTCAGATGATACTGTTCAAATTTGAAAGCCCTTGCTACCAGACATCTGTGATTTCAGAAGCTACTGGTTTCCTTGGATATTTTTCATACTCTAAGATACAATTTTCAGGATTCCAAACTTGGAGGCAAACTAAGATTAAATAATTCTTTTTCCATGCCCTCATCCCCATTAACCATCTTTCTTCACCCCTCATATTCAACATCTCTCTCCATTCTCATTAAGGAAATTAAGATTCATCTAGATTACATAACAAAAAATTCTATCATAATGCTGAAAGACAGTATTCAGGGGGAGAAAAGCTCCATCTGTCATAAATTTTGCAATAAAGCTATATATACAGTTTTATGTTATTTTAATCCAAATTTAAAACCCAAGCTACACAGACAACATTACACATGATAAACCAGACATCAGTTGGCCAGCCTGCAAATGCATCAGCATGAACTCTATGCCTGAAATTCACTATATATGTAAAAACATAGATGCAGGGCTTGTTCTCACAGGCTTCTGAGAAACTAAAAGGTAACACACCTCCTGACTCTTTTTATGAAGTCACAGAGGATTTTCCTTTGGAGGAGTCCTTTTCCACCCTACCCTCAGAGTGGAATGACTACTCTATGGAGCCTAGACTGTATATATAATATTCCCTGAAGTACAACTGAATCTTATTCTGAAATAGTCTGGAAAAGTCTTTAGCAGTGACATAATTAAGCCCCATACATTTGGAGTTCTACAGAATCTGATGTAAGAGGATCAGCTGCACTCACTCTGTGTTTAGCTGAGCTCAGAACAAATGCTATTTTATCTTTTTAATATCTTCATCCTATTTATTTTATTTATCTTTTTTCTTTATAATAAACACGGAAGGTATACCTAGACAACTGGCAAGTTCACTGTGCATGTATGTAGCAATCCAAGAGGTGTCCTCCATTAAAAAAGGAGGTGCCACCTAAGGAGATACCTGGTTTTCCTCTAGTAATGACACATTTCAGGGGATGGGAAAACCAAAACCAAAACCAAAAAGAAGACAACGACCTTACCTTTCCCACATACTGAGGATCTGGTCCCATGTGTTCTTCTAAAACAAAGAACTGATTCCACACCCATCCACGCTTGGGACGATGATGCACTTCTGTTTCGCCTTCTACGTGTTTGGTTTGATTTCTAGTCACCTTGATGGAGCCATGGTGAGCAGCTCCGTAACACCTCTGTACAAAACAGAGACAAACTAGGACTGGGCAGATACAAGATGTACTTGTAATTCTCATTGTAGGATAAGCTTCCTGTTCAAGGTTTTCTTTCTCTTGTCTTTTTCAGCTGTAATCCTTTAATAAGTTCCCAAGACAGAAGGTGAAGCCTGGTTCAGAAATACAATCCAAAATGGGTTTTTCTGCTTGTTCATGATTTAGCTGCCCATTTGGGAAAGCTCAAATTATATTTACATTATGAAAAGCTGACTGGAAAAATTGGTATTTCTTCTGAGGTCTTCACAATAGGGTTCCGCAGCCGACCATTTTCTATTTAAAAGGGAAAGAAAAGAAAGCCACTTACTCATCACTAAAACCAGCAATTTTCAGGTTTCTGACCTTAGATTACACTCACAGCTATACTAACCAGTCTCTCAAAGACTCTTACTGTAACTAAAACTTCTTTTCAACCCTTCCTGTAAAAGTGTTTTCAGATTGTTTTTATTAAAGTATCTTAAGTATTAGCGTGATTCTTCCAAGATATGAAAACATCAAACATCTGCATTATTAAAAACTAGATGATTCAGGACAGTTCCTTTGGCCTTTACCTGCAAATCACTGACCTGGTCTGGCAGTAAAATAAAATCACTGCTACAGTGTCATTAGATAGATAGAGACTGGTAATTCATTTCACATGAGTTCTTGATCTTCTGTACACCACACAGAGGTCCAACATGGTGAAAAATACCAAGGCTATGATGGGTTTCAAAAGAAAGACTCCAAAGTGGGCTTTGAGGATGCAGAGTCAATATTAGAGCATACTGACAGGCACTTTCAGTCAAAATGTATACTTGTACCCTGTGTTTTACATAAAATCCAACCAATATACTGAAACCTCACAAAATTATGCCATACTGACAGAAAGTTCAGGTAGTGTTGTTTAGGTGGTCAGTATTATTTTGATAAAAGCATCTAATATTTTCTCAGCTTCAAAAAGGAATATATAACCTTTTATACTACAATAGTAAAATGTGAAAATGTGCAAGGAAATTGATGTAGAGCTTAAAGCAAACTACCTTGAAAGAAATAAAATAACTCTTCAACCTCAGAGAAATAGTTACCCTGACGTAACCATTTGTTCAGTTATCTGAAGATATCAAAGATCAGTCAATCAGGAATGTCAAAACATGCAACTAAATCTACAAAAATTAGAACTGCCTTCCAATATTGGCTTTGTTTGAGTATCATAGAGCCATTACAAGTTATATAATTAAACTAACTTTGTTTCTAAGTTTCATGGGAACCCAACAGAACAGTTCAAAATCTCTAAAGAAGAACCAAGCAAGAAATTAGAAATCAGATGGAAAAAAATTGCAGTGGAAGGAAGCTCATCAACTGTCTTTGGCTGCAGAATTTTTTTCCCTTGTGTTTCTTTCAAATCCACAGTAATACTGGAAGCCTAACCATACTTTCTTCTGTATTCATCTAAGTACAGTTCCTCATCAGAATAATAGAAGACTACGTCAAGACTGCTGTACATTAGAATTACTCAGAAAGGACATATTTTCCTTTGCTATTACTCCATTCAGGACAGTGGGTGATGCTGAAGTAAAGGAAGAGCTCCAGTCTCTTGCAGCTGGACAGGAGTTCAAAAAGAAACTCTGTACAGTATTTTTTACTGAGGAAAGAAATTTTTACACATTTACTGTTACCCTGCATCTTATTTCCATATCAATGTAATCTCCCCTCAACCCCTAAAAAGACCAAGCCGCTGGTCTCTTAAAAGCCTCACATTCCATCGCAAAACAGATTCATACAACATGATGTATTATTGCCTTTTTTCACGACAAATGTGATTTAATAGGAATTTTTCACAGCTAAATGTTGCATGATGTCTAAGTTATACCAGGGACAGAATCCAGGCATTCTGAGTCTCACATTTGTTTCAAACTATATACTCTTCTTCCTTGTTTTCCTTGCCTTTCTGCATTCTTTCCTGATTCTTGCTAGAAATCAGTTTTTGCCTTGAGGCATGCAATTTCCTTCTAAAGATTTCTGTATTTACAGATGAGCTATTTAAATAGATTAGTCATTGTTATACTTCAGATGTACATTAAAATTAAGCAGTACCTCACAAAATGATAAGGCCGCAGTTTTATCCATTCAAGTGTTATTTTTCTTCCCTTTGTTTCCATCTTGGGAAATGCCTGGGAGCAGTTCATAAGACTATAAGCAGTGCATAATAAGTTAAAAATGGTATATAAAGTGCATTGAGATTTCTCAGAATGGCACATTTAAAATGTATTTGAAATCATTACTACTGAACTTCCCTTTATAAAAACTGTGGGGATGGTGGTGGTGGAAAATTCTTGCCTCATAAAAGAGTAAATATAAATGAGTGCAGAAGATACCAACAAATCAAGATTTACTATACAGAACTTTGTTTCTTCCCCCTCTCAGAAGTCATCCATAGGAAAAAAAAAAAGCCAAGATGGAGCCTGTAAACTGTGTTATTGTACAGTCTGGCTCATCTATGACTTTGAACAAATAAGAGAAAAAAGCATCGAACTATGAAGGGCTGCTTCATCTCAAAAATATCTGTTCTTCTAGCATTAACATTAACTAGGAGGCATTAAATTTACCTTTTGCCAAACCCATTATGTTATTTAACTCAATTCAGAGATTAACAGATAAACACCTGCCCCTAAAATTAAAGTTTTAAACTTCTTTGTTCTGAACAAATATTGTCTAAAATAATAATAAAAAGAAAGATTACAGTGGCATCTACTCCCTGTTGTAATCATGCTTAGAAATTCAGTCCTCAGCTGTTCCTGAACTATGTTTGCAGCCTGGAGAATCATTTCCACTATGACGAATTCAACAATTAAAAGAGAAAGGATTTTTAGTGAAGATTCTTTGAAGTGGTAAAGATTCTTTTCGATCTGGTAAACATCTTTAAATATCAAAGCCTAATTAATGCTCAGTACAAAGGTCCCCATTCTTACTTGCTCAGCACCCTCCTACTAAAGGTCCAGCATAAACGTTCATTAAAAATCCGTCCCACCCCCACAAAAAACCCCTCATACCTGCCATGAAGACAGCAAAGTTTGTCTACAGGGGGAAGTACAGATGGAAAGGCCTTTAATGGTTAACACCAAAGAGACAGTAAAGTAAAGAATAGACAGACTTGAACTGTGAGTGACTAAAAAGGACTGAACTTTCTGAAATCCCTTAAATTGTTGCCTTAAGCTAACATACTGAGATGCTGACTTCTCAGTGCTCATCTCTGCAGCTTCAGATTAAGTGTCCTGCTTAATGGTTTTTGTTATAATGATGTATGCAACTGCAGAGTAGACTTGTGTTATTGCTGTCTCCTGGGAGCCCTCATGAAAATGAGTTGCATATCTCAAGAGACTGCCAGAGTGAGTTAAAATTAAAATAAATAATTAAATAAGATGAGGTGGGTAAGTTCCACCAGCATTGCTGGAAATCATTACAGCAGAGTAGTTACTGCTCAGTGTGGCAGCAAGTCACTATAATGAATTCCCAGGAAACCAGTACAAGCACAGTGATGCAAAAAGTGTATGCTTCACCATCATGGGGAGATGCATCCTCAGTAGCAGGGACTTGTCCTGAATTTCACTGCCCCCCACCTCCCATAATCAAATTGGCCACATTTTTGAATTCATCTGCATGATTCGGTTTTGTAGATATGCATTCAGCACAGCTCTACATGTTTTGTCACAACCCTTGGGGACCCTTTTCAGTCCCACGGTGACGCAGTGAAAATTAGCTATGGAACTTGTAATAAAGGGCTTTTCTTGTATCATTTCTGACTTCTCCCTCTGCTCTCTGCCCTCTGCAATTCCTCCCTGTCAGAACAAATTCTTCCATTATCAAAAGCTGACCAGCTTCAAATCAATATAATTGTTCAGATATAAATAATCAGGCAGGAAAATATTTCTTTCTTCCTGCATTGCCTGTGCTTAGTCTATTGCCAATGTTATATCCTTCAACGCTGAAGAAATAATGATGTATTGACCTGGAAACCAAAGGCAGAATAATGGGCTAGTATCAGAAAGAAAAATTGGGTGTTATTTTTTGTTTTATCCTTCTGAAGAAGAGGTTGATAGATTGCCAAGAGAATATACAGTACTCCTGTGGACCTCTGGTAATTGGCAAAAAAAGCTAAATTTCTAGGTAGATGAAGGGAAATGGTTCATCTATAGTTGATCTCTATTCTCTTTTCCCAAGGGTGGTAAAGCTGAGCTATGGGACTTCACATGAAAAAATGAGGTGGCAAGTTTTTCTCAGCCTATGCAATACAGACGCAATATATAATCACCAGTGCTTTCTATGAACAGTGCCTTCTGCACATGCTAGTCAATCTGACAGAAGTAGTGTCAAAACTGTTTTAGAAAGCATTTAAGAACTGCATTGCATGTTTTTGTCTTGCCCCTTTGTTGTAGTTATGTTGTAGCTATGTGTACGAGAGTAAAAACTAGGGGAAAAAAAGTAATTAAATAAAATGTTCTTGAAATAGTTTAACAGTAGCTTCAATAACTACAAATGTTTTGACACTATAGTTCTACATTGACAGATCTTCTAGAAATGGGAAACTGAACTACTTTTTTGCTTAAATAGCATAAGGAAATTTTCTTTAATTTGTAAGATAATGGCATGAGATATTGAACTCCCAAATTATTGCTGAAATTATATATAAGTTTATTACTATTCTGAAAGCTAATCTTTACCATCCTGGAACTCAATCAATTTCCTAAAGAAACAGAGAGAAAAGAGCATTGGATAGCTCTCTCTTCACCCCTTTAAGCCAACAAACCCTGCTGATGGGTGTCCAGTGTCAAGGGATGTTACTTCTTGTACCTCTCTTTTACACTTACACGTGGTCTTTTGGTAAAGACCACTTCTAATCACCAAAACCCCCAAAGTGCCTATGCTAATCTAGAACTGACTGTTATTTCACCCAGCAGATTATTGTACATAAACTCCCTTTTACAAAATAAATAGGAATAACCACAAAAGAAAGCCTCCATGAAAAATAAGCATTGTTCTTTCACATAAGGCAACAGAAATTCTGTTGGGGAGGAAAAGTGTGGGGGGAAAAAAGTGAGAAAATAAAAAGACATCCAAAACCAACAAGCAATCAGACATTATAAAAAGATAAATAACAGAAGAAAATTTAGACTACGATACAACAAAGATACTGAAAAAAATCACTGAAAAAAAATCAAGATAGAGAAGCAAAATGGAGAGTTCAAGTGCAAACAGCTGAAGCTGTGAAAGCTAGGGTGTGATACTATCAGACATTATTTCTCCTCCAGACCTGCGAGCATATCTGTGTAAAAAAACAGCAGTACAATTTCTGTGAAATATAAGAAATCCAGTTAATACAGTTCAAGAGGACACTTAACATAAATAAAACATTAACTGAAAGCAAAAATAATGAAACAAAATTCCACACCAAACATGTATATCTGTGAATTGGTATGCTGAAATTGCCAAGGGAAGCCCGGTATTTATTTCCTTATGCTTTTTACCTTCCGTGCCTGAAATGCTGATCTTCTAAATTCCACATTTTCACATATAACTCACAGATCATGTCAACTGATCACACGTTTGATTCAGAAAAGAAAAAATATATACAATATAAAGTAATATAACAAGATAAGGACAACTGCATAGGTTTAATGATTACAGGTTGCTATGCATTATGCGTGGTAAGTCGTGATATTCTTAGGTACAAATTATGATCTGAGAAACACATTATGTAAAATGAATTACTTAGATGAGTACACCACTCGTGCTGGCACTGCCCAAATGAAAATCAAGAAAAGGAAAAGAGGTGCCCTCCTTTTTTGTTTCTCCTCCCACTTTACCTCCTACTGCTCAAAGAAAGGAACACTCATACCAAAAGCCAATGAAGACACAAAACCCAGCAGCTGTATCCTGAGATATTACTAAGGAAAGGGAAATCACACATTTTTGGGCATTCTAAAACAGCAAAAGCAAAACTCCAGACACAATTCCCTCATTTGGGAAAGCAAGCTGGTCCTCTGGAAAGTAAATGATAATACTACGTAACAGAAAGACAAATTGACAGCACAGATGTGGGTTTTACATGCCCTAATGCTCTAGTTAGTGTATTGGGTTTGCATGGCAAGGCTTTGGTAGCGGGGGGGGGCTACAGGGGTGGCTTCTGTGAGAAGCTGCCAGAAGCTTCCCCCAT
>NW_009260793.1:970516-1052307 GCF_000687185.1 Egretta garzetta
CGTGCGGAAAGACCTGAAGCCCGTGGGAAGGCCCAAGGCTGGAGCCGTGCGTGGGGGACTGTCTGCCGTGGGAGGGAGCCCGGGCTGGAGCAGGGGCAGAGGGTGAGGAGTCCTCCCCCTGGGGAGGAAGGAGCGGCAGGGACAGCGTGGGATGGACTGACCCCAGCCCCCATTCCCTGTCCCCCTGACCCGCTCGGGGGGAGGAGGGAGAGAAATCAGGAGTGAAGTTGAGCCCTGGAAGAAGGGAGGGGTGCGGGGAAGGTGTTTTAAGATTCAGGCTTTTTTTATTCTCTCCTACTCTGATTTGACTGCTGATAAATTCATTTCACCAGGTTGAGTCGGTTTTGCCCATGATGGTAACTGGCGAATGATCTCTCCCTGTTCTTATGTTGACCCATGAGCCTTTCCTTATATTTTTCTCTCCCCTGTCCAGCTGAGGAGGGGAATGTCAGAGCGGCTTGGTTGCACTTGGCATCCAGCCAAGGTCAACCCATCACAGTTAGATACTCCAAATTAGTCATTGCCCAGGGATTAACCAATTACTCTCCCCACCTGATATTTTTAAAGTTAACAGTAGCGTTTAGCTGCAGTGTAGCATTAAATCACTTCAGATTAATCAAATTATTTGAGATAGGAACGTGTGATGAATTTTTCAGTAGTATCCAGGCTGACAGACATATGTCAAACAGTCCCTAAATATGAAACTCCATTTTTCCTGCTGGCTTGGACATCCAAAGAGACAATGTCAGAAGCCTCTATTAAATCTACGGTTTGTATCATGTAGGATTTCTTCTTAAACACTCATAATCCAGACTACTTTTTAAATCTAAGAATGTCTCTTCTTCCTCTCCAATTCTCCTTCCATTCCAGGCAGGTATTATTTCCAAATATTCCCTTTACCCTCAGTGATATATTTCATGAGGTTTATTGCTAGATTTTTATTAATTGACATTTCTTGTTTAATTGACTCAACTCTATAAGCTTTCAGTAGATTCTAAGTCATAGAAACCAATATACTATTATCGTTCTGTGAAGATAAAAAAAAAAAAAAAAGCTTAGCCATCCCTTTGGGTTAACAGCTGCTGAATATGTTCTTAGTTTTAAACTAATTTGGATTTCCGACGCTTAACTGAAACAGTTTGTGGTTTTGTTCTTATTTGCGTTATAGGTTTGATTTTAATCAGTTTGTACCTAAAACTTCAACACAAGTACGGACTCTTCTTTATTTCTAACACAACAGATTAGTCTGATCTCTTCCTTTGTAAACATATTATATTATGTTAATAATATATATTGAGACTGAAAAAGGAAGAAGATAAGGCCAGAGACAATTTTTCACACAGCATTAACACACTGGCATTTCTAGTTTTCTTTTTTAGTTCGGACTATTTTGTCAAGATGGAATAAAAATTTTCAAAACTTTCCTTCAAAATCCTGACTGCAGCCCTAGCAGTTAGCCAGCACTGGCTTGATTCAAGTTCTAGATAAAAGTTCATTTCATTTTTCCTTGATTTTTATCTCTAATATTAAAGCATTTTGGAATCCAGACTCCCTGTTATCTTAACAGGCCTTAAAAAGTTACCTGTCTAGAGTAGGTTGCATCATACAAACTATCGGGAGTTATAAAACTGAAGAGACATGGTATGAAGAAAAGCTTTTGAGATTATTTATAGAAAAGGACCCACATTCCTTACAGAAGGAGGCATGTGAACTGGAATTCAGATTTTGTTATGAAGAAAGTTGGAAGGAAAGCCTAGCAGCACCTGCAATTAAAAGAGAACAGAAATGCTGAGCTGGTGGCAAGCAGCCCTGGGCAGAACTTCTTCATGGTAACACCTAGGTTACAATGGGTTAGTCAGGTGTTGTACCTAGATGGGCATCCTCGGAGGACAAAACCCCACTGGAACCCTATGTAACAGTACCACGAGGATGAAGGGAGAGAATGAAAAGCTGAAACAGCTTTAGGAGATAAATAGTCACAAGAAATGTTCAAAAGGTTTTAATGTTGCTTGCGGCAAAAGAAACTCCTGAATAGTTACTGGGCTGGCACCTGCTTTATCATTCCTTTTTTTAATAAACAAGACTGTCAAGACTGTCTTGTACCAAGGTCTTAAAATAGCAGCTTTAATAGGAGTTCAAGGAATTTATAAAAAGCAATGTGGACTAGTGATCAAGGTACTCTTTTCTGGTCCTATGTGCAGCTAATGACTAAACACAAGCTTTAACAGATTTCTTAACAGATAGCATCAATGGAGGCACCACTCACAAAGAGTAAAAATTAGCCACATTACAGATAGGTAACTAATAAGCACATTACATGGCAAAGAAGATTGATACCATATGGCCCAAATAAAAGACTCTAGTCACACTGACGCCTAACATGATACAAAAATAAAGATAGCCTCTTCAAATATTTTTAAAAAATGCTTTTCAAAGAGGAATGGTTTGGTTTTTAACAACAAAAAAATTTTTAAAAATTGGGGTGTTTCCAGTCCTTTATACACAACCCCCCCCTATTTTTACATATAAACCACCCATGCTCTATAACAAAACCCTATCAGCCCTTGAGATTCCCATCAGAAAAGAGGTTTTCATAGGCAGGATACAAACAGGCAAGTCACATTAGATCCTCACCTGCACTGTTATGCTAGAAATACATTAGAACTGCTATGGAATTCAAGTCTTATTGTCATAACAGGATTTTTAAAGGTGTATCTAATTGATGCTTTGGTTAGATGATGTGCAAGATGAACTGTGATCTACTGTGCTGCCTTTAGCAATAAATGTCTCCGACGAGTGTTAACTGTAGAGAAGATTTAAAAGACTCATTGATTTTAGAAAATACATTGAAGAGGGTTATTAGAAGGCATTCTTATATTCATGAATGGGTACGGGAAACTATTAAATACTATAAACCAATGAATTTGTTACCCTGTTGAGCAAACACGTTTTGTGAAAGAGAGTGCAAATGAGTAAAGAAACATATGATCTTGCTTGAACAAAGGAAGATCTGCAAAGTTTGCAAACAAAATAGAAAAAGTACTTAATTTGCAAACAGCACTGCATATAGATAGGCAATTAACAACTACAACAAACAGTTAGTGAAAATATGACATTAAAAAAAGATGAAGGGATTCAATTCCTGTCCTCAGTTGGCATACAAAACTATTTCATATATGGTAAGCAGGCACATAATCAACTTAAGGATAACAGAAGGGCTCTGCCACAACCAACGACTGAAGAAATATTTTTTGCCGGTATACCCATATGGTTTGCAACAGAGAGTGACTGTCAGAACCATGACACAGTAACAACACAATTAGTCAGATAACATTCAGCCACCATTTCTATAACTATAATTGCACACACATGCAGTCATGCTAGCCATTACCTGCTGTGAAAGGAACAACTGTGAAATACAGAGAGATGATTCATCAATCTGACTCACGTCTTTCTCTTTTCCTCAACCAGAGACCAATCCATCTACATTTTTATCTGGAGTCCATTTAGCTAGTCAAGGATAATACAGATATGCAAGACAGCACAAAGGTCCTTTTACATTCCCAAAGCAGCAGAGGCTTTTCTTTTGTGCTGTTTCTCTTCCCAAGGAACTTGCTAGCAGAATAAAGATTTCAGTGATTTCTTGAGTCATTCCTCCCATTTATAAAGGTCAGGTCACCCCATCAGGGAACAAAGCAACTACATGAGACTCTGATGAGCAATTACCCAGTTTAAATAGGAAGAACTTGCAACAGCCCACTCGTGTAAAATCCACAGGTACTGTTTGTCCTAATAAATTATTTCTGAAAAATTAATAGCAAGAGCTCCTCTGAGCAGTACAGTGGCATTCCATGTGACTAGTAAAAAGGGAAGGCAGGTCCAATGTAGACATTAAATGCTTAAGAAAGAATTAAAGATATTTACCTCCTGTACTTTGCTACCAGTTCAGCACTGTGTACTTGAAACTCCTTAAAATAATGCAGTTTATTCACAATATTCTTGTTATAGAAATTTTGGCAATACATAATATACAGTATATATATGTTTCTTTGGTTAGCAGGGTGACAAATATGTCATTGTTTACATAAGCTTAAATCTCAGTGTTTTAGAGGCAAATATTAAGTGATCAAACCTTTTAAAGAAATCTTGCTGTGCATACCTGAAATATGAAAACAGTCCTTTTTCAGTGTGTCAAGAGCAGTAAGAAAGTATGCCTAAAGTGTTATATATTTCAATATAGAAAAAAAACTAAAATACATTTTTACTGACCAATTTTTCCCTTCCTTTTGAATGAAAACATAAATTGTTGCCATTGTTTCTGAGATAACCTACTTTTTTTTAGGTAATTCGCAACACAGGAAGAAAAACAGATCTTTTTTTCAATTTTTAATGTAGCAACATTACAGAAAAAGGAAAATAAAACTGAGTCAAGGTAAATAAGCCACTTCTATTTAATAAAACCAAAATATTTTGCTTAAATAGAATGTTTTAAGATTTAAAATCAACTAGGTTTCAAAGCAAAGGTCATTTTAATTTTAAAACATTTAAATGGCAGAAGCATATGTCTTTGAGTAATAAGTAAATAACTTTTTCCTACTGAAACATCCTTTCTATACAGTTTTGCTTTTCACAAACTAATAGCAAGGTAAGAAGTCACAGACGGAGCCATGAGAAATGGTTGGATTTCAGAGAGACCTATGTGAGAAGGAGCTGAACTTCACAGACCATTCCAGAAAAGTATGGGGGCCTTTTTGGAGAGTCAAGTCTTGCAAGGTCCACACTGCCTAGGTAACTATCTCAGTAATATTTTTTAAAGTCAAGACTACCTAGGAAACACTACCAGAAATAGCGAGTTTGGCTGCACCTGTAAAAAACCTAAGACAAATAAGGAAAAGGTAATTGTGAGCAAGTTGTTTATTTGGAAGCGGACAAGAAGATGGTAAAATGGAAGAACCTAAAAGAGGAAATAGGGGGACACACCACAAAATAGAAAAGGCAGCAAATCATGTGATCAATGTTATTTGAAGATCTCTATAGAGCAGCCCACTGCCTTGACTACTGCCATTTGGAGCAGGGCAATAACCATGGGGCTTGCACTGTTTTAGTGTCTGACTTGCTTCTGCAGTCAGAGGGCCAGGACACATCTTCCCTGGAGCTGCTGAGGGAGGCCTGGCAGCTCTTCTCCTTGGAATGAAGGGGGAACCCCTGGAGGGTACCACCTAACAACTCTTCCCTCTCAGGTCTCCTCTAACACAGACCACGGGCCGTCTCTTTATTTTAGACCTCCATAGATTCTGTTACAGTTTCTGCAGGCCCAGATTATTTTTTTATTACAGATATATTTCATGAAGCCTATAATTAAGTGGTACCAGTTCAGTTAATCGCTGCTCATTGTTTCATGGGTGTACAAAGTAGATCAACTCCTGCAAGTGCTAAATCAGGTCGTTTCTTACACCTATACTTTTCCATTCAAATAAAAAAGGAATCATGGATGTCACAAAAAGCCCAATAAATGAATATCCTCTTCAAAAGTAAAACTGTCACCCAGGAATCCAACACTGAAGAAAAGGAATAATTTTAAATGACACAAAGGTGAGTAAGAACTCTGTTCAACGGTCACTGGCAGTTCCATGATTTCTCTTATGCAGCTATAGAAATAAATACGATAACTAAAGAGTAAAGGAGACATCCATATATGTTGAGTCTAAATTTGAAGTCTGTATTTGAAAACATGCCTTTTCACATCACACTTTAACTGAGATCTCCTTGAGTCTTTGATTTCTCTGGTGACATTACTTCTGCCAGACATACTATAATCGCTGTCAACCACACAGCATTGTTGCTAGCGTGTTGTTTTCTAGCCATTCCCCTAAAAATGTTTTTCTTCTACACAGTACCAGCTAGATTTGTCTTTGGCTGCACTCATCCTTTCATCATGTTTAGCTTTTTCTACTCTCTTGAAATGTACATACTGAGCATAACTTTTTTTTAAAAAAAAAAAATCTTCTCTTCCCATCTTCTTTTCTCACTCTTCCAGCTCAGCCAGCATTAAACCATCAGGCCTCTCAATTTATCACTTCCATCAATAAATGTATTTGGTTCCATTTTAGACTGAGTTATTCATAGTTCTTCAAATGGAATGTCACAGCTTTCTCATACAAATCTACAGTATAATATGTTATCTGTTAAATGCAAACAATATAACTTAACAACTGATTTTGCAAGGCATTCACAAGTCAGAATTGATAGACAAAACAGTCACATAACTTGCAAAGGCAGCTTTGCCCAGATGGATGAACGAATGGGATACAGATAAACATGCATGTGTTTGTGGGTACTTAAAGAGGAAGTGTCTGCCTATAAGTAACAAACAAAAGAGAAAATTAATGTAATTCAGTGTTGGAATTTTCTGTGGATAATTACTGTTGCAAATACACTGAGACACTTACTTTTGTTATCTTGGCAAGAAAGAAATCTCTAATAATTAGAAAAGTACCAAATGTCTTACAGAAGGCTGTCTGAACAGACAGAGTAAATGCAATTCTGTGTGTCAGATTTTAAATGTTCTGCTTTGAAAGAAATCACAGCTTTGTTTGCAGCAGTAAGTATTTCTATTGTCACTCTGGAGTAGAAATGAACACAAGCATGTACTTGCACTTTTCACTCTAGGGGCAGGCTAGTCTAGAGAATGGATTTTTTTCTGACTACTTTATTTTTGACGATCTTTCTTATGTTGGAGGATTCCCCAAATCCAGATAACTAGGATTTCTATCATGGGACATCAACATGAAAATGCAATGATTTGTACTATATAAGAAGGGACTTCTGTATCTTCCATCAGTGCAGTCACTACAGATATTGAAAATTTCCAAAATATCCCAAGTAAACATTTTCATAAGTTTTCTAGTGTGCTGGATTGCAAATTCAGAAAGGAGTAACGTGCTACATTCAGGTGAAACCCAAACAGAAGAGTTAAGCGAAAAAGATCTCAAAGTGAGTTTTGAAAAGACCTGGAAATGACTGTGGTATTTTAAATGATTTCTTAGGACGGTGTATTTAAATGGTTATGCATGGCTATGTTAAAAGTGCATTGCAGTCTTCCAATTAATATATATTATCAGAATTATCCTTTCTGTTATTTTAATAGCAAACCATCATTAATGTCTGCTTAGATACTTTGAAGTACTCCTTCCTATGATCACTCCTTCTTTATTCATTTAGTAAATCCATCCTGTATTTTTCAGAAATTTACACCCAAGCGTAATCCAGGACCAATTAATCTATAAGTAAAAAATTCTACAAATCCACCGAAATCAACAGGAAAACTGACTTTAAAGAAAAGGCAAAGAATTATCATTTGATACTAGTATTTTGTAGTTCTAAAGTTCATTTTTTCTAATTAAACACTAGAGCCTATAGCTACACAGAATGGCAAGGGTTGGAAGGGACCTCAGGAGATCATCTAGTCCAACCCTCCTGCTAAAGCAAAGAAATATTTCTTATATTTAAAATACTCTGAATTTTGAAGGCTGTGTAAACACACACACACATACAAAAATACCCTCCACATAGATATGTATGTGTGTACCTATGTGAACAAAATCTCTACAAACTCCTATTTCTCAGTAGTTTCACTGGTCTGTTACAATTTCTAACTAAAAGTTCCCTGAGAAATTAATTTTTACTCACTTTCCCATTTCCACTGCTCCAAGTTATGAAAAAAAAAACAAAAAAATAAACCCAAACCAAACCAATCATTAAAAACTCTTCATAGGTGCGATTAATAAATTTCAGTTGAACAACTGAACTCATTATAATAACTGAGAACTTCTCTAATCTTACATTTTTTCTAACAGAAAGTAAAAATACTCTTATATGCTTGTTTATTTGCATTGTATATGCATATGTATTTTTTTCCTTTCCTTTCTTGAGGGAAGGGGAATGGGTACAAAGGATGAGTGGAATGCTTTTCTGCCTTGAGAAAGTTGTGTTACATAGCATGGTATTTCAAAAGCAGGTAAACAAAAATGAAAATAACAGAGTACTTTGGTAAATAACTATGTCCAACTACCAGCGGAAATCAATACTGGCATGAAGGAGATGGTAACGTGTTCTTCTGTTGTTGAGACTATTTGATACCTTGGTTTTTTTCCAACACCTACACATATTGTCACCGCTTTCTTTCTCAGGAATGCAAGGCAGTAGCTTGTCACAAAAGAATACCAAATCAAAAGAAAGGATCCAACTCTTTCAATCTTGATGCATGTATTGGTAGCTCTGAACACATAGGGCTTCATTCAATTACTTAATGAATGTGAGCTTATGAAAGTAATTTTTAAAAAATGAACTGTGTGCTAATACTAAAACACACAAAGTCATCTTCATTCTCAATTATCTTTTCAGAACAGGAAGACATTTTCCACACTTTCATTACAGATTGTTCTTTACTGTTCTTCCTAAGCTTCTTTTCTGAGGAAGAGATCCTGTCCTTCATTTCAGCCAAGGTAGTCTTTAGTAACTTTTATGTTATTCCCCCATTATTTTTGTCTAGATATAAAATACTTCAATGTTGTTCCTTGAATAGTTCTCCATTATTCTAGAAATGTGAATGTATATGATTTTAATTTGAAGTTAAATACATCATGAAAACCTTACTAATGGTCATAAGATAAGTTCAGGTTTTACACAGCTGACAATTTTCATGTACTGGTTCGTATTAAGGTTTAAATAGCAAAATGTGTTAAATACACTAATTCTACTGAATTGCCATAGACTTTGTATATGCAAATTTATTGCATTCTTGTGAAAATTTTAGCTTCCATTCTTGTCCAAGCAACTTCCCAGAAACAGACAAGCATGTAGATAAGTTGAGATTTAACGTTTAAGCCATAACACCAGCAAATCCTCAGAAACAGAAGGGGAAGGGGAATCAAGGTTAATCAATAGGATCACATCTTAGGCTCTGATTGCGCAAACAAAAAAAACCACTGACTTAACTTTAGGCCTATTAATGAAAAGCTCCTTCACATTAATGAGATTGTCTGCTTAAAACTAAGCTTAAAACAGAACTTTTTAAAGATCAGGTCATTGGTGTTTTAATGGAGGAGCTGGAAGAACAGCTTCTGTAGACAAATAACATTATATACTTAAACTCACCAGGAAAATTTAAGAATGCAGCATTCAGTTTCAAATTGTGTTTGTCTCCCATTGACACATTAATAATAGTCTAATGGCAAGTGAAACATTTAAGACCCTTTCCATATTGTTTATAAATAAGAGGCATGGTATGTGATACAAGGCTTTCTAGTGCAGGTTGAAGGTCTTCAAGAAATCATTCACAGTATGCTTAATAGAAATTAAAAAAACAAAAGGATTCTGTGCACCAAGAAGGGGACTCAGACTGTAACTTACGTGTTTTCTGGAGCTTCGCTATGTTTCTGTAAGTGAGCAGGATGAGGGGTTTGCACTCATCCAGCATCATTAGAAGAGCACCACAGTAAGGACTGAACAGTTAGAAAAATTACACTCTCACTTTAAGAAGGAAAGCATTTCACATCTTCTGAGCAAAACCTCGTATCTCAATCTCATTTTGAGCCTTATTTGACAGAGCTTACAACTACACTGTTCCCAGAGTACTCTATTCAAGCAAGTTGTGAAAAGTGGTAGACTGAGATCCCTAAATGCAACATGTAAACTGTCTGTGGACAAGTTGTAATAAGTTATATCCTATTTATTAAAGTAGTCATTCAACAGATTTACTAGAGAAAGCATAATTTAATGACTAATAGGACAATGAAAAAGAAATTTAAAAGTGCAACAGCTTCTGGATTTTTTTATGAGGCTTGGAATACCTGCTATGAAAACAACCAACAGAAAGAATAATACCTATAATTTCATCTCTAACCAACTAAAGTGAGATTCAAGCTTTTCACCAGTGGTTGTTCTCTCACATTTAATTTTTTTTGTGTTTCCTCACTGGGTATCTGCTACTTTTGATGAAAATAAATTGGTATTTCATTGATGAGAATACATACATTTCCACATATTCTACCATAGATCTACTATTACTAGAAAGGGATTGGGCTGTTGATGAGGCTACTAGCAAACCCTCATCACCTTAAAAGAAGTACCCAGTTACCAGAACAAACTGCCACAAGCTTCACAAGAAGCGGTATCAAGAAAATAAATTACCCACAGTGATTAGAAAAGCTTAAAAAGCTAATAAAAGTTCATGATCCTGATCTGATGCAGATATAATAGCATTAAGGAAGCTTCAGGCCTATTCCTTCTTGATAGAGAAATTGTTTGCACAGGAGGCTAAAGCAACTTAGCAAATAGGAGACTAAGGGGCTACTCCAACGGGTCTGTCACGAGCATCTTTAATCCCCAAATAATGGCTGATGGACTAAGAGCTAGTACAGCAAGGATACTCCATCCCAAACCCCATCTCTCTCTTAAAGGGGCAGGAAAAAAATGGTTTTTTTTTCATTATTATGAAGTCATCTCGTACACATCATCATGCAGCTTGCTGTAATTCTAAAACCTGAGTATTAGTTTTCTTTCTAAAACTCTGAATTGTGAGGTGCTGACATTGCTGGAATTAAACATGTCTCAAGACTGAACTGAGTCTGTAAAAGCTACTTATGTCAGATTTAAGCAATGCTGACTGTTGTTTAATGCTTGTGCATGCCCCTTGCATGAAGATGAAGGGCAGATATAATGCAGATTTCTTATGCATGAAAAGGTAAACAGACATATAAAAAGCTACATATACACACACAGGTGTAAGTATCCAATAAAGAATGCCACATTCAGTGCTTAATCCAAAGGTAATGATAATAAGTAAGATTCTTGTAGGATTAACACAGTTCTAAATCAACACTGGTGACCTAATAAAGTAATATTTTATGGAATTTTCCCTAAATAGTGGGGAGTAAAAAATGACGCTCAGCTCTTCTTTTCTGAAGAGTTAAATACTCCTTTTTGCCCTCTAGAGAGCCTTCTAATATAAGGCATGAAGTTTAGAAAACAGTAAGTTCTAAGTTTTGCAGCATTACATTAGCTTTTGTAACAATTTACCTAATAGTTTCTATGACATTTTATGAAAACAGATATTCTTCACCTTAGTTAATTAAATCAACAGAGAAGGAATAATAAAAAAAAGAGTTCAATATTAGATTACACTATGAACATTACTCTTGGAAAACAC
The DNA here is from genome assembly GCF_000687185.1 of Egretta garzetta. Taxonomy (NCBI): domain Eukaryota; kingdom Metazoa; phylum Chordata; class Aves; order Pelecaniformes; family Ardeidae; genus Egretta; species Egretta garzetta. The sequence continues at coordinate 981,726 of NW_009260793.1, forward strand.
TGGGGAAAGGATTTAAAGGAGCATTATTCATTAAACTGCAGTGCTGCCTTCTACAAGTGTTTTCATAATTGTGTTGGTCAGTTTGGAACTAATGAAAAACTTGAAACTAATGAAAAATGTATCACCTGGTTGCTTTTTAGATCTGACCTTTCAAAATCTGAATTTATATTTACTTTAAAAACATACAAGAAACAGGTGAATTGAATAAGTTGTATATAATAAAAAAGAAAAAGGGGAAATCTAAACAGGAACTCCAAATGCTTCTAACATAGCTGCTTCCTTGATGCTTACATTTCCAGTTCTTCTGTCTGTAAATGGGGAATACATATCAGAGCAGTTACTTTTTGTAAACAGCAGCTCTCCAGTTCGGACAGCGAAGGACTCAGCCTGGGCTGCCCAATGTGACCAGGCATCTGGGTAAAAATGCAAATGGCTCCCTGCCCTGTGCTCAGACATTACATGTGTGCTGATACACGTGTAAGCTAAATTTCTTAGAGCTCATTTATGTGTACCTGTTGTATACCGGAGACATTGCCAATCAGTGACATCTACCTCGGTAAAAAAGGTCAAGAACAGACCAACACAACATTAAGTGACAGAGTTCAACCCTATTTATTTCAGCATGTATTTGAATAAATGTTTGAGAAATCTGGCCTGCTATGAGGATAGAGAGTTTTAATGCATGAGAAAGGGCATTTGCTACATAATTTTCCTATTTAAAACTAAATTATGAAAGGATAAATATATACTATACATACACTTCAAGATAAATTTAAGATACCTCAGATAGTGTATCGTTCAAATATGCAACCTCCGTATCCTACCAAAACCAGCAATTAATTTACTTCAGCTAATAGATAAAAACAGATGCAAAGCACTGAACCGTCTCAACAGTATTAGATCCGTAACACTGTCTAGCGATACTTTCTTCTAGCCTACATCCTATTTATTTTTGCCATGCCCTTCAGGTCTTTTGCCTTACACACGAGAGAAAACTAATCCACTTCTGCCAATAAGTATATTTTGCCAAAACCAATTATATAGATAAATAGAAAAACCTTGTGGTTTGTTTTTTTATTCCCCTTTCATCCTTTACCCTTCACTATTTTTATTATGTGGACTGTAACTAATCAAAATCATATCATTTTCATGTAATTAGGTTATATACATACGATATCTAATTCTAAACACAGGCATTCTAAACACAGGGAAGTCTCTCTATTTCAGCATTTCTAAAATCCAGTTTCTGCTGGATATCTATGTTCCATTGATAGCAAAGATAAAAATCACTTCTTCGCAACCAAGGTCAGATCCAATAATTTAGAATAAAGAAGTCATAGACAGGTGGAGCTCCATCTCATCTCCTACAGCTGCTTTAGTAATAGCATTATGAAAGTAATGCACCAGAGACCACACTTTTCTCTTACTCGTTTTTTACTGCACTATCGCCAGGGAGTGAGGAAATGGGACTCTAGGGGAGCTGACTACACGTGCTAGTAGTAAGACACAGCCCACAAGGCATCAATCCTTTGATATGTACCAAAATAAATGACTGAAAGCAAACAATTTATGACACAGTTATACTTCTATTTTGATACTCAACCATAAAATCCAATGCATTAAAAATGTACATGCCAGAATATCATCAACCACCGGAACAAAATCAACACACAATAACAACAGCTCATCTTCATTTATCAGTATTTCTTAAATAAACACAGTGACAGTTATGTACTAGTGGTGTCAATGTACTCCCACTCTGCACAATTACAGACCGTCAGAACAAGTGTTCGTCACTGATTTAACTCTCTCAGAAACCATGAACCTTCTCATATGCATAGACAAGGCCCTGGATAGCTAATGTCAAAGTCATCTTTCCTTACCCCTGACACAAGCTCACTCAAATGCATTGCGGTTCTGTCCTGAAAAGGAGTCTTTCTGGAAATACAGGAGAAGACATCTTACAGACTCCCAACACAGGTACTTCCTCCCATCTCTTCCATTAAAATCTTTAACAAGAGAATAAGTGCCAAAGGTGTAGAAAAATCATCAAGTAGCAACTCTTCTGATCCTGCTGGACTAGGCAGGGTTTGTACCAGTAATTGAAGATCAGAATCTCTTTTTCTGACAGTAACATCATCAGCTATCTTATTGCCCCCAAAATTCAGGCAAAGAGTTTAGAAGTCATATTATCCTCATCATTCTTTACAATCTTTTATTGAAAACTTGTATTTTTACTTATATCACTCTTACAATTCAGTGACTGCTGTCTACCACACAGCCTTGGCACTGATTTCCAATACAGTAAATGCAACTATATCCCCATGGCAACTTGTCTTCAGGTAACTTCTCAAGCTGTACATCTACCAGCCACAGGAGATGGCCTATATTATTACAGTCATTCCTAAAATATGTAATATTTATTAAAAAAAAAAAACCTAATCTTCCATTATCAGCCTACAACCCTTATAGTTTGTCTAATTTATCAGTTCTCTCACTTTCTCAGTTCCTTCCTTGCTTTCTAGCAAACTAGCATTCATTATTCAGCAGCTGAAGTCAGCTTCCACCCAAAGCCCAAGGAGACAGCAGGAGGAGGTGTGCAGTCTCTCAGAGACAGAGGTATTGAATCTAAATTTCATGGATCGAGGAAGGCTGTGGCTAGGCAAGACAGACTATTTCCGCTAACACTCTAGAGCTATTGAAATACACAGTCCGCTTCCTCTGGTTTTCTTCTCATCCCCTGCCAACTCACTTCAATCTAGCTCACTTAATGGACAGAAAACCCTTCAGCTTTTTGGCTGAGTCAGTCTTTCTCTGGTTATTGTGCTGCAGCTGGCTTCCCAAGGGAATGAACGAGCATCAGACACGGTACCACAAAGGAGAGAGGAGCACAGCTGGGAGCTGTGCATCTGGTAGCAATGAGCAAGCATACTGGTTTGACCGGGTCCGATCTGCATCCCGCTTACATCCACACAAAAAATACTCCATGCTCCTTCCAGCTAGTCCTGCTCCACTAAAACACGACACTGTTCCTTTGCTTCCCAAGCCTGCAGTTTGTTGCTCTAAAAGGATCAAGACTCTGTGTATTCAAAAAGCTGCAGCGAGCAGCTTGTCCCAGAGTCAGGCAGATCTTATGTCATTCTCCTTCCCCTGCACTGGTGTATAAACAAAAAACACTACAATGTATTAATGTTCATAATTCCTAAGCTAATAAAACTACAAGCTAGTATCATGAACTTCTGCCTCAGCTGCTACAATATTTTCAATTTTTAAACTAATTTGCTGAAGTAGCGAAAGTTTTAAAAATATTGTATATTAGGTGTAGAGTTTAAATATTTTTCTGTGTGACTGTCCTCAGAGAGCAGCTTAAGTGCTTAATATACTTGCAAATATATCTAAACCTTTCTAAGTCCGAGCTTCATATATTAGTGTTCCAGTTTAGCTTCTCACATCCAAATCTACCCTGTAAGAGTCATTGTTATACATTGCTTTCTGCTGCGGAGTTATTTTCTCCTGGGGAGAAATAGGAAGAAGTTAACACCTGCATTTTGAAAAAGAAATTTTAATCTGACATGATTCAAAAAAAACATTTGAATTAACAGACAAGCGTGCTGCAGGTAAAGCTGACGGTCATGTATAGTGTAAAACAGAGTGGCATTTTTAGTAGCATGCAAATATAGCTGACAGGCATGTCTTTATTCAATTAGCTCCTAGTTTCCAAGTGCAGAGGTGTGTGCACACATAGAAACCGTGCCCTCTAATTTTAGAGACTTTCTACATTGAATATTTAAAACTACTTAGTACCTGAATCAATTTAACAGAATGTCACTTCAGGTATTTCTCAGTTTCGGCTTTCAATAATTTACTCTGTATACCTCAACACTGCTCATGACCTGATCCATAATTACATCTCTTAGCCTTTTTTTTTTTTTTTAAGTATTTCAGTTGCAGAATAGTTAGACTTACAAGTGTGCACATTTTTATATGCTTCTCAGTATTATAAAAGTTTCATACCAATCCATCTGCGTATCTTTCTTACTCCTGCAGCTAAAATAGCAGGTAAAGCAGGCACTTACTGATCAGCAGCTACAGGGCACTTCTCCACTCCTTTTCTGAATGACTTGCCTCTTTAGCTGCTGGGAAACAAAAACAAAAAAAACACCACACATGTCAGAATTCAAGGAACTGAGGGAGAGGATATTTTACTAAAAAAATCTCTTTTTGGTGGAAGTAAAAAGCAGTGTAACAGTGGTACTAACACTTAAAACTTTTTCTCCTAACTGCTAATAACAATTTCTGAGCATGAAATCCCTTCAAAAGAATACTGTGGCAGGGCATGCAGTTAACATCTTTAGACAACAAGAAAGAAAAAAACCACTGGAAGCAATGATATTAAAAATATATAAATAAATATTAAAAAAATCCAAATCATAGCCTTTGCATTAGCTCAGTTTTCTATCTATTTACCATACTGTGAACTATGAATATTTCAACAGCAAATTAATTTTTTCTAATGCCTTCTCCATTGGTCTACTGTATTGAGGGACTGGCCAGGGTTTGTGCCTACCACCATATTAGTATCACATTCTTTTTCCTTTTTTTTTGATTTGTAAGTCCAGTTATGTTGCCCCCTCAATTCAGAATTAAACTTCCTTGAAGAAGCTTTTGATTTATTATTTTTTTTAATACAAAAGCTACAAATTTCCATTGGGGAAAATGCAATTGAAAAAAAGGCAGCTGTAAGAAACTTACATTTTCTGAAGTACATGATAGCTGCTGATTACTTAACATTCCCCAAAGGTATCAGTATCAGCAAGCAATGTGGTGCTAACACTGGCCATTCAACAGAGTTATTAGTAATTGCAATTCTAGCACAAACCAGATGTGCTAGAATTATTCCTATACAAGTAGTATGACGAAGCACTTATGATTTACAGCAAGCCCCATTTACAAGACACCAGATAGCATCTTAGAAAACTAAAGTTTAAACAGTCATTTCAGACCTAATGTATGTTAGATACGTCACCACATTAAACATAGTTCTGTTTCACAAAGTCTGTAAACTCATCACGACTAAAACGTGAAATAAGAACAGTTTGCTTTCTAAATGGAAAGTCAGTGGCACTCTCATACCTCTTGTAATCACCAGACACAGCTTTTAAATGACCACTACCGATTACAAAATTTCTGTCTATTCATAGCAGTGGGTGGCGATGCCAAGAGAGTACATGAAGAGCCCTGTTATGCCACACATGCCCGCTCCTTACACATTGCTAGGAGACAGCCCCTGTCCTGCATAGGTGGAAGTGCATTCATGATGTATTTTTGAAGAGAAATGTTCTCTCAGTGAGAAGAGCCATTATCTCCAACTTCCAAATAGAAAAAAGAGGCATGCCAAATGTCATGGGGTAAAGTCTACTTGAAAGCAGCGCTTGGATAAAATGAGGTCTGAAGAACATCTGCCCACTCTACTAGTGTAGGCATGGGCAGGACAGAAGCACAGATGAATCCAAATCATAGCCTTTGCATTAGCTCAGTTTTCTATCTATTTACCATACTGTGAACTATGAATATTTCAACAGCAAATTAATTTTTTCTAATGCCTTCTCCATTGGTCTACTGTATTGAGGGACTGGCCAGGGTTTGTGCCTACCACCATATTAGTATCACATTCTTTTTCCTTTTTTTTTGATTTGTAAGTCCAGTTATGTTGCCCCCTCAATTCAGAATTAAACTTCCTTGAAGAAGCTTTTGATTTATTATTTTTTTTAATACAAAAGCTACAAATTTCCATTGGGGAAAATGCAATTGAAAAAAAGGCAGCTGTAAGAAACTTACATTTTCTGAAGTACATGATAGCTGCTGATTACTTAACATTCCCCAAAGGTATCAGTATCAGCAAGCAATGTGGTGCTAACACTGGCCATTCAACAGAGTTATTAGTAATTGCAATTCTAGCACAAACCAGATGTGCTAGAATTATTCCTATACAAGTAGTATGACGAAGCACCTGCGATTTACAGCAAGCCCCATTTACAAGACACCAGATAGCATCTTAGAAAACTAAAGTTTAAACAGTCATTTCAGACCTAATGTATGTTAGATACGTCGCCACATTAAACATAGTTCTGTTTCACAAAGTCTGTAAACTCATCACGACTAAAACGTGAAATAAGAACAGTTTGCTTTCTAAATGGAAAGTCAGTGGCACTCTCATACCTCTTGTAATCACCAGACACAGCTTTTAAATGACCACTACCGATTACAAAATTTCTGTCTATTCATAGCAGTGGGTGGCGATGCCAAGAGAGTACATGAAGAGCCCTGTTATGCCACACATGCCCGCTCCTTACACATTGCTAGGAGACAGCCCCTGTCCTGCATAGGTGGAAGTGCATTCATGATGTATTTTTGAAGAGAAATGTTCTCTCAGTGAGAAGAGCCATTATCTCCAACTTCCAAATAGAAAAAAGAGGCATGCCAAATGTCATGGGGTAAAGTCTACTTGAAAGCAGCGCTTGGATAAAATGAGGTCTGAAGAACATCTGCCCACTCTACTAGTGTAGGCATGGGCAGGACAGAAGCACAGATGAACTGCTACCGACTTCACATCCTTGCAACACCTTGGGGCAGGAGACTAGAAGGCAGTAGCCAGCTGGCTAACAACTGCTTATTGGTTTTAGATGCAGAGAAAGTCAAATTGGCTGGGGGTGACAGGATGAATGAGGCTCCTGCTAACCACCCAATCCTGTGGTGCTGACCATCACCACGAGCGGGAGTGTCCTGGCTTCGGCGGGTGTGAGCATGCACACTGTACCGAAAATGCAAGTGTATCATACCCTCTCCACCCACACCCTGCCCCAGCTCTCCTTTGGCAATACCCAGCCAATGCAGAAACGAAAACCTATGTCAGTGAGTGAAGTGGCTCTCTCCTTGCTGCTGCCTCACCCCCAGATGCCCCGTGACACCAACCAACCTGCCAAGAACTGCGAGGCAGCCATAGCAGAACATGAAACAGCTTTTTCTAATATCCAATGCATTCCGAGTACCTTAGCCACCAACTTCCTTCACAAAGGTTTTTCTTTATTTTCACAGAAAAAAAAAAAACCTATTATTTTTAAACTTACCAATGCTACAATTACATTTTTACCAAAAGAATATGTCTCTATTTATTTTTCTTAGGGACTAATATTTTTTTAAATTTGTGATATTATCATTTATATTCTTGCACTGCAGGAAACTTCCAGTTAGAAGTAAGAGATCCTACAGCAAAAAATAATGTTTCTTTTCTGAAGACAGCATACTGAATCAAATGCTTGTTTAATCTCCCTTCCTCAACTATTTCAAATTAATTTAATCTTCCTCATCTCCAGAATGACACCTGCCAGTGAAGCTGCTGTGCTAGGCATTTCTCTTTGTGCTCAAGTCCTGCAGAATGAAAATGTAGTAGGAGACAGGAGGCAATGTTGGGGGGCACAAACCAGGACACCGGCGTGGTGGTTCTGCTGCTCTGGTTCCCAAGGCTAATCCACAAAAAATATTACCACTACAAAGTTTACAGAAGAGTCTTGGGAAGAAAGCTCAAAGAATAGAAAGGGCAAAACACTTTTCTATCCTCTTTTTTACAACTCAGAAGGTAATAAAGGGGAAGGAGATTGCAAACTGCCAACAGAAAAGCAGAAGAGGCAGAGCAAGGCCATGGGGCTACCAACCAGTCTTGACATTAGATCATAGGGAACAGCACAAGTGTGAGCTGCTATGAGACCCTGTCTTCCAAAGAAACATCAAGCAGTACCTGCCTGAATGGCTGCCTGTCTCAAATTCTCCCTTGCTCACTTTCCGCTGCTGGTTCAATCCGAATTATTTCATGTCAACTCTTAAATACAGGATGTATTTGCTTCTTTTTAGGGGAAGGAATTCTTTACAATGAGGGTGGTAAAACACTGGAACAGGTTGCCCAGAGAGGTAGTGGAGGCCCCATCCCTGGAAACATTGAAGACCAGGTTGGACAGGGCTCTGAGCAACCTGATCTAGTTAGCGGTGTCCCTGCTCACTGCAGGGGGGTTGGACTAGATGACCTCTAGGGGTCCCTTCCAACCCCAAGCATTCTATGATTCTATGAAAAGTACAGTATGGAAATATGCAAGGCGAGGTAAAAAGGCTACAGTGAGTTAAACTTGTATATTAAGCACTATTAATTGAAAAATATTTTTTGAATAAGTTAATAATGCCTTCTGAAGAATATTTGAATGATTACATATGAAGCTGGAGACAGCACTCAGAACTGATTACTGTGCAAAACAGAATAATAAAGAGAAAAAAATCTCAGCAAACTTATAGTTTGAAGTACCACGCTGTTAGCATCCCGAGCCCTACAGTCCCAGTGCTTTTGCAACGTTCCGACTTATCAGGTGCATTAACTAGAAAAGCGAAATTCCAAATCCCTTTCTCTAGACAGAAATAGTGTCAAAACATTGCATTTTATTTACTAAAGAGTTCAAAGCTAACCAGATTTTACTTTCCATATAAAAAAAAGGTAAATTTCTCCTGCAGCTTTTGATTTCCCCTATCCCTTTGCAAAATGTTACAATGGAGTATCTTTTGGAGAAGAAAAATTCGTTGCTTCTTATTTAGTTCTCTTTTGCATCCCACAAAACTGACTGCGCCAGTGAATTTGCATCTAAAGATGGATAGAGAAGGGAAATGAGTACATTTGCCAATACTTAATAAAATAAAAGTTTTAAATAACTTTTACTAAATAAGAAATTATTTTTCTCCTTTCTGGATTGCAGTATAATCAGCAGACAAAACCCATAGTCATACATACAAATCAGACACTGTTTTCAAAACAGGGAAACCAGTTTATTAACACTGTTCTTATTTGTATTGCTGTTATTTCTTCTTGAAATTATAGGTGGGATTAATATTATACAGACCTATTTCTTAATGGGGTCCCAATAAGATTCTAGAGGAACTAGAATGCAACTGATGTACTGCTATGAAAATTTTGTAGTAAAGGTTTCTAAACCTCCCCAAACCTGTGGTTTGAAGCAACACTGTTACAGCAACTAAAGCAGTGAACTTGCTCATACTTACGTATTTAGCAAACTGAGTTTGAACCGTATTGAATAAAAATCTACAGAAAAATTATGGTCTGCATGAAGTGCTAGTGACTGTTCGGTGTGATCCCTGTGGGAGCAACTTCTTAGTGTGAGGGAATGGTTAGCTAAGGAACTGGTCAGGAATTGAAAAAAAGGAGTTATCAAGGAGATCAGCAGCACCTGGAGCAGTAAGACCTTAGGTCAGCTCAATGGATTTAGGAGCCCAAGACAAATTGGCAGAATACTAAACTGTAGAAGGACGATCTGAATAGGCTCTCTTCAGCATTTTGATATCTTCTGCTTGCTTTTTATCACTAAATGATGCAAACAGAGTGGACTAAACAATCTTCCCAGTAGTACCAGGCTCTTAACACTCAATCTGCAGTGGCTGGACCTCAGCCACCTAGATGTCTGCTACTTTCTATATTCCAAATAGTGCTGCATATCTTTTGAATTAAAAGGGCCTGCTCTTCCTTCAGCAGTTCAGTACAACATACCACCAGGTGTATTTGAAAATTTATTTTTTAACAACTTATCTAGAATTGGAAAAAAATTTAAAAAAAATAGAAAGAATGTATTTATGTTCTTGAGCTCTGGATTCCTACAGATGCCCTTCATAATGTTACAACTTCAGGTAATTTGTAATGAAGAATATAGTTATTATTAACTAAACATCTCCTTTGTATCTTTATTAATATTTTCCAAATTGTTCTGTAAAAAATTATAGTGTATCATCACAAATCCAATTCCAATACACATAATGATAATCTCTGCTAACAGAATGACCCTAGATGAGCCTCTGGAAATCTAAAATATTTATAAACTGTGGGCAAAGTAAAGAAGAATATATTTCAATTAACAGAAGTATTTTCTGTACTTGCTAAGGAAAGGCTACTTATATATTCATCAGTGCTGACAGAGGAAACCTTTAGGAATCAACTGGAAATCAATTTAAAGTGCTGAAATGTTGGTTCTGAAATGATTATTTAAATTATTTCTGAAGTCACCTCTGCCACTCTACAGTAGTTATTATTACCAGGGAGGAACAAACACTGCATGCGGTTATTCCTTTCACTTGTGATTAAAGGGGGGAAAAAAATGCGCCCTAAACAATTTAGTACATCTTTTGATCAAGCGTTAGACAAAACTGAGAGTGTGTAATCAAAGCCCTTTCTTAACCGTGTAAGGCTTCATCACTTGTGTGGCTCCAGTAACTGCAGTGGGCTTACAGCACAAACAGACTAAAACTTATTGCACAGAGCAGAACACACAACACTACGTTTTGTAAACTGCTGCACATTTCTGATCAGAGCAATCAGTTATGCTTTAACTCATATTCCAATGGTGTCAACAGAAAAGCTCCTGGCAGGTTAAGAAAAGAAGTAAAGGTCAGCACTGTCTTCTATGTCTTCAAGCAAATACAACATACAGACAGCATTTTAAAATAATAGGACAGAGATTATAATTTGTTTGAAGTGAGCAAGACCGTTTTTTTGCTTTTCTCTAATTCTTGCCTGAGATGCAGCAGAGTAAGATCACTCATTCGCCATTAGCAAAGCTTAAGGTTGGAAGCTTTTAGGTGTCTGTTAGGTGCATGCACTCCCCAGTGTGCTGTTCTTGTTTCTATACTTAGCTGGAATCCCACTGAGCAAATGGATTGCATGTGCAAGAGCAGAACAAAATCAGGCTTTTAGCGCAACAACTTTTCTCCCTACACCGGTTGGGGAGAAAGAAGGAACACTTCAAGTATAAAAGAATAAATATAAATCATTTCAGGGAATCTATTTAGTAAGCAAGCGTGTAACAGTTTTTAGAAAACTGTAACTGAGGTTTACATGTAATCAACATTAACTAAATACTTATGCCACAACATATAATCAGTAAAGTTCAAGAAGTAGGGAAAATAAATTAGCTGATAAGCCACTTAACTCTCTTTTCAGCAGCATTTAGTCACCATGAAAACAGAGCAAACAAAATTAGCTCAATAATGTGAACTAGCTCCCACCTGACATCAGTATTTCTAAACTCTTGGATCTAGGAAAAAAACAGTGGATCCAGGGAAAGTTTCCAGTAATCTCCAGGCTGTGTTTGCATTCCACATACAGAAGCTCACGAATCCTGAAACTCGATGGTACTTCAGTGCCTACTGCTATGACACTGACACATGAACTCATGGTGTAGGCAGACTCCCAGCTCCATGGATATAAAGTCCACAGGGTCTGGAAAAACTCTGATCTACAACACCCTAACATGAATTCAGGCAAAGGCCTACAAAAACTGTCTACCACATGAAACAAGCCAAAACCATGGTTTTGATTAAGTATTTTGACTTGAGGTACTCAATCCCTTCTTCACCTCAGTCTTTAGCGGAAAGACTGACCTTTGGTTAGCACAGTGGCAAAGTCTGGAGTAAGGAAGACACCCTTGGAGAAGGAGACTCAGGTTAGGGAACTTCTAAACAATATGGACATATATAAGTCCATGGTGCCTGACATGAAGCACCTGTAAGTACTGAGGGAGCTGACTGATGTCATTGTGAGGCCACTCAATTACCTTTGAAAGCTTGTGGCAATCAGGGGAGCTTCCTGAAGACTGGAGGAAAGCAAATGTCACTCTTACCTTCAAGAAGGACAAGAAGGATGATCCAGAAAACTACAGGTTAGTCACCCTCACCTCAATCACCGGCATGGTGATAGAGTATCTAATCCTGGAAACTATTTCGAGGGACATGAAGGACAAGAAATGATCAGGAGTAGTCACCATGTATTTATGAAGTGGAAATCATGGTTAACCAACCTGATTGCCTTCAATAATGAGGTGACTAGCTTGGTGGATGAGGGGGCAGCAGTGGATGTTGCTTGCCTCAGCTCTAGAGAGGCTTTTGACACTGTCTCCTGTAACATCCTCATAGACAAGCTGATGAAGTATGGGTTAGGTAAGAGCAGTGAGGTGGACTGAAAACTGGCTAAATGGCCAGGCAGAGAGGGTGGTACGAAGTCCAGCTGGAGGCCAGTGCTGTACCCCAGGCATCGATACTGGGGCCAGTACTATTTACATCTTTGTAAAGAAAATGGGACAGAGAACACTCTCAGGAAGATTGCAGATGATATGTAACTGGGGAGCAGGGGGAGTGACTGATGCACCAGGTGGGTGCACTGACACTCAGGGGGACCTCAACAGGCTAGAGAAACAGGCAAAGAGGAATCTCAGGAAGTTCAACAAGAAGAAACGGCAAGTCCTGCATCTGGGGAGAAATATGTCCACACCAATGACAGATCATTCATGGAAATAAATATATAGGGCCTAATTCACTGGGGCAGGTGCAGAGAAGTATGCATTGCAACTAACTCTTCTCATCTGTCCCTTGTACAGTCAACTGTTATCTCGCTTGAACCCAAAGACAGGCAGATAATCTTGGTTCCTGCTATTCTTTGGGTTTCTGTCACATATTGAAAGTTTTCAAGTGACCAGAACCCCTCTGGCAACAAATGTTAATGGATATAATGATTCATGTAACCCCATCACTTAGCTTTACCTTTCAAGAGCAAGTGCTTCTCAATTTAGGGACTAAGCTTGTACGCTTCTTGATACAGAAATTGTAAACTAAATGTGCATCCTACCTCCACAGGGAAAATCTTCTACACAGCTCTGATGATGCAGACTCTTAGTGAAAAATAGACTTCATGGCTGAACTGAATGATTTCCCTGTACTACAGATGTTAGAGCTTCAAGAAAATCTTGCACCAACAGAGGGATAGGGGAACAGATTTGACACTTAATAGTACAGTTAGACAGCAATCCAACAAAAATGTTTCAACCTGCCTCTGTAAATTCTTTAGAATTAAACATCCTAACACTGTTCAGGCAGAAGCTCCTCAGCAGTAAGGCCTATAAAGATAAACAAACTGGTAATTTCTTTACCAACTTTTATCATGAACACCTGGTGCTGTTTCCTGTGTTCCTGTTAGTATACGTTCACATGATGTCTAGGAAGAGGAAAAAAAAATTGTAAATGGCTGATCTCAGCACACTATACATCTGGTCTCAGTCAAACATTCTGAGTTATCATTCAGTTACCCTACAGAGATCTTTGTATCACAAACAATTTTAAAGTACAGGTTGCTATAGAAAGTTAACATCTAATGGAAGACCTTACACAGTGAAATGTAAGAGGCCACCAAAGGTGCCTCGTAAATTATTTTACAAAAGCTTCTGAGCAAGTGTAATTTGAGGTCTAAGGCAAGCAGAAAGAGTACAACCCTGACTGCCATCTTGATAGCATGGACATAAAGTCAACTCAATGAGGGAGGGACAGATAATTTGTCACAAGACTTGCGCAGCAAGGTTAACTGCAACGTCTTTCACTTCACCTCTTTAGCCTAGAAATATTTTAAACTGTGTGGTCTATTTTGAATGCTATAGACAAATGCTAGTACTTGATTTTTATCTTAACTTTGGTTTAGTTGAGTTTGATTAGTGATAACTGAATAACAAAGTATTCCTTACCTAAATGTGTCAAAAATCTATAAACTGGATCCTGGAACACCTAACAAGAACCCCAGACCCAAACCTCCTCCATCCTCTCTGGGGCTGCAGTGGATGACAGACACGGAAGGTTGATACTACAGGGCCAATGGAAGCAAGACCATCTCCCAGCGACTGCTGGTGACCTTGGGGGTCTCTGGGACACGGTAAGATTTTGAGGTACACGCTTAAACATCTAGCTTTATTGGACTATAACCGTGATGGATTTTGCATTGAGGTTTGACGCTTGGATGTTTTTTAGTATATAACAGCATGAAACTATACAACTTCACACTAACTGGACAAGCACAAACTACTGTTTCTTGGGATTTCTACTGTTATGTGATTCAAGGATGTTTGTTTGTTCCTTTCAGGGTGTAAATATTTTTTCAAACCTCTAATGTGCTTCTCTAGGAGTTCTTCAGTGTGCTTTCACAGCAAGAGTTGCCACCAACAGATCAACACACTAAACACAAAAAACCCTTAGAACCTTCATAAATTTTTGAAGTTTTGTTTCCCATATATACAAATATTTTGGTTAATTCTGAACACAGGTAAATTGAAAACTCAAAGTGAAAACATAGATCTTCACTTGAAATGGAACATGTTAACTTCAGTGTTATACAAAGATAACTGAACAAGCTTACATCCTGAAACAACCCCAACAGGTAAGTTTATGACTATCTACCCTGCCATGCTTTTGTAAGGGGTGAAAGCACCCATAGCATTAAAACTTTTAAAAATGTATATATTTTCTTGCAACATGAATGCCTATAACACAATAATGTAAGGAGTTAGCAAATAACTATTCATAACATGGGATTTTTTTCTCAGCTATGATTGCCTTGTCTTTAAGTGTCTTTGAGGAATATGATTTATAGTAACAATAATAACTACTTCAGAAAATCCAAGTTTAAGTATCTTCGCTAATCTTCTATTTGCATGGCAAAAGGATTCTTCTAATGTCGATTCCTACTTAATCTTTCCAAATAAAACCAATTTATTCCTGTATATAATTTGGGATAAAAGCTAGTGGTGCAGATTATTAAATGGATCAAAACATTTTCTCTTTTATATTCCTCAGAAAGCATCTTTCACCAATAGTTTTGAAATTCTAGTGGGAGAAAAAGAGAATCATCATGTTAGAAAGACTTCTTTAATATATATTCTAAAATGGTCTGATACCAACAAGGTTTAGGGATGTATTGTGCCTTTGGTCACTATTCTGAACAAGGAGTGACTCCACTTACTTACTGTGTCACACAGACATGATAGCTCAAAACCACCATCCAAAACCTATATTTCCCTCTTTCTCCAGGGTCACCATGTATATAGAAAGTACAGCTAAATCCTTCCCATTCTTCTCCTCCGCTCAGTTTCCCGGGTGTGCATAAAATCTGAATAACCCAAAGAATGGTACAAGTGGGGCAGATCTAGAAACAAAGTGACAGCCTAGCAATCGCGTAGGGTTATGAGGGACTCGCATATAAGTGTAACCTAGAAGCGTGGATTTGCTGCTGTTGTTCCGACCAAAGTTGTAATAAAACATCCAGAAGTGAGGGGTAATTAACATCAGGAAAAGGAGAAAGCTATGTTTTAAAACATTAAGATGA
This sequence comes from Egretta garzetta, assembly GCF_000687185.1. Lineage (NCBI taxonomy): Eukaryota > Metazoa > Chordata > Aves > Pelecaniformes > Ardeidae > Egretta > Egretta garzetta. The sequence goes on from NW_009260793.1 coordinate 996,964, forward strand.
AAATTAAAATTCCTCTCTGCAAAAATTTCTGAAGATTTAAAGAAAACAGTTGAAGAAATTTTGACAGAAATGTTTATTTGTTCCCATCTACTTTTTTCCTCTTATATTGACAAGGATGTGCTAACTGATGTGCCATTAGTTAATAACTTTCAAGAATATTTTCATGTTCACATATACACCTAAGGTGCCAAATGCTACCTTTACAAAAATAATCTTTGCAAAGGTGCAAGTCTATTGCAGACAAAATTATGATGGAACAGAGTTAAGCATAATGGGTTTAAGTAGCTCTCTTATTTTGAAATCAATTTTTTCTCTTTGCAGGGATATTTGCTGAGACATGAAAGGCACTTTCCTTTTAATGGAATATTCAGCACCATCAGGCAGTTTGGACTTTCCAGTTCTTCTGAAAAATTTGAGATTCTCCTGCATGCAAGGAAACATCCAAGACAATTAAGTGGAAGATAAGAAAAAAAAAAGAGATGCCACAAAAAGCTTTGAATGCTAGAGATGAAGACAATTTAGATGCAAGAAAACTATTCTATTCATAAATAGAGCTTCTTTCAAAACTCCATATAATATATCAGTCACTTACTGGTTGTTTTTTATTAATCACTCCCCAACTGGAAAACTAGCTCCAGGACAGTATTTTGTTTCAGTTGATTGGGAAGAATTATATTCTATGGCCTTCTAAGTGTAAGCGCAAAGTCAGGCAAGTGTGTTTTGCCTTTGGACTAGTGGAAGGTGGCAAGCTATTTCCCAAACTTTAATTTCTAGTGAAACCCAGGTTTTTGATTTGGTTTGGTTCTCTCCTGTATAGAACATGTTCATTGCTGCAGTGATCATACAATCTTTCATCAGATTCAGGAAGGTCAGTAACTGTAGGTAGACAGTGGATAAATGGGGATTTTCAAGGTTGATGAGGCCACTTATTGGAGGAACCTAAAACCTTTGGGAATATTTTGCCAAGGTTTTATTTATGTCAAACTATAGCTTCTCACATCTGTATTTTGATAACTATACCCCTGGTTTGACTTTCAGGTGTTATGCGCACAGCAGTTCCCAGTGAAATACCAGGGGACACTCAAAAAATACATAAGGATTTAGTCATAAACATTCCTGGCCTTCTCTTAAGAGAACTTTGCTCTCTCATTACAAACTATAAAGTCTTTCTTCTCCCTTCTACCTCCCATCATCTGAGCAACATTTGAATAGGGGTGGATAAATCAAAAAAAAAAAAAAAAAAGGTGTGTCAGAAATGAGAGATACTACCCTGGGATTTGGAAAAATTCTGTTTCCTTCCTAACTCAGCGATAGACTTGTGCCCTCTCCCACCTCAGAGAGCTATGAATACGATATCCATAAAAGACTGAGAGGTAAGTTGATACTGAAGGGGTACAATCTATATGAATAAGCAAATTATTACCAACAGAACAGTACATGCCATTTTCAGGTAAAAGTTATACAAATCTAAGGGTTCACAACAAAATATGCTTAGAGTTGCTCATATCCGATTCTAACCCAAGAGTCACTTACAAACAATTTTTAAATATAAAAACACATGGCCTGAATAAAGTATTCATAAGATAACTTGTTTAAATGGCAGCAGATTCAACTAAACTGTATAAATTACTTTTTTACTTTAATCTCTACTTTCCTTAAAACAAGATCTGCTTTACTTCAAAGAATTTAAAAAAGTGAGCAAAGACTTATTAACAGACACAGTCAAAGCTGGCTTTCTAAATTTCTTCCAATCTCAAATGCATAGTCATTCTGTTGAGAGAAGTATTTAGTAAGAGAATGTTGATCTGATGCCTGAAAATGAAATATGATCATTTTGTCTATATAGCAGGAAAAAATAATTTTAAAAAAGGTTCTTCAACCGCCTGAAGTTTTCAAAGAACTGCTGTGTGTAAATCCACAAATTGTATACCTAAAATCTCAAAATTCTTACATTCAAATTTCATATACAAAGACTGCAATGCAGAAAGAAAGTACTATTTGTATCAATTCAGGCTTGAAAAAGTAGGGGACAAGCTCTGAAATAATTCAAGATTATGTTAACAAAGATTACTCAGATAATCACTGAGCAACAGTTCATAAGCTAAAGCTAAAAAAAGTGCTTGCCTGTTTACTAGAAAATAACATTTGCAAGGATAGTTAACTGGCAAGGGTAGTTATCTGGATACTTAACTAAACCCAGTTAGTCATTAAAGAGGCTAAGTTCTCTGAGTGTTTCTTTAATTTCTATTTTTTTTCCTGTTATTTTATACTTTGGCTATTTTCCCACCAAACTGTAATTCCCATTCATTAATCAGTGTTTTCTATGTGGTCCTAAAGTCACTGGAAAAACAAGGTTCAGCAAGGTGAGAGGGTTCAGGGACTTGACATGGCATTCTTCCATGACTGCTAGTGTTCTGATCCCGCTGATGTGAGAATGGAGAAGCTCTCATCCTAGAGATAGGGAACTGCTATCACAAAGAACAGAAGACATTCCTCATATATTCATTGTATCACTTCCCTTTTATTTGTGATGCACATGTCACATCGTGTTCCTATTTAAATGGTGTACAAATCAGGAGGAGGAACCATCCCAGTGTATTTTCTTTTTAGCTGACCATGCAGTTGCAGCTGGGATGCAAGCGGGATTTCAGTTTGAATCTGCACCCTTGGAAGTTAACCTACTCTCCCTCCCAGTATATCTTCTAATGTAGCAATAAATAAATAATATAAATATGGTCTTAATTTATTACATAGATAATTTATGACCAAGAAGAAGGGACAAAATGTTGACCAAAGACCTGAATAGCCAGTAAGGAGATGTGCTGGAAAAATATACAAAAAAAAAAAAAAAAGAAAATAGTCATTTTTCCCAATGCAACTTTTGTGGTGCTTAGAAGAGAGATAACTACATAGTACCCCTGAAAATTAATGCACAGTGTTAAAAAAAAAAAGGAAAAGAGAAAAAAAAATATAAAGTCTACCCTGTAAAATGTACTTATGTTCTAATAATTTATATTATGTAGCAATGCACAGTTGGTTTGTTGATTTGTAAGCTACAGGCAGGAACTGTTATTTCTCTTCAGAGTCTTGAAACTCTATCAACAGTTTACCCCCAAGCCTGAACAAAATGAAACACACAGAGTTTGATCCAGCTTCTCTGGCAGTCTGGGTGAGCCTTTCCATAAAGATCACTGAAAATCATTATATATTCTATGCCAAGTCTCAGGGTTTAGCCTTATAGCTTAACAGAATAAACAAGCTTTAATCTAAATTTCCCACACAGGGCAGATTCTAAAGACATTCTCCATTTCCACTGGAAATGTAATTCCCTCTGATGCCCAAAACCATTCCTTTCCCCCAGCTTACATCCATGTCAGAGCCAGGCGTACTCACCTCTTGGTATAACTCAAAGATAATTGCCCTGGATTCCTACAGCTGGATTTTTTGCATCTGTGACTGAAGTTGCTCAGCAAAAGAATTTCACATTCTTCTTGCAAAAGTTGGAGAGGTTGCTGGTTCACAAAGGATGGAACCGATTTAGCACAATAAGAAAATCACCTGCCAAGCTCAAAATCTCCCAACAATCAACTAACTCCCTCCCACCCCCGATGATTACTGTAAAGTAGTTGAGTCAATCAATCCAGTTTAGTATTTGTGAAATAACCACTTTATAAGAAGTTATTAGAGGACTCTCAGGTACACCACACCCTGACTGTCATGTCTGAAAGTCATTCAAGTGTTAAATGCTTTAAGCAAAATACTGCAAACTGAAAGTCAAAGAATATGGAAGAATAAAATTGTAAAAAATAATTACAACATGCTGCTTAATGTTAGACTAGCCCTTTAATACGTATAATTACAAGACTATGTCTTGTTTCATCTATGTTTAGATTATATTCATCCCACGGAGGGTATGTTCTAAGAAAAATTCCATTCGCTCATGGAACTAATTAAGTTTCATGGGCTTCAAAGTATTTATTTCTTCTCCACCGTATCATTACTTTCACGTAACTGTCAACTGAATATGCTCAAATATGCAATTTTAGGCCCTTTTATAAAGAAATCTGTGAATAGGACATCTTCCCAACAGATTTCCAACTGACAGCTAATGGGAAGTAAAATTATAGCTACAGTCTGATCCTCTGTCCTGCGGCAAAGTCTTACAATAAATCCCACAGAACAGTCACCTCCTTTGGTCCCTCTCTAGGTAGAAAACAACACCACAGCTATCAACATGTCCCTGGCTATAATTTTGACGGTTTTGACAGTCAAGCCCCATAAGGTTTATCAGGATGCTGTTGATGTTGCAGTTAACAATGTATAAAAATGTATGTCTCCACTACTTTATTATCAAGAGTTATCAATAAAGTTCTATAAATACTTCTTTCTCTTAGTTGGTGTAAATAATGTTTCTACTGCTTTACTGACACAGTGAAAGTATGTATCACTGCTCATGTACTTCAGGCACATTAAAAGAAAGTAAATTTAATCTGCATTACTGCAGAGGGCCAGAGACTAAGTACAGTATAATCAGTATAGTTAAACAGAGACGTTCACAAAGCTTACAGTAAGCATTTTACTCTTCAGAGTGATATAAACCTCTGGCTTGTATTTATGTATTTCCTTAGAGCTCAGAATTCTTGGCAAATTAACAGAATTGGAATATTTTGTCCAGATGAAAGCACATTTTTCAGTCCAATGGATTTAAAAAAAAAAAAAAACCAAACCAAACCAACCAAAAAACCCAACCCCTTCTTTAAAATACAAGTCAGCCTTTATTACCATTGGGAGTTTATTTATTTATATCCTCAGATATTCAGATATTTCTACTAGGAGCAGAATATGCCTGTACTGCTAGAAATATTAATGACAAGAATGCCTGCTGCAGGCTCCCTTTCAGGTTAACCAGGGATGGTTTTGTGATTTTTTTTCCTTCTGTTTAAATAGTGCAGTGAAATGACAAAGCGCTTGGCTGGCTCTACTCCCAATAAAGGCATGAATTATTTTAATAAAAATGCAGAAAATGGTTTTCACTGAACAATGTTCTCATGTAACAAAAATATTTGTCATACAAAAAGCTCCACTAATCTTTTAGCAATCGTATGAAAAAGACAAAAATGCTCACAAACCCAGCACTATGTTGGTCTTGCTTCCATTTATTTGTGGACTCATCATAAATAATGAACAAATCTTGATTTTTTTGACAGTATAGTTCACTTCAGATAAAGTCAGAAGCATCTGCAATGCTTAGCCATAACACTTTTGAATACAGCCCGTTTCTGGAAGTCAGAAGGGAAAACTAAGGAGCTCCTAACAAGAACTTTCCCATATCCCTTTTCGTCATTTCTGCCAGAAATAAACTGTCAATGCTGCATTTCAGAGTTCCTACCTAGTTGCACAGAAATACAACAAAGCTATACATTCAAGTAATAAAGGAAACTTTAAGATTAAAAGTTAAGTACTTTAACTATTTATTTTCTACTCATGCCACTGTTTTTTGTTTGAGGGTTTTTTTTTTTTTAAAACCTTCTAACTTATTTTAAGCAGTGATTATAGAACTGTAGAATTACTTAGGCTGGATGGGACCTCTGCTCAAAGCAGGGTTAGCAGCAGATCAGGTTATTCAGGGACTTGTCAAGTTTAGCACATCTTCGAGGTGGAGACTCCACACCACACTGGGAAACCTGTTCCAGTATTTGATTGCTCTCATTATATTTATTTTTTTCTGACCAAGATTTCTCACACTTCAGCTCGTGCCCATTGCATTTTGCTTTATTCACATGCACCACTAAAAATCCATCTCTGTAATCTCTCTCTGTAATCTCTCTTTTAAGTAGCTGAAGACAGCAGTAAGACCTCCCTGTAGCCTAATCTTCTTGGGGCTAAACAAACCCAGCTCTCTCAACCTCTCCTCATACAACATGTACTCCACTCCCCTGACCATCTAAGAAACTCCTCTTTGAGTTCACTCCAGTACATCAATGTCTTTCCTGTCTTGGGGTGCTCAGACTGGACACAATACTCCATATACAGTCTCACAAGTGCTTAACAGAGGGGAAAAAATACTTCCCTCAACCTGCTGGCTACTTTCTTGCTAGTACACTGCAGAATGCTGTTGGCTTTCTTTGCATGGCTTTCTTTACCAGGACCCACCCATGGCTTTTTCTGCAAAGATGCTTTCTGTCCTGCTGGCACCAAGCCTGTGCTGCTGCATGGTAAATTATTCCAACCTGGATGCAAGACCTGGCATTTGCCTTTGCTGAATTTCATGAAGTTTCTGTCAACTTATTTGTCCTGTCTGTCAAGGTTCTTCTGCCACCTTCCTGTGAGTGCATCCACCCCATTTCCAGGTCATTTAATACAGACATGAAAACAGTGCTTTCTCTATCTGCTGTCCTTGAAGGACATCACTAGTCACTGGCCCCCAATTGAATTTTGCACCACTGATCACAACCCTCTGATCTTGGTGGTACGGCCAATTTTCACCTTACAGTCAACACTTGTGGTCAATATCTCAACAAATCTGGCTATAGGAATAATATAGGAGACAGCATGGAAAGGGTTGCTAAAATCAAGGTAAAGAGCATCTATTCCCATTGTATTCAGAGCCAGCCATCACATATGACAGTTTAGTTGGTCAGCCATAATTTCATCTTGGTAAATCTACACCAATTGCTCCCAGTCCTGTGCTTCACATGTTTACACATGGCTTCTAAACTCCATAACTTTCCCAGGAACTGATGTTAGGCTGAACAACCCCATGTTACCTGGATCCTTCTTGAAAGTGTGTGTGTGCGCCTTTCTCCAGTCATCAGGAATCTTCCCTGATCACCACAATGTTTCAAAAACAAGAGAGAACAGCCTCACTGCAACACTGGTCAACTCCCTCAGCACCCTCAGTCAGATACAGCCTACTTCGTCCCATAGACCTGGGTACATTCAATTGGCTTAAGAATTACTAGCTCTATCCACCCCTGTGGAGGGTAATACCCAACATCCCAGTTTCTGAAGGTAGGATCAGGAGCCTGGGAGGTCTAACAGAACTGACCTTGTGATTAGATCCTCTGCCCCACTGAGCAGTGGGCACAGTTTCCCTAGGCTGTCTTTTGCTGCCAATGTACTTACAAAAGCCCATCTTGTTTCTTTTACTGTCCTTGATTCAACTGAGCTCTGGCTTTCCTAACCTCATCTCTGCATGCTTGGGCAATGCCTCTGTAGGAAGTAACCAGGAAGCCCACCCTAGCTTCTACCTTCAGTGTACTTTCTGGTTTTGCTTATCTTCAGTCAAGCTTCTGTTGATCCATGCTGCTCTTCTGCCATATCTGTGTGTCTTTCTCCACCCTGGCATAGCCCACTCTAACTCTGATGAGGTTGTCCTTGAAGATCAACCAGCTGCCCTGGGCCCTTTTGTCCTCCAGTGCAGAGTCCTACTGGATCCTGCCAAGAAGATTTCTGAACAAGCCAAAGTTTCCTCTCCTCAAGTCCAGGTTTGTGATTCTATTTGTCTCTTTCACTTTTTTCAGAATTTTAAACTTTAGAGTCTCATGGTCACTGCAATTAAATCTGCCACTGACCTTCACATCTGTAGCCAATTCTTCACTGCTTGTAAATAACAGGTCTGCAGAGCACCTGCCCTTGTTGGCTCATTGATCACCTGTGTCAGGAAATTGTCTTCAACACACAACAGGCAGCTCTTGGTTTGCTTGCACTCTGCCATGTTTTGTTGCCCTTCCAGTAGATACTAAGGTTGTTAAAATCTGCCATGGTTTTAAGAGCCATAAGACTTACTTAAGCTGGTCAGAGACTTCATCTACTTCCTCCTTTTGGTCATGCACCCTGTAGCAGATATCTATCACTATTACTCAGGTTGGTCTGGCCCATGATCATTACCCACAGTTCTTTGTTGGCTTGTCACCTGCATCAAGGCAAAGCTCTGTGCATTCAAGTCACTCCTTTGCCCATAATGTTACGGTCACTTTTATAGGTGACTGTTAGCATGAAATGGCACAGTGCACATTCTTTATGGAGAGAACTATTTCTGCACTAATTAACTTGCCTGCACCTCAAAGACTGTTCTAGCTTCCAAACCATTGTTGCAATTCAAGTGATTGATTTTAATCCTACAACTCTATGGCAACAATAACCTCAGTGTTTGTTTTCCCCAGTACTTTGAGATTCACAGATTAAATACTCCATGTAATCACACATCATTAATTTCTTTTCTCTTTCAAAAGACAAAAAAATCATTCAAATCGTATTCCACATATAATGGGACAGCTAACATTTATTCACAGATGTAATAGAGTTGCATACAAGTGACAAATTTATGTCTGCTTCTATGTATAATTAAAAGATCTGTGTTTTGAAGAATCATTCATTTAACCTGAACTGGTTTACTAAATCCTACCAGGTACATCACTCATCTGAAAGAACTGGCTTTTAAAAACTTATTATACCATTTTATTTTCATTTACTCACTGACTCCTTTTGAGTGGCATGCAGATGGTCTACTACAGAAATGGAAAAGACTAGCTTTTATTTGTTTAAAGAAAGAATTTTTTAATTTATATATAACTATATGACAGCTTTGGATTACTATAAAGTAAGGAAAGAAATAGAGGAGAATCTGATCAGTAATGAATAAATGCACCACTGTATCTTCATAATGTCTCACACTTCATGTGTAGATACCATTCTCCTGTGAGAAGTGTATAGAGATGCATTTCTTTCCAACTTCTCTTTTATTTCATTTTTCACATTAACTAAAAAAATACTGATGTCTTTCATCACAGAAATATGGCTTATCAAGCAAGTAACTTTTGTTTTGGTGCCTCAACTTTTAGTAATTCTTACAGATGCTTAATACTGATGACCCCAAGCACTAAATTACCAGAGGTCAGTTTTTGGGGGAAAAAAATAATGAAAATTAACATAATGAATTTTGACTTCTTTTAATTTGCTTTCTGAGCCTGGAGGGCACAGGGAGATAATGTTTTAAATCTTTCTTGCATGCCAAAGGAAGCGGAATCCTGCTGATTTCTTTTTAAATTAAAGCTGGAATTCTAAAATAAATTGCTTGGTTCCAGAAGCTGCAGCTTAAGAAAGCACATATAAAAGGAGGAAAAGGCATTGATGGAATGCTGTTCTCTCACACACTTTCAGGAGGAGCTGGCTAGCCTACAGGCCAAATGATTCTTCTAAAAAAGGTCTTTTAAAATAATAGCATGAGGAACTGAGTGACAGTATGGAAAAAGGCTGTCAAAGAGAAAAAAGCTTATATGAAGTGTATAAACACATCAGTTCCTCCTCTTTCTTCTTGCAATTGCCCCACACTTAATTTGCTGTTCATTCATCTGTGCAGGCTGGATCATACAGTCTCTGTCTTTGCTATTCCTTTGTATTCTGGCTTGGACAACCAAGACCCCCTAGAATATGGATCTACCACTTGCTGCCACACAAACTACTGGTCTGTGGACTGGACTTTCTAAACCAGAGTAAAGACAGTGATTGTGGCCACGGTTTGAACTGCACCCAAAATACATGTTTAGAACAGACAAGTCTACTCTGAATTCTAAATACTTCACAGGTGAACTGCATAGAGATCCTCTCTAGGAATCTCCAATACCTTCAGGGGCATCATTAGTGGATGAGAAGGATGAAGATCGCAGCTGAGGAAGCTGGGTTGTTTCAGTGGAAAGTGTGAACTAAGGTGAGAAGGGTCACTCCAAGTTAGCTCAAATAAAGCTGGCACTGTAGCCAAGAATAAAAGAAAAATTATTTTGCGTGTTCATGTAAGGGACTAGAAACTTGTCTCAACATTGGTGGCAGGCAAGCTTAACCACCAAAGCTTAATCACCACGGCAACTGAGTGGGGCAGTTTAATCACCAGTTTCAGCCCATTGAGTCCCACCCCACAGGAATGTGTGTCCTGTTATCTTGGAGTACACGTCCTCCCGGGCCCAGAGTCGACTGACAATGGGGAGGGGGCTCGGACCCCCTAGAACTTTCCAGCATACTCTAGTGACGGTACTGGGCATGCGCCCCACTGCCAAGTGGGAGGCGTGGGTATGCAAAAGAGTCATTGACTATGCAAGAAGACAACCCTATGAAAGGGGAACCAGCGGAGACCACGAGGGAGCGTCCAGGAACATCTACCGCCCACCAGATTCGAAGACACATCAGGCGCATCGGACTACTCGGGCCGCACCAGCCGCACGGACCACGTGGATCGCTCAGGCCACACGGACAGCACATAGACCCGTGGTGGTAGCTATCACAACACTCCTGTGCCATTTGTTTCCCCCCCTCTCCCTTCTCGCTTTTCCTTTCTTTCTCTGCTTTTCTCTCGCGCATTTATTGTTGGCCGAATAGAGTGACTTGGTACTTGACTCCGTTTTGAGTCTTAATTCTGTTTCTGAGAATGTAAAAGGAACCTAGTCATGATAAAATATTGGAGTTAATCGGAAGTTAAGCCCAGCCACCCCCAACCTCCCAGAATTATCTGAGGTTGGTTGGGAAGCAAGGGGGTTTAACCTCTGCCAAATTTTTCAACCCAACAGTGGATCGTGAGAGTTCATCTGTGCCCTTTTTTACTGTACCTGCTAAAGACATAGCTATAAGCAAAACACCTCAGTTACTTTATTAAGAGTCCACAGATCATGCTGTCCATTTATAATGCACATAACCTGTATAACATATACACAGTAGAAAGCGGCATGCAATAATAAACTCACAGCAGGATATAAAATTATTTCATGTATATGTTCCTTGATGAAAAATATGTATTTTTCAAATAATAAGGAAGCTCCCCAAATGTGTATCTTTGCAAATAGGTCAAATTATGTAGGCTTAAACCTCTGTTTCTTTGCTTCTTTGGATTCATGCTCAATTACAGAAATAGAAATGAATATTTTAGTGTACCTATATAAGAATACAAGCTCTCATTCACTAACCTAGTATGCATGTCTTTGTGATTTACTTTATTTTGAAGAAGTTTATAAAATATTAATGAAAGCATTGAAAGAAAATGTGAAAATACCTTTTTTATTTTTAGGTCTCTTACACACCCACTGAAACACTCAGTAGTAAATAAAGAAGAGTAATGCTTATCATGTTTTCCCTAGTTAGATAAGCTCCACATTGGAAAGACTTAGGCATGATCACAGATGTGTCAGTAAAGAAAATTTTTTCTTGTTTTTAGGGCTCACCACTAAGGGAAAGCTTAGGAGCAAAGGAGTAACAGTGTTCAAGACTTTTTTAAAAGCAACTAAAGCTCATCATCTGCTGTCATAAATCCAGAAATCAGATATATGTCTGTAAAATAAGAAAATTCTTTCAAGAGGTAAATAATCCCATATTACTGCTTTAACTTTCTTTTTTAGCCCAGACTGTCCTCTGTATCAAAGATAAATATTTACTTTGTCATCAAGATACCTCTTTATCATCTAAGTCTATGTAACAGCAAAGCAAATAATCATGCTCCAAGACAACACCTGAGAAAACAACAGCACAAACGATTTCTGTTCATCTATTAGACCTAGCTCACAAAACTGAGCTCAAAACCTCCATCAGAAATCCCATCCCCTCTCTACAGTTTTTCTTACATGTATTCAACATATATGCCTTTCATTTGTTTCACAGCTGCTGTGAAGTAAGATTACAGAAATATCACCGTAAGTGATGCTAATGATGGAAAACAGTGGGGGTTTTGGCTCATTTAGGCAAAGCAAGGTAACTTGTGTGGGTAATAACATTTCACCAGTTACAACACATAAATATAAACAACTGTATTTGTCTGACTTAATGCCCATTACCTGAATGGGCTGAAAAGAGTCCTTCAGATTTGGCTGTATGGAGCAGAGAACGTTAGGTCAAACTAAAATTGGAATTTCTCTACAAACAGCAGCACCTGTCTCCCTGTTGTATAAACACGCAATTATGGAAGAAATGGAACAGGGAAAAGGTCATAAGAGAAGGCAGGAGCTTACATTTTTTAATAAGCCATTTATTTATATCTAAGTGTGCACAAGTTTCTATCTATGTATATATATACGTAATATATCCTACATGAATTTTATCCAGTTTTTAGCTTCAGACTCTATGTATATTCCTGCACATAGCATGCTTTTCTATGACACAGGATATTATCCGCAGTGGTTCTCTCCTGCTTCTTCCATTCGGATAGAACAAGCCATGCAAGGGCACTCTGTGGCTGGGTTGGATGGCTCACTTACCGGGTAAGAAACACACTTAGATTTCATAACAAAATGAAATTATATTACAAAATACACTTTTCCCAGTTAATTCCAATAAATCCTAAAGTGGCTCAGTTGGGACTGCAGCAGTGTGTTTGTTCCACAGTGAATTACACTGGGTGCAGAAGATGCCCTGTTACAGTTTTCACAGCAGAATATTCAGGACAGGGAAGGTTCCTCCTGCTTATTCCAGGGACTGGGTCTGAAAATCAGGGTCCTGGATCAGAAGTGGTTCCTTTGAACCACAGGAGAGTTTATGCTTAGCGTGGGGAAGTCTTTTCCTATGTTCCTTCTTTCCTCTCCACTAACACAAAACAATTCCAGCTGGTTTCACATCAGTTTGAAAATGTAAAGGCTTATTACTACAAGTTCTCTTTTTTTTTCTTTTTTTTTCCCCCAAAACTTAGCATTTTAAGAGAAATAAAACCTTATGATCCTTTTTATACAAGTAGAATGAAAGTCCAGCACAAAAGATCTTACTTCTCCTCAGGCCATTCAAACAAACCCTTCATGTGTGCAATGTAAATGAAGTAAACAAATTCAAGCAGTGGTATCTGATGCTCTCCTTACTACAAAAGGATCAGTATTAACCACGTCCTATAAAAACATCTCTGATGACTTTCTGTGCTGAAGGGGTTTTTTTTGTTTGCCTCTTTAAATACCTGATCAAAAATAAAATAAGATAATCACACAGGAATCAGATTTCTTTTAACTAATCCTTTGGCTTCCACTGTACACAAATGCACATGGTAGCGTCTGTCTACAGTCATGTAATAGTAGCATAGGAAGAAGGGAAAAAACGGTAATAAATAAGGGTCTGTGAGACTCACCACGCAACACCAATAAGCCTCTTTATGCTTCAATATCATCATCATTTCCACAGCATCTTGGATGCAAGTGTGGAACCACAAACTCTGGACAATCAATTAAGCCAAAATAGGGTAGATATAATTCCTGAGATGGTCCTGCCAAAAGAGACAAGCACCTCTTCACTGAAGAGGAAGAGCAATCACAGACACACCGAGGTAACAGCTGGAGTTCTGATGGCTGTAATACATGGGGAAAAAAATCCTTTGGGGATGGTTAGTTTAAAGGGTATGTGTATGCTTAAGCATTACGATTGGTATGATTTAGGAAGCATCTTCTGTCATCCTTTTTATATACCCTGAGAATTCCAAGGCACTCAAGATGTTTCTATGAATATTATAATAAACAAGAACATGTTATAAAAAGAGAAAAAAAGAATTAATTTGAATTTTATGAGCTGGTGGAGAGAAACAGGAATAAATGCTTGTTGCATTGTAATCAGTTTGATTTGTGTGATTGACTTCAATAACATTAGGTTTACATCCCTGATTCCTGCAAGGTTTGTTGGTCTTGTTGGTTTTTTCCCCCTCAAGTTCTGAAGAAATAGCTCACAGCTTTTTAATAAATGGAGCAGAAAACACACATCAGAACGAAATATGTGACTTAGTTCATAAACTCTGATTCATCAGAGAAAACAGGCATGCAGTTAAGGAGGACTCCCAGCTTAGTGTCAGTGTAGTGGCAAAGAAAATTTTTCTGTGAAACTCAGAAAATATACCATAGCTGCTGAGAGACACTGAAGTCCTACACATTTCTTGGCTATAATGGTGACAATGTTTGAGCTTCTGCACAGGCAAAACTACTTTCTTTTTCAGTCATGCCCCCACCCCAAAGGGGACTAAGGGGGGGTGTAGGGATGGGAGGAAGGGAAAACAAGGGCAGAACTCCTTATCTACAATCATTTTCATGTGATATATGGTCCCCTGAGGTTCTAGGTTAAAGTCAGCTGTGCCTGTGATGCCAGGAATCATGGCTGACTGCCCAGCGGTCTCAGCAATTTTGGAAATTACTCTTGGTGAACAGATAAAAGGGAGCCGTTTTACAAGTAAAACTCAAAACCCACTATAACCAAATGTTCTCTGCCTACTACCTAAGAAGGCCTCTTACCTAGCTGTTTCTCTTCTAAAATAGGTCCTGCAACTGCTTTATCACACCATGTCTGATTTTAAAATAGAAAAAATGTTCAATCAAGCTAACTAATGAGCTCAGAGCACTTGCATGAAACTGAGCGGAGCAGATGGAACTTCAGTTCTTGGCTGAAGACAATATTGGAATTCAACTGTCCTGTGATTCTCAAACACTAGTCCATTATGTTCACTCTTTTGGCCCCCTGAATTGCAAAGAATGTAACTTAAACCATGACTCTCCAGTATGCATGAAGTTTTTGCATACACAAACACACATGTTATATAGCAATAACTTCAGAAATTTTTTTAATTGTATTTTACCTGCTTTCACTCTTAATTCCCTTGCAATATTTCTGATTCAATTTTATTATAAGGTCATATGAAATGCAAAAAAGAAGCCCAAAGCGCTACTACATTTCAACTATAAAACAGAGAACATACAAGAGTACCTTAAAAGACAATAAAATGCTTCCATTTTCATAACCACCCCTTCAACTGTCTCACTCCTCACTTGTACATTAAGACTACCCTGAAATTAAAGAATATGGTTTCTTAGAAGGAATGAAAAGACCCCAATGGTTAGGAATGCACATGCTTATATCATTGCCTTGCATCTGTGTTAGCTTTCCAGTATGTTGATGCTTACAGGATTCTCTAATGATAAAAAAAATATTTTAGCATTGGATCTTTATGGAGGCAGTTTAAAACAATTTGGCTTCCACACCTGTGAAGCTCCGTATAATTGAAGAATTTTAGTTTCCTCTTAATTTGGCCTGGATTCTGAATTTTGTCAGCTTAACACTGGGTTTTTTTGTAATGATTAAGCATTCACATGGAATACCACCAACCTGAAAAGTTTTTTATTTAAATAAGCTAATAATTTTTGAGGGTATTATACTAATAATTAAATAAGTTTTGTTCCATTCTATAATTCAGGATGTTGATGAGAAACAGCTCAAATAATCATGAAGAATCATTGCCAAAGAGTAAATTCATGAGCAGGACCCTATGCATTTTGCCAACAATAAAAGTAAGTCCCACCATCTTCAAAGGAAAGTTACTTCAGAGAACTGGTCCCAGGTCACAAAACTCTTTCTGTTTTCTACTCACATAGCCATTGGCATAAATATAAATATTGCTACAGCTGAATCAGATTAGAACGTTTTTGTTCTACAGTTCTTAAATTCCATAGGAAATTGCTGTTGAAAACACCTATATCAGAAAAACAATCACGTTATCTTTTTAAAAATTATTGTATCAAAATACTTTAGAATGTATTTTATTAGTCAGATTCAAAAAAAAAAAAAAAAAAAAACCAACCAAAAAAATCAATGATTTGATTATTTCAATTATTTGAAACTACATTTTCCAGGAGTTTTCTTTTTGTTCTAAAACAATCTTTTCCCAAGTTTTGACCATCAGAAGTTAGAAAAGAAGAAAAAAAGCTTTAATACTACACTTGAAAATGCAGAGTATAGCATTGACAAAATACCATAAAAAGACAAAATCAGCATATTAAATCACAAAACCCCAAAGATCTAATATTGTATAAGGTTCAAACCTCTTATGCTAGGAAAACTCTTCCTCATTGGAGTCTTATAATACCTAGTAACACTTT
This sequence comes from Egretta garzetta, assembly GCF_000687185.1. Classification (NCBI taxonomy): domain Eukaryota; kingdom Metazoa; phylum Chordata; class Aves; order Pelecaniformes; family Ardeidae; genus Egretta; species Egretta garzetta. The sequence goes on from NW_009260793.1 coordinate 1,012,830, forward strand.
TGTCACAGACTAGCAGCAAGGTTATATTTACTTATTCAGTAATGCATGAGAAAATGCATTATTTTTCAAAATAAAGAGTTGCACTCTGTTAGACCACTGAAAGTCAGAGAAGTGAACAAAGCCAATATAATAATACAAGGTGGGAAACATACTCCATTATAGAAAAAGGTATTGCTGCAAAGTAAATAAATTAATTATTACTAAGAGACAAAGCATTAAAGGAAAGCAAAAGACAAATTACCTCCTTAGGTGTTTGAGGGACAAACATACTGACATATATAAACTTAGAGAAAGAAATCACATTCAAATATATTTACCTATCAAAACTGAGATGTAACACTGTAAGAATGCTCCTAATCATATTACTGTTCTGCTAAGAGGTAAAATTGGCTTCAAAAATTTGATGCATCTGTAGTTTTCAGGCAGGTAATAAGAAAACACCTGCTTTTTCTATGTGTGACTCTAACATTAATGTTAAGCATCTCTACTACAGCTTGGGATTTTGACAGTAATCAGAGCACCCTAGCAGAACCCACACTGCTCAGTGCTCCAAAATGAATGGCTGAGCTGGGTAAATGCCAGAGCTTAAGGTATCTGTTTTCTATCTTCATAATTAGTGACAAGGCATGAATTGAATGCTTAAAGGAGAGAAAATGTTCTTATACTGATTCTTAGTATGCAAAAACCATCCTACTAAATTATCTTCTTGGCTGGCATCGTGAAATGTGTGATCTGGCACAAGGTATAGCTCCAGCTCAGCCTAAATGAATGCATTAACTCCCACAATGTTATAGGAATGGAATTATAATATTCTGTGATGGCTCTGAAGATAAAGCGTGTCAGTGTCATGGTGAGTTATTTTATGCATAGGATGCAGAAAAGAACAAGCCATTTTTTCAAAGTACTCAGTTAATGGCAGAAAAAACACTCCCCAAAATAGAACAGATTCTTTAGTGCATTCATTGAGGAGGCAGATTAATTTTACTACTGTGATATATTTCACATTTTCTAAAATAATAATTACATATGGCATTACGCCTCTTTTCCCACTCACTCATTCTGATCTGAAAGGAAACATGTTTGTACAAACCCTTGCACTTCCTAAGATATACTAAAAGTCATAGTAAATAATCAAATCAGCTACGGACAAAAATGCGTTACACTATCACAAGTTCACTTACAGTACTAAATGGATACCCCAGACTGTAACTATGTCTAAACTTGAGAAGACATGCAAAGCTAGATGCTAGCATAACTCTTCCCAAATAAATACATGAATTGGAAAAAGCAGACAGCGAACCTTTAGGAATTCTGAAGGACATGAACTGTTGGGTATTTGCTGAAGACTGTGTGGATGAGCAGTCCTGATAAAAGCCTGAGAGAATGTGATAAAGGCAACAAGTGAAAGCCATCCCGTCATATTTATGAGAAGGTGTGATAGATAACATAAAAAAAAGAAAAATCTACACCAAAAAAATCACCTTCCTGTGATCTATTCTTCATTTGAAAGTCTCCACTGTTGCTACAAGAAACATCCTGCAGATTCCATTTTTTCCTTAGTGTTAAGTTGGCTACTCTGTCATTCAGTAGAATACCAGTAAATTGCTGACAGGGGCTTTTCAAAACTTGGTAGAAGTGTTACATACTCAGGGAGAGTAGCTGATGATCTTAAAAATGTAGCTAAAACACTCCTTGTACTTCATTGTCCTTGTTTTGTAATATTTGCTGCCATGTTTCATGTAATCCAGGGCCAATACCATAAGCTCTCACCTGAATCTTCTTTTTCTCACCTTCAGAATCAAGAACAGTAACTTCTCATATAAGTGGGAATAATTTTCTCTTTCTACAATGCTAATAGTACTACAAGAAGTATTCTAAAAATTAAGAAAAAATCTTTTGCAACACAAACTTAATATTTTACATATTATTATATTTATGCATTGTATAGGAAAAACTCTTCATAACTAGTATTTAGAATACCAGGATTTCTCTCCTTTTTTTTTCTAAATGGAAAGTATTGAATTTGACCTTTCTTTCAAATTAAACCTCATGAGTTGCAATTGCCTATCTTGAAGATGACACACTGCAGTCAAACATTTGGTTTGATTGGTTACTATGGGAATTAAGTGGAAGGTTCATTCCATAGTCCTTTCTCTTTGTTCTCTTTTTTCTAACTTAATAGGAAAATTGGTTATCACAATCATTCTGCAAGCTATTTTTCTTTCAGATGGTTACAGCAAGTGACTGACAGAGAGAGCTTTCCTATTTCCTTGTTTCAATACATCTCATCTACTTATCTTGGCCAATACAGATGGCACATTCTTAAACCTATTCATCAGAATACTAATTATTCACATGTCCCAGATATAAATATCAAACCAGCCTAATGCTCACACACATCCTCCAATCATGTTCACTTGCTAAACCAGAAGTTTCTATTTACCCCCGTTTTCTTACCCATTGAAACTTCAAAGTAGCTCTCACCAATCTGTCTTTAACATAGTGTGCAAGTACAAATCCAACGTCCATTTCTTACTTTGCGTAAGGGAACCAACAACTACTAGTCAATCTGGTCGACTATATCTACAGATTCTTTAATAATGGCAAAGAGAAAAAACGGAGAGCTTTATAATGCTTTCAAATGATGGAGAGAAAAAGAGCCCAAGAATTGCGTAAATGACTTGGTTTTTTGAAGAACAAGGAACATTCTCATAAGAGCTATGATAATTAGAGACATATAAATGATTTCTTGAGCAAGGGAAGAACTTGTTTGAAGCTCCCTTCCTGTAACACTTTGCAGTCCATTGCAAATGTACAGGGTACACAAGACAGTATTTTAAATAAAAGGAGCTAAAACCTTGTGAGGCATTAAGTTCAACACTGTAAGCTCAATAAAGTATTTTACAAGCAGATTCAAATGAAAAAAATATTTCGATTAATGAGAGCTGGATATCATTCTGAAATATTGGGAAATCACACACTCACACACAAATCCCAAACAGGCTATAATGCTACTTATTTTATATATATACATATACACACACTATATATATGTATATATTCTCTCTCTCTCTCTCTCTCTCTCTAAAAGGCACAGTCATCAAGACTTGTTTCAAGGACCTTAACAAAGCAAACCTAAAATATGATTTACATAAACTCACGTTCCTTCCTGAGTCACAGAATACAAAGATTGAAAGCGTGGCAAGTACATCATATCCAAATGATTTTCAAATACCCGAAATGCATATGTTAAACCCAACAGCAGAGTGATAACACAACATTCATGATCATGTTTCACCTTGGGCACAATTCTAGCCCAGTGAGAATGGGATCTCCCTTCTTGTGGAGAAACCTGAGGAAACTTGAACTGCTGAGGTAGCAGTGCAAGCCTTCAGTTGTTCTTCCAGCTGAGATTTGGACTAAATTTCTGTGGTTAAGCAGGGACCATCCCTGAGTTCAAATGCCTTCCATTGCAGAATAAATGTTATCTTATTGATTTGTGTGATCTCCAGCTTCGCAACCCCAGAGTACCTTTTGGATTAGGGAACTGAGTATGAAATTCATAGGGCCTCAACTTATTACAGCATCCTTTCCCTCATCGAGCAGGCTAAAAAGAATATGGAGTGAAAAACCACATGCTTCCTTCTCCACTCAGTATATCAGCAAGTAACTGTACAGAGAACAGCAGAGAAAGTAAGCTGAATTATTATCTGAGCTGGAATAAATTACTTGCTCCATACAGCAAAAGAAGGGCAGGTGCTCTTTTTAGAGCAGAGCAGTGTGCTCTGGTGCGAGCTTAATAAGTCAATTGGACTCTACTGAGACAGATTGAAGATTTCAGTTGTAATGTACCTGCTATCAAGAATTCTGTTTATCTTATATTCTCCAAATACTTGTATCATGTTTGTCAAGGCTATTCAGTTTAAATCAACTCTTCAGGAACCAGAACCACAACCAGAAAAATCTATAACTATGTGGGCAGCAACAGAGTTACGCAGCCACCAGCTCAGTATGTGTATATCAAAGTCATAATAAAAGGCTTAAAAATGGATTTAAACATATCGCTGTTGCTACTTCTTTAGCAAGAAGGAAAATGTGGAGCAATACAGAGATCTGCTGAATAAATAAATCTGTGGAAAACCAAGTTACTAAGGTAAGCCTGATAGAAAATGAATATATTCTCCCCAATGCTTTCTACATAAAACTCATTGTTCCGTCTATAGCAGATGATCCCAACTGCAGAGGCTGCTCCATCTTGTACAGCACAGTAAGCTCCTAATGCATAATGAGTAGCATTAAGAAAAGGCAATGGGCAAAAGTTATGAACTACAGTGTCTTTATCCAACCATTTATCTCACAGAAAAAGCTGAAAAATTTAGCTGCTTACTTTCTGGAAAAAAAACCCCAAAACTCTGCTTGCCCAATGTTTGGGCAAGGGATCTGGGGTGTTTGGTTGATGGTAAGATCAATATCAGTCACAATGCGTGCTGGTGGCCAAAAAAGCCGACCGTATCCTGGGGTGCCTTAAACACTATGCAGGTACCCAGCTGAAAGCAGCGACTGTCCCGCCATTCTCAGCATTAGTACAGCCTCACCTCAAGTACTGTGTGCACTTTTGTGCTCCACAATATAGAAAGGGTATAAAAATATCAGAATGAGTCCAAAGGAGGGCAACAAAAACAGTGAAAAGCCTAGAGGGCATGACTTCTAAGGAGCAGCTGAGGATACCAGGTTTGTTCAGCTTAGAGAACAAACTCTTAGGCTGAGGGGTGCCCTCACTGCTGCCTCCAGCTTCGTCAGGAGAGGGAACAGAGGGAGGTGCCGATCTCTTCTCTCTGTTGTCTGGCAACAGGATGCCAGGCAGTGGCTCAAAACTGCATCAGGAGAAGTTCAGATTGCATATTAGGAAAACATTCTTCACGGAGTGGGTGGTGAAGCACTGGAACAAGCTCCCCAGGGAAGTGGTCATGGTCCAAGGCCTGTCAGTGTTCAATAAGCGTTTGTACAAAGCTCTTAGAGATATGGTTTAACTTTTAGGTTGCCCTGTGTAGAGTCAGGAGGTGGACTCGATGGTCCTCATGGGTCCCTTCCAACTCAGGATATTCTATGATTCTGTGAAATACAATGGCTTCAAAAACTTATACTTCCTTTTCTAAAATGCATCATGTAGTTGATAAAAGAACATGTTCTCAAGACCTTAGCTTGTTTTTTTTCTAGATATATTTTTACTAAATACTTCTGAAAAGGGTATTAACTCACATGAGTGGGAAGCAAGATATTTTCATGTGGCAATAACTGTCCATTACAAAGAAATACAAAACTACTTTCATATTTCATAAATAGAAGCTTTTTCATACCAAACAGTAGGTGTGCAAAGAAGGTTAAAGAGTTTATTAAGAATTATGTATTCTTTAAATGATAGCAAATATCATACCCAAAATCCAGGCTGAAAAAAAGAAGCCTTTAACTTTTAATATACTTGAAGCCCATTCTACAATCCAGGGCTGAAAAGAAAAGTTTGTAATTTTTATTTTGTTTAGGCATGCAGAGAGTATTTGTAACACAACAGGTCAAATTAAATCTCAAAAAGTGTACTACTTCTTATCTATGTTTGTTCAAGTTGCATCCATCTGTTTATAAAGCACTAGCTTTGTTATCAGAAGTCTGGCAAAAAAAATATTTCAGTATTGAGATGCATCATTCATTGCCATTTTGGGTATTAAGAAACATCGCAATACTGAAATGCATACAAGCAATGCGTTTAGCAGGGTGCCTGCAAATAAGCTTATTGGTTTATATAAACTGCACTCCAGAGGGAATGGAGAAAAATCAGTTCAACAGCTAAACAAGGTCTTGAAATCAACGCTATTACAGTGGCTCCTTGACAAATACACAGTTCATTATTGCTTTATTCATCTGCTCGTTTACTTTGGTGATAAGAGTGCAGCTGATCAGTCAAAGGCATCTCTTATGCTGTTAGCTGCAGAAATAATCTTATTTTTTATGTAAACCTCCTGAATAACTGAGGTTGGTACGTTTGGTTAGAATGGATCATCCAACAATAGCTGTTGAAGCAATATGCTCAGGTGCTAAAATGTTTTACCAGATGATTTATAGGGTTTAAATTGTTTATTTACCAACACATACAGTTCAGGGTTAGAAAAGAAAGTGGACAACTGTTCCATTTCCACTGAGACTGAAGTGATATCATTTTGCAGAGGTCTAGTTGGAGATACTCCATTAACATTCTAATGAAAAACAACTCCCAAAATGTAGAAGTAAAACAGATGGTCACAAGGACATTTTTTATTCAAGGTTTCTGTTCCCTTGAAAACACAGACCACTTATGAGCAAAGAAAGAAATCATTGTTGTGTGAAATCCAAAATGGAAAATTTTTCAGGTACTTAGATACGGAATAAGCATCATGCTCACCTTCTGGCTTACAGCAAGTACTAGCTAACTGAAAGTAGTTACAGAAGAATCATCACCAATGGGCCATTCACTGAGAAGTTTAAATTTTCATCCTAGTGAGTTTCCTGGTTATGTATTTTAAGTACAGAAATAATAAATAATCATGGAAGTTTACATTAAACAGAAAATTTTCTAACTCCTCCACTAGTGTGAAAGACGAAGAAAAAATCCCCAGTGTTAGTCTTGGCTAGGTCATGTAAATGAAATGACATGTCATGAGTGGTGGAAGGTTTAACAAGGTCTGAATGACCTAGTTCCTAAATCCTGTTTTCAGAAGACAAGTAGCAAGAGCCTTATCACTTTAAATTGCCATTTGAGAACTTCAAATATTTTCAAGGACTGATATTCTTCACTGTAAGAACAAATTCAGATTATTGCCTTGAAACTATTTATTCACTGAAATAATCCTAAATCAATGTCCTTTGTCAGACAAAATTAGCTCTTTGAGTCAGGACTTCTAATTCATCAATACTTCTGTTCAGACATTAAAAAAAATATATAAATCCACTCCCTACATGTACAGACACAAATTCTATTCATTTTTTAATCCTATATCCAGAATGAGTTTGTTATCAGAGCTTGATTCTGGTAAATGAGTCTTTCGTGACCTGGTAGTCAGTCTGTGAACCACAGATCCCTACTGTGCATCGTCCTCCACCGTCTGCTCAAACACCATCTTTCACTCCAGTGTTAAACAAACTACTATCCAAACTAAATTATCTTTAAGTTTTGGGTCACCCACATTTGGTCTTTGGTAAGAGACTACCAGACAAAGTCTTTCATTAGTGGGTTTTGGTGATAGTGCTATGTTATGCAGTTGACATTGTGAAGTGACTTGCAATATAAAGGCAGAACATTTACAGTTCACCATACTGAACAACAATTGCAAAGCATCAACTTTTGTTTGTATCTAAGAAAAAACCCACACATTAAAATTGTTTAAGTAATACCTCCAAAAAGAATGTATTATAAATACATATTTGACAGTAAACTGGTGTTCCACATGAAGAAAATTTTGTTTTCCTAAGATTATTTTCCATAAGCTTCTAAAATTCTTAGAAAGTTTGCAAAAATGGAATTGTTAACTAGCATAAAAGATTTTTATCCATTCATATATTTACAGCAGAAATGACAAAACTGCATCAAATTGTAAACCACTTTAACTTTGGAGACTGTCCCTTTGTGATAAAATTAGCACCTTCTTTCGCAACAGCCCTAGAAAGAAACACACTTCAGAACACTACAAGCTCTGAAATACATAGCTATGTCATAAAACCAAAATGAAAATAACTCAAGTAGTTTCCTGATTGTGGGATATTTAGTAGAAGGTGTTATCACACAGCAGTCTTTCCCCCTAGTAACAGTACTTATTTTTGTAAAATTTATAGGAAACTTTACATCTTTGAGACTTCTAACCATCTGTGGAATTTGGCAAGAGCTGGCCAATGGTTCAAAAAGTTGTTAGCAGTAGAGGAGGGCAGGATAACAGATACACATACATACAGACACTATGTATTATTAGATTGAGTTCCTTTTCCTTTACATGCTGCAGCAATGTACTAATGTAGAAGATATTTAAACATACATCCCAGATTGTCTTCACTCTGTCTAAAATTTCAGATTTATCTAATTGGGATGGAATTTAGAATACGGCATACATGAGGTATGAATGTTGAACATGTAATTCAACTTTAGAATATTAAATCTAAAACATGAGAAAAGTGTGTCCTTAGCTACAACCTGTAAAGGAAGCATCTACATATGAGATGACTTTTTCTATTTTGGAACTTAATGAAAGAAAATTTATGCAATTCCTTCACTATTCAAACACAAAACCAACATTAGTTTTCTGAAGAAATATATGAAGTCAGTTCATACTGAGAGTTTCCACTCTGTAGAATATGTCAAGAATTTTGTATCTATTTATTCTAAATGGCAATGTGTCCAAATTCAACCTGAAGATGCATCAGCTCTTTCTAAAAAGAGACTAGAAACATACACAGAATGACACTAAGAAGATGCAAGAGATACAATCTGTATTTTAGTTAAAATTTTTGATTATTGGTCTATGGAGATAACGTTCTTAACAGATGTGCAAAAGTTTTGAGAAATAAAACCACTGTTAACACACAAGGCCTAACTGGGGTGTGCTGTACCCTCCTTATGGAAGAAGCTCAAAATAAAAGGAATCTAACTGTATTAATTTATCTCAGCTCAGGTGTCAACCAAATATTGAGACAAGATTTTTACAGAAGAAATTACTGGAAATGAGATATCCATAATCACACTGGATGAATCAGAATTAAGATCGGGTCTTTTGGATTCATTCCCTTTACTGATATAACACCCTCCTGCATACAGCTAAATGCTATCTCATCATTATATGTGCAGAGTGATCAGAGTATCACTAACCACAGCAATAATCAATGAGGACCAAGGATGACTAGTACCTAAACCAGTCTGTTATCGATCCCGTAAAAGATCTGATCATGAGCTTTATTATGCACAAGCTGCTTCTAATAAGTGACATTTGGAACTGGGAGGTCTAAGAAAAACATATTCAAGTTCTTGCCAAGAAACAGGTTCCGCTGGTAGAAGAAACACTATCTTAAATCGTATTTCAGTACCACAAAAGAGACAAGCAATTGATATTATTATCTGCTTCACTTTGTTCATTAGCCAGTACAGACCCCATAAATTCTATATAGCTATGTGAGCAAACAGTACACACTGTTTCAAGTTATAATTATCCAGTAGATATTAGAAATTTCTCCATTCCAGGCAATTTAATTGGTTGAATAATGTTGTCTCCTTTCATAGTGAGGACTTACAGGAATTCATCATAAACCACCAAGACAAACTCTATTGTTCTTTAATTTCCAGGATAAACGTAAGATCATAGTGTAAAGGGATTACCATTTTCCTGTTTCTTGGGAGTAACATAGAAATGTGCATGGCACCATGTTACTGACAGTACCTTTTTACACCGAGAGCAAACATAATAATATAAATTGAATCATTTAAAAGTTATGAAGAAATACAGGATTTTAAGTATGTAAGATACTTCTCGTAATTCAAGTGTACATAAAGATGTACAACTTGGTATGCCTAACATAAATTAGCATTTGGAGAGGAAGAAAAAGAGGAAGAAGAGCAGCCAATACTATATGGTCTTTCAGTCACAGACCAACAGCTCAGGTGCATAACCACAATACAGCCTCTTCACAAACTGCTTTAGTCTAATAACATTTTTATGAGCTACGGAAAAAGGAAAGTAGTGTTATAAACCAAAATGTTTTTAAAAGGTGTCAGGATATGCCTAGCTTTTAAAATTTCTCAACTTAAAGATATGTTGGAATCCCAGATTCTGTAGGAGTTTAGGTAGAATGTCTTGTCAGTAATACTGGTTTTAATTAGTATTTTGAAAGGACATTAAACCTTTCCCATTCAAATGCCATTTCAACCATATTTTATATCTACTGTCAGTGAGATAACGTTCTTTGGAATAAACTCTGTACAGTCATATCTAAAAAACTTGTAGAAATAGCAACTACTGCAGAGTTCACTTAATAAATACGATACTCCTCACACTGTAAATGATTTCAAGTTTATTCTTTCATTTTCCACCTCTGAAAACTGACATAATTTGCAAACCTCATCTGCCAGAGACCTTGTCTGCATCTCTTTTCATACAACAGTATTTGTCATGATCACAAGCTTTTCAGCTGGAAAAACCCCCAAATCCTCCAGTCCGTGTGACAAATAACAGGATATTTCATGTGAAAAACCTTTGCAAATCACCTCCTTCCTAGATCTGATGGCTCACAGGACACAACACAAAACCCTCTTCCCAAGCATAATGGACAGAGAAATGGAGAAAAGCAACTTTGAAAAGGTGTAAATTAAGTGTTTTCATTAATATATACTCTATCTGCTCCTCAGTAGTAGTGCAGTACTAGACAATAGTATAGCCTCCACATATCATTCAATACAAACTCCGTATCTTTTCATAACTCACCAGTCTCTTTTCCCAAGTAACAAGTGACAGGATGCAAGGAAATGGCCTCAAGTTGCGCCAGGAGAGGATCAGATTGGATATTAGGAAAAAATTTCTTCACAGAATCGTAGAATCATAAAAGTTGTAAAAGACCTCCATGATGATCAAGTCCAACTGTCAACCCAAAACCACCATGCCTACTAAACCATGTCCTGAAGTGCCACATCCACACACTTTTTGAACACCTCCAGGGATGGTGACTCTTACCACTTCCCTGGGCAGCCTGTTCCAACGTTTGACCACTCTTTCAGTAAAGAATTTTTTCCTAATATCCAATCTGAACCTCCCCTAGTGCAACTTGATGCCATTTCCTCTTCTCCTATCGCTTCTGACTTGGGAGAAGGGACCAACACCCATCTCCCTACAACCTCCTTTCAGGCAGTTGTAGGGAGCGATAAGGTCTCCCTTCAGCCTCCTCTTCTCCAGACTAAACAACCCCAGTTCCCTCAGCCGCTCCTCAGAAGATTTGTGCTCTAGATCCCTCACCAGCTTTGTTGCCCTTCTTTGGACACGCTCCAGCACCTCAATGTCTTTCGTGTAGTGTGGGGCCCAAAACTGAACACAGTATTCAAGGTGCAGCCTCACCAGTGTGCAGTACAGGGGCACGATCACTTCCCTGGTCCTGCTGGCCACACCATTTCTGATACAAGCCAGGATGCTGTTGGCCCTCTTGGCCACCTGGGATCACTGCTGGCTCATATTCAGCCAGCTGTCAACCAACACCCCCAGGTCCTTTTCCACCAGGCAGCCTTCCAGCCACTTGTCCCCAAGCCTGTAGCATTGCATGGGGTTGTTGTGATCCAAGTGCAGGACCCGGCACTTGGCTGTGTTAAACCTCATGCAATTGACCTCAGGCTACCAATCCAGCCTGTCCATATGCCTCTGCAGAGCCTTCCTACCCTTAAGCAGATTGACACTCCCACACAGTTTGGTGTCATCTGCAAATTTACTGAGGGTACACTCAATCCCCTCATCCAGATCATTGGTAGCGATATTAAAGACTGGTCCCAACATTGAGCCCTGGGGAGCAGTCCTTGTGACTGGCCTCTAACTGGATTTAACTCTGTTCACCACAACTCTCTGGGCTCAGCCAACCAGATAGTTTTTTACCCAGTAAAGAGCACACCTGTCCAAGCTATGAGCCGCCAGCTTCTCTAGGAGAATGCTGTGGGAGACAAAGGCTTTGCTGAAGTCCAGGGAGACAACACCCACAGCGTTTCCCTCATCTTCTAGGCAGGTCACCTGGACATAAGAGGAGATCAAGCTGGTCAGCCAGGACCTGCCTTTCATGAACCCATGCTGGCTGGGCCTGATCTTCTGGTTGTCCTGCACGTGCCTGGTGAGCGCACTCAAGATGAACCACTCCATAATCTTCCCTGGTATCAAGGTCAGGCTGACAGGCCTGCAGTTCCCTGGATCCTTCTTCTGGCCCTTCTTGTATACGGATGTCACACTGGTAAGCCTCCAGTCATCTGGGACCTCCCCTGTTATCCAGGACTGCTGAAAAATGATGGAGAGTAGCTTCTTGTGAGTGTCCAGGTGGAGCAGCAGGTCATGAGCTGCTTCTTCCTGGATTATAGGGTGTGTGTGTGGGGGGTGTGTGTGTGTGTGTGTGTGTGTGCGTGTGTTATTCTGCTCTCTATCCCTGTCTTTCAGCTTAGGGGGCTGAATACCCTGGAGATAACTGGTCTGACTATTAAAGACTGAGGCAAAGAAGGCATTAAGTACCTTAGCCTTTTCCTCATCCTCAGTGGCAATGTTCCCCCTCACATCCAATAAAGGATGGAGATTCTCCTTGGCTTTCTTTTTGGTGTTAATGAATTTGTAAAAACATTTTTTATTATCTTTTACAACAGTGGCCAGACTGAGTTCTAGCTGGGATTTTGCCTTTCTAATTTTCCTCTCTGCATGACTTAATGAGATCCCTGTACTCTTCTTGAGTTGCCTGCCCCTTCTTCCAAACGTGGTAAACTCTCCTTTTCTTCCTGAGTCCCAGCAAAAGCTCCCTGTTCAGCCAAGCCAGTCGTTTTCCCCACTGACTCATCTTACAGCACACGGTGACAGCCTGAGCCTGCGCCTTTGAGACTTCCTTCTTAAAGAATGCCCAGACTTCCTGGACCTCTTTGCCCTTCAGGATTACCTCCCAAGGGACTCTCTCAACCAGTGTCCTGAACAGTCCAAAGCCTGCCCTCTGGAACTACTGCCCATGGCAGTGGTTTTGCTGACTGCCCCCCCACCCCTTACTTCACCAAGAATCGAGAACTCTCTCATTTCATGGTCACTAAGCCCAAGATGGCCTCTGACTACCACATCTCCCACCAGTTCTTCTCTGTTTGTAAACAGCAGGTCAAGCAAGGCACCTCCCCTCATAGGCTCACTTCTCAGCTGTGTCAGGAATTCATCTTCCATGTAACCATCATTACAGTAATCTCCTAGACTGTTTCTTCTCTGCTGTATTTTATTTCCAGCAGATGTCCAGTAAGTTGAAGTCCCCCACAAGAAGATGGCTATGATTGTGAGACTTCTCCCAGTTGCTTGTAGAATACTTCATCCACCTCCTCATCCTGGTTAGGTGGTCTATAACAGACTCCCAGCAGGATAACTGCCTCATTGGCCTTCCCCCTCAACCTTACGCATAAACACTTGACCATACCATCACAATTGTTGAGCTCTATACAACTGAAACACTCCCTAACATACAGAGCCAACCCACTGCCTCTCCTTCCTTACCCATCCCTTCTGAAGAGCTTATAGCCATCCATTGCAGCACTCCAGACATTTCACTGAAAGGGTTAGCAAGCATTGTCACAGGCTGCCCAGGAAGATGGTTGAGTCACCAACCCTGGGAGTATTTATAAGACCTCGAGATGTGATGCTTAAGGACATGGTTTAGTGGTGGACTTGGCAGTGTTACATTTACGGTTTGATTCAATGATCTTAAAGGTCTTTTCCAACCCTAATAATTCTATAATTCTATGACCTTTCAAGCCTGTCCCTCAAATGTTATACATGTACCATCCCTGAGCAAAGGCAACAAAATGGGGAAACATTTTCTATTAATTAAAAACAAAAATACAAGTAACTTTCACAATCATTTCATCTAATTCTCCCTTCTGAGTATTACAAAGATTTGTAAGATGTATCTGAGGTGGCTATCCCTTTCAGAGGACACCTCTCACAGTCCCAACCCTTGCTAGGTCAGAGCAAGTTAGCCTTTGCCTTTCTTTCCTCACTCTTTCTCTTCCATTGAGCAGCACTACATTAAACTTTCATCCTAGTATCTGTCTAGGTCCAACATCCATCATCTATTTGCTGAATTTCCAAATAAATCTTCCTGAACTTTCTCTCATGTCATACTTCATGCTCACAATTTCTCCATAAACATTACTTCATTCTCCAGTTTAAACCTCTCCTTTACTGCTATGCTAAAAATAGAGCCTTTATGTATCATACTGACAAACATGTTTTATTTTCTGTTACTCCTGATTCCGTCAGCAATCATTTGTTGTCCACATCAGCTTTGCTGCTGTTTTGGCCTCGCTTATAAATTTTCCTTCAAACCCAGAAGTATTAGAATTTTTACTCTTTTGAGCTGTGTGCTGGAATTATGACAATAATATCAAAATCAAATGAAAGCATCCTCAAGAGGAAACTAATGAAATTTTAAGTTTTAGATTGCACTTTATCTTCATTGCAAAAGAAAACCTAATGACTGATGCAATGTATCACACACAAGTTAGAGTATCAAGAAGCCACTGCATGGCTTTCCATAAGTCATTTTACAAAGGGTATTTTGCAAGTTTTCAGAGATCTTATTAGCAGTAACGTGGCTGTTTATGAATAGCAACACCATAAACCATTCATTAGTTTCAATACTAAGAGGGTGTGAGACCAGATTAGCTACAAACACACTCAGACTCCAAAATTCTGATAGCGATTTTGTATGAATTCATCCTAAGTGGTGTCTTTCATAGTTTTATAAAAGAAATTGTCTTCTTTCTTAACTCAATTAATAGCATATTTACAGAGCGATGGGCTTCACAGCATGAAAAAATTGGTTGAGTGAGATCAAATTCCTAAATATTTATTTCTCTTGAATTTGAAAACATGGTGATGTCTGTGTGCAGACATTTCCAGCTTTGTAATGTTTAAAGCAGCCCTACTGGAAAAGGGAAGAAAAAACCCTGTAATGTCACATCCCTATCAGTGCCATGTCCTTGTGTTGACAGCAGTTTTGCGGGAGGTGTTCCTTCCTCTCTACTCAGTACTGGTGAGGCCACAACTGGAGTACTGGATCTAGTTCTGGAGTCCCCAGTACAGGGGAGACATGGACATAGTGGAGAGAATCCAACAAAGGGCCAGGAAGATGATTAAGGGACTGGAGTATCTCTCCTATGAGGAAAGGCTGAGAGAGCTGGAACTGATCAGTCTGGAGAAGAGAAGGCTCATAAGGGATCTTAACAATGTTTATAAATACTTGAAGGGAGAGAATGAGTAAGAGGGAACCAGACTGTACTCAGTGACACCCAGTGACAGGATCAAGAGGCAACAGGCACAAACTGAAACACAGGAAAGTCCAAATGAACACAAGAAAATACATCTTTTACTGTGATTAGTCAGGTTGCCCAGTGAGGTTGTAAAGTCTCCATCTGTGGAAACATTCAACACCCAACTGGATATGGTTCTGGGCAACCTGTTGTAACTGACCATGCTTGAGCAGGGATCTCAGAGTAGATGATCTCAAGAGGACCTTTCCAACCCACATGATTCTGTTACTCTGTAATTTTTAAAAAGTCTTCTATCAAATATACATAAAGGTATTGCTAGGCAACCACACACACAACACCACACAATTATGTTTAAATGGCAAATGCTGTAACATTAGACTAAAAAGAACTATGAGACACAGCAATTCCAACAAAGACTTTTTAATTCTGTCAGTGCAATACCCAGCCCCATGCATTATCCTATCAATGGCCTGTAGGTGGTATCATAATGCAAATAATATATGAAAGATAATATTAATGGCCATAAAGCAAAAGATCTTAAAAAAAAAAAAAAAAAGTTTTTTTTTGGTCAGTTTACCATCTGCCTGTGAGAGTATCAATGCAAGAGTGTATGAATGCAAGTTTTTACTTTGTAATTGAGATTTCTTTCTGTGCTACACCTCTATAGAGCTCTAAGCAATAATGATCCAATGTTTAGGAATATGCAATACAGTAAAAGAGAAAAAAAAAAATCTTAACATTTCTCCAGTGTTATCAGAATCCAGGTGAGATTTCTCTGAGCTGCGTTGGCACATGTCAGAAGTCTTTCAAGCCTCACAGATAAGGTTTTAGAAGTGTACTTCTGCACAATACTTAACTGTATCGTAGATAAAGAAAACATGAACAGCTCCTCACAGTGAGCTCTAGGTAATTAATTAGCTTGTGCCTTTGGTATAATTAGCCTGTTAGACATTACAGAGCAGTTGCACTGAGACTAATGAATACTATCCCAGCCTAACAGGAAAGAAATAATCATTCTGATCAGCCTGACTTTTCACAGATAAATGTTCCTGAGGAAAACGAAAGCCTACAGTCTCAAGGAAAGTGTACATCTGAGAGGGTGACTTAGAAATTCTCCCTGTATATTAATTACTCCAGCTCCTAGATTTCAGGCTCACACTTGCAACTCTTCTCCTACTTCTCTAAAGGAAGACCTAGACTGCATTTTTATCAGGTGAATATATAGTCTATATAAAAATATATAAAAACTATATAAAAATATAGTCTACATATAAATCTATAGTTTGGACAGTAAGGGTAAGTGATACAACAATAGAAGACAACATGCCAAAGAAAGTGGGTGTGCAGTGAAGATGGTGAGAATTGTGGCTGGGTACGTCTGAGATTTTTTTATGACTAAATGTTCATTTTAGCATAAATATGTCTAAATCAACATTTCCATATATGAAATTCCATGCAGTTGGTGACATAATCTAACACTCTCTAATCACTGTACCAAGCGAAAACAGCCAAGAGGTTCAGAAGTTGATTCAAGATTCTATGCAAATGTTATACTGTTGAACTGGATAAATCCACATGTCCTAGACATTTCTGATCATGAACACACTGATGTTCAATTATAGTTTTACTAGACAGGAGGGACAAGAAAATTCCACACCATTGCCAATGACTAACATTTTTAAGCATATGTATCTATAATAAAAGCTTTAGGTTGCTGCAGCTTTATAATAAAGCCACTTCACAGCTGACCAGTTTTTCCTCTCAGGGAATTAATCAAGTACAACAGACAACTTGCTTAAGTTACCACTTATAGGCATACTTGCACAAATTGACACTTGCTGAATTATCAGAGTCGTGCAAGTTATGTATTTATTTTCTGTCCTTTTATGTGTACAGAAACATTGTATCTCAGACACCATTTTGTGGTAAAAACAGATAAAGGATGACATGGAATGTCAACACCTTTCCATATGGTATTTGCCAAAAAAAGATTTGCTTCATATATATGGAGAATATATCACATATACGCAGACTAGATTGTTCTTCAGCACCGGCAATCAATAGGACTGAGAAAATCTATGCACTTTACAGGTCTGTCATCCTAATCAGTAAAAGACCTTGCTTACAACATGTAAGATACTTAGGCAATGAGGAGAATACAAATTGTATTAAAAAAGAAAATATTTCAGGCATCCTAAAATGAACTGCATAAACCAAAACATATAAACAAGCGTACAGTGCTTAACAGAGATGACTCTGAATGTTGGATACATGACTGGAGGGCCACAAAAATGATCCGAGGGCTGGAACACCTCTCCTATGAGGACAGGCTGAGGGAGTTGGGCTTGTTCAGCCTGGAGAAGAGAAGGCTGCGGGGAGACCTGATTGCGGCCTTTCAATACCTAAAGGGGGCCTATAGGAAAGATGGGGAAAATCTTTTTAGTAGGGCCAGCTGTGACAGGACAAGGGGTAATGGTTTTAAACTAAACTAGGGTAGGTTTAGACTAGATATAAGGAAGAAATTCTTTACAATGAGGGTGGTGAAACACTGGAACAGGTTGCCCGGAGAGGTGGTGGAGGCCCCATCCCTGGAAGCATTCAAGGCCAGGTTGGATTGGGCTCTGAGCAACCTGATGTAGTTAGCGGTGTCCCTGCTCCTGCAGGGGGGCTGGACTAGATGACCTCTGGGGGTCCCTTCCAACCCAAAACATTCTATGATTTCGCACAAATTGGCCTCAAAACACAAAATTCAAATCTTAGTTGGTACATTTAAATACACCTTTCTATTTTAAGATTAAATAAAACGTAAAAATATCTAGCAGTTCAAGTACACATGAAATCTAAAACCAAAAATATATTATTTGCAACTTTTAAAAAGCACAGGTTTTAGATATATGAACACATCATTGCACTTTTGAGAAGATGTAGTCAACTGTGAATCCAGTATGTGTTTTACAGGCTAGGTAAGAATGTACTAGCAAACCGCGTAAGTGGTTAAAAGGCAACAGATTGAATTTAGGTAGACATCCTTCCCAAACATCAACTAGCAAATAATCTCATGATATAAAATGCGTCTCACTCTACAAAAAATAAGGGCAAGGTGCAATCTGAAATGCCTTTCTTTGGCTATACAGTACATAATCCAAAAGAA
Source organism: Egretta garzetta (assembly GCF_000687185.1). Lineage (NCBI taxonomy): Eukaryota > Metazoa > Chordata > Aves > Pelecaniformes > Ardeidae > Egretta > Egretta garzetta. The sequence continues at coordinate 1,031,018 of NW_009260793.1, forward strand.
CCATATTTATGACTTATATTCAAGCTGAGAGGTAGGTAACAACATAAGCCATGGCAATTCACAGTACTACATATCAAATATCTGAATAACTTCGCTGTATAAATGTTGACTACTTTTCTTTCCATATTTTGTTCATTTACATGGCAGAGTAAATCCATACAAGGAAAAACACCACATAATATTACAAAAGTGTTGACATAAGCTACTGAATTGCATCACAGCAGTGTGACACCAACAGCTGGGAGTGCTGAGCTAGGTTCCTGTTGCCTATCACTTGGGCTCATCTGAAATACAGTCATCTTTATACCCATCATTTGTTTCTTTCCATTCATAAAATGGAAATAATTGATAAGATGTCCACAGCCAACATTATTCATAAGGGAACCTTATTAAACCATAAGCTAAGATCTATTTGACTATATAAATCAATCGAAGTTCCACTTGATTGGAGGTTTGCAAATGTGACACTCATTTACAAGAAGGGACAGAGGGAGGATCCAGGCAACTGTAGGCCTGTCAGCCTGACCTCTGTGCCAGGGAAGATTATGGAGAGGTTCATCTTGAGTGCCACCACACAGCATGTCCAGGACAACCAGAAGATCAGGCCCAGTCAGCATGGGTTTATGAACAGCAGATCCTGCTTGACTAACCTCATCTCCTTCTGTGACAAGGTGACCTGCTTCGTGGACAAGGAAAAGGCTGTGGATGTAGTGTACCTGGACTTCAGTAAAGCCTTTGACACCATTTGCCACAGCATTCTGCTTGAGAAACTGGCTGCCCCTGGCCTGGACAGGCATACTGTTTGCTGGGTAAAAAAATGGCTGGATGGCTAGGCCCAAAGCGTGGTGGTGAATGGAGTTAAATCCAGTTGGAGGTTGGTCACAAGTGGTGTTTCCCCGGGCTCAGTGTTGGGACCTGCTCTGTTTAACATCTTTATTAATGACCTGGACAAGGGGACTGAGTGTGTACCCTCAGCAAATTTGCAGATGACACCAAGCTGGGTGAAGTGTTGATCTGCTTAGAGGGGAGGAAGGCTCTACAGCAGGATCTGGATAGGCTGGATTGATGGGCTGCAGCCAAGTGTATGAGATTCAAGAAGGACAAATACTGGATCCTGTACTTGGGTCACAACAACCCCATGCAACGCTACAGGCTTGGGGACGAGTGGCTGGAAAGCTGCTTGGGAGAGAGGGACCTGGGGGTACTGGTCAATAGCTGACTGAATATGAGACAGCAGTGTGCCCAGGTGGCCATGAGGGTCAATGGCATCCTGGCTTGTATCAGAAATAGTGTGGCCAGCAGGATGAGGACGATGTCCTTTGCAACCTGCTCTAGGTGAACCTGCTTTAGCAGGAGCAGGGAAGTCATCCATCCCCTGTACTTGGCATTGGTGAGGCCACACCTCAAATACTGTGTTCTATTTTGGGCCCCTCACTATGAGAAGGACACTGAGACACTGGAGCGTGTCCAGAGAAGGGCAACAAAGCTGGTGTAGGGTCTGGAGCACAAGTCCGATAAGGAGTGACTGAGGGAACTGGGGTTGTTTAGCCTGGAAAAAAGGAGGCTGAGGAGAGACCTTATCACTCTCTACAACTACCTGAAAGAAGGTTACAGTGAGGTGGCTGTTGGTCTTTTCTCCCTGGTAATGGGCGATAGAACAAGAGGTTGCACCAGGGGAGGTTTAGATTAGGTATTAGGAAAGATTTCTGCACTGAAAGAGTTGCCAGGCACTGGAGGGAAGTGGTTGAGTCCTCATCCCTGGAGGTATTTAAAAGACAAGTAGATGAGGTGCTTAGAGACATGGTTTAGTAGTGGACAGGTACAGTTGGACTTGATGATCTTAAAGGTCATTTCCAATCAAATGATTCTATGATTCTATAACTATGAAATAAAATACACCTCTGACTTGCAAATCAAAATATTGCATTCTACAATATTAGGTGAAATTCCTTATTTAGAAATATCTAAACCATTTAGAATTGAAATGACCCTTGTTTACTACCTTAATGAGAAATTTTGTAAATCTGAAAACCAGTGGTGGGTGCTAATTGCTTGAAAATAACTTTAAGACCTTTGAAAAAAACAATCGCACAGCTGGGTTAAATCTTCCAGTTCTAGATTCTCTCTACAACTTTTGTAATTGTGCATTGGTCTTTGACTAACCAACACAATAAAGAGGAGATTTGTAATTGAAGAATTATCCTTGTAATAGTCAAATAAGTAATCAGATCATTTATCATAAAATATTAATTCAGTTCAATTTTTTCTGAAACCATCAGTGTTTCATAGAGTTACCATGAAGTAAGTCGTGCATTGGTCTTTCCTTGTAAAAGTTTTGCATGGCAGGTCCTAAGACCCAGTCTAAAATTTTAACTAAAATACTAAAATGTCATGGAAACAGTTTATTCCCCACGACATTGGTTATTTTTGCAGTTATGATTAAAACAAAATAAGCAAAAACCAGATATATACTGCAGCCAAATCCTGAGATAATTACTGAGTTCAAATTGCTACCAAATGAATTCTTTTATGTATTAAATTGCTTTTTTGCAATGGTGAGAGTATATACTGAGGTTCATTTTCCTCCTTGTCTTTCTTTGATTACTTATTTGCTGTTACTAATACAGTAGAATACATATTAGATTAATGACCTAAAGAGTAAATATTTTCTAGGTTATTAGATACTTTCAGATTTTGAGACATACTTCTCTTTTTTGCTCCTCACAGTATCACATTTCAGGAATTTGGGTGGTTTGAATTTCCTTCAGTGCTAACCTTACTCAAGACATCTGTTTTTCTTCAAAATATCCTGCGCCCCAGGAATATCCAGATGAACCCAGTACAACCTAAGTCCTAGTGTAATGAGTTACGTTCCTCCTTCTTGCCCACTTTGACCAAAAAATGATAACCGAGGAATTTGGTATTTGTTTAAGAATTCAAGCTTCTACAGAAATGTAAAAAACGCCTCCTATGTCCAGAATATTCCCATGTGTTGGTGGGTGTTTTGCACATACGAAAGCATCCTCTTAATGATCACCAGAAGATTTTTCTTCCTCTGCTAATGTTTTCATGCAAGCTCTGAAACCAGTCTATATGAAGTCTTTCACCTTTGAAAACTGTAGGTTACCCTGCTTGTGGTAACTTGCAATCCTGAACCAGGGCAACATACTCAGCAAATCCAGTTTCGTTTTTGGTTTTTGCTTTTTTAAATAAAAGCAGAATGAAACAAAACAGAACAACCCCAAAACCCCCAATAACATTAAAAGTAATTATAAACAATGCACTTGTAAAAAAAATGCTTAATCTGTTTATGACAAGGCCAAATCTGAACTACAGCCAGCTGACTTGCTTTAGGCTCTTGCTGTGTCATTGGTTGCCTTTCTCAGACAAAACCCTGTCATTGTGGAGCACTGCTAGTTTTCACACCAAACTGTATTTTGAAGTTAGGCCCAGCAGACCTGATTTCTTTCCCTTTCACTTATGCACTCTTGAAAACAACTTTTAACCTATCCAGAAGACATTTTTGGTATTTTGACATTTTTCACTCTTTGGCATTACTTTAAGCATTGTTTCACCTCTTCAGATGTTACTTTGTTAGACAAGGTTAGCCTACAATAGTAATCAGCCACTTCAGGATCTGTGAAAATAGAAAAGGAAAAAAAAAAAAAAGTCTTTCTTCTGAAGGTATAACAGCAAAAAGATCTCCCTGGGAAAGAAAAAAATCAAAGATTTTTTTAAAAAAATATTTTTCCACAAGTTTTAGTTGCTAAACCACCTACAGCCCAAGAACCATCCATCTGAGAAGAAAATATGACCTTCTACTTCATGTGGCTTTTATCTTGGTCATGCTTTGTGGGTACTTTTATAGATCTAACAACTGAACCTTCCCGTATCATGTCAAGTATGTCACACACATTGTAAGGAAAGAAACTACAACATTGAGTCTTAGATGCTCTTTCAGCCTTTGTCACGTACTCACCAGCAGGTTACCCAATTCTGATTGTCTGCAGGTTTATGCGGATGCCCAGCATTAAAGATTAAGCTGTCCTACCACTGGAATATAATTAGCCACATTATATGAAGTTAAATATCTGTGAAAGTAGAGATCAATGCCTAGATCTTCCCCCCTCTAAAATTTTCAATAGGGCTGTAACACCAGACATGCATGCTCAGTGACCACTTTGAGATTTTTTTTTAATAAAAATTCTCTCTTAGGAAACTCAACTCGATCTGTATATTAAACTTCCTGTGATTACAGTGGCTGCAAAATATTTGTGTTGTGAAGAAGTGTAAACTAAGAGGAAAAATAAGCAATGCTGTAGCTAACTGAGGCACAAAACTGGTCTGATCTAGGAAAGAAGTCTCCTATCATTTCATCAGCTCCACCCAGTTACTGACAAAATCTACTGACAAAACAAATGACAGTAGAACAATCTCTCCAAAGTGCACTCTGTAGGCCATAAACTTTTTTTTCCTTAATAACTAGGCTGGTACATCTAGCTATGAAATCACCTCTATTTCATTGTTTAATGAGTCAGCTTTAGGCCCATGAGAACGTGGGAACTACGTATATGAACTCAGTACTCCTCTACAGATCTACAGAAAATCATTAAATAAATGAAGAATGGCACTTAAAGGGGTATTATTATTATTATTGTTATTATTATTATAAAAATAATATGGTGAGATATAGACAGTACAGCGCCTGTGTCTTTCCACATGCATATTTTTGTGGGTGTTTACCAGAAAAGTAAGCCTTCATATGAGCACAGATAACGACACAGACACATACAAACATACATCCACCTAGATTTATACTCTTTTTTATCTTCCCAAGTAAGCCTGTGTTTCTGAGAGGTATGCCAAAGAACATTTAACCATATTGCCACTACAACAGTATTGGGAACAACCACAACCAATGCCTCAAAACTTCCAGGGTAACATTTGGCTAGAAGTTTTTTGAGGAGAGAAAAAAAAATATCTTTATACTCAATGGACATTACATCAACTGCACTACCTGCAGGCCCGATCATGACCTTTGACAGCAGTGATGCAGACCTTCACACTTGAAAAGATTAAAAAAAATTGCCAAAGAAAGGTTTCTGCATATGTTCACAAGCTATTTCTGAGTTACACGCTATGCAATAGTTTTGACTTCACTGATGCTGCGTCAGGTATTAATTATCTTCAGAGTCAATTTTAGTGAGCCCTGCTCAGTAAGCAGGGGTCATTCCCCAATTCTCTAAGTTGAAATTTAGCATTTAAAATAAAACCTAATCTCATACTGAGGCACTACTGCCCACTTGCTCACAGGATAAAAATATATTGTTATGGCGAGGAAAACTTGCTTTTGGGGCCAATCAGAGCAAGACAAGAAGCAAAAAAGAAAGTCTATAAACAATTATTTTTATCATCAAATCTATGACATATTTTGCTAGTTTTCCACCCATCTTTTCACACTTCTAAAACTACACAGTTGTTACTAGATTGGCTGACAGCGAGTTAAGTGAAAAAGTTACCATCCACGACCTGCCCCAGTTGCTCATTAACATCTTTCTTCTCCATATGTTGCTGCCTCCTCAGATCCGCTAGCTTAACTGCATGCATAGCCAGTCCGGGTGCCAGCCAAAACGTTTAGTATCAGATTAAACTTTGTTTTTAAATGCAGGTTATTTGACAGAGATGAGTTAAGGATGCAAATCTACCATCAGACAGGAGGATATAATAACTTCTGGGAGGATGTGGTGGTAAAGAGCAGCTGAGGTAGGCTTGGAGCTGTAATCTTTCCCCCAAACTCAGTGACAACCAAGATAGCATTTCAGACCACAGCCTTAGAGTTTCGGAGTGGCAGGAAGAAGTGGCAGGATACCACAGACACAACAATAAATTCTATTTGAGATTGGCTATGGCTTTAAGAAAAAACTCTGTCTTATGGAACTAAAAAAAAAGAACAAAACTTCTCAGTTTTCTATGCTATCTTACATTTATGCTATAGTCAAAATCAGTAAAAATATGAAATCAGGAGGATTCTCACAGGCCAGGTGGGGACATTTAATAAAACTATAACCTTACAAAATAAGACTTATTCCAGGACTGGCCACATTCATACAAATAAGTAGCTGACGTGAAGCACTTATTGAACCCAGCAGCATTTAAAATTTACCATGCAACTGAGAGAAAGTCTTGTGAGTTGGGTCCCTTAAGGAGACAGTCCAGATACTTTTACCTTGGGGAGTCCCAATCCTTGCCCTTCCTTGGTCATCTTACAGCCACAACAGACAGCTCCAGCACTTATGAATTGGGTACATTAAAACCTACATGTAAGAGTGCATTTGTTGCCAGGTCCCACAGACGCAGTGGTAAAAAATGAGGCAGTGGTTTAGCCCCTTTGGATACGTATCTAACCAAGACCAATCATTAAATACAAGTAAATGTGGCCTGGTATAAAAGCTAAAAATTGCTCTGTTGCAATGAGTAAGGAAACAGTGAATTTACCTTCTTCTTGGTCTCCAAATGGGTGCTCTAGCCAGAAGGCTGTGCTTCTCTCTGCTTACTTCAAATAAAATTCATTCTCTGCGCATTCCACAACACCTAGAAATGAAAAAGAGGATCTTACTGAAATAGCATGGGAAATATTCGTTTATTTTAGTCCCTTTTCAGTAACTGGATTAAGAGGTGTTTGTAGGCCTGGTTCTGTACAGGAGATCCTAAATTTCAGAAGGGAATATGAACGGCACTTGCAAAGCAATGTTACTGTGATGCTAACTCTTCATCTTCAACCCTTCAAATTATAAAAAAAAAGACAGGTAGTCACTAATAAACACTGGAGATACGCCACTTCTTTCTCCGTGGTCAGCAATTCGTAATAAATTCAAACAGATGACACACTGCTTCCATGGAAAAGAAAGAAAAGTTAAGAGTGAAGTAGTTACTTTCATAATTTCTGCCTGGACAGAACACATTCTAATTTGATTTCTATGCTGGAATGAAAAAAAAAAAAAAATCTGTATTACCCTTTCTCATTCAAAAAAGTAGGAAAAAAATGAGGGGTTTCTAGGAGACACTGCAAGAGCAAAAATGATACAGTATTCTTGCTGCTTCTACGAAATAGAAACATTTGATTATTTTGCAGTAGCTGGCCAGAACTGGCAGTTGAACTCAATTGTGATTCCATCAGGTGCCAGCTGATACATTCAATGGTGTTTGAGAGAAGATGAAATACAGTAGTCCATGCAAATCATAGCAGCAAGTAATCTCACTAAGCTGATACTGAGCTGTTTCTTGCCTAAGAATAGGTCCCACATTCCAGTTAAAGAAAATTTAAAACATTTAAACTAAAGGATGAAATCAACTTAGCAAAATAATCTGTTTTAAAAACACACTCCCACAGGACTTAAAGCATACAAACATATAATATGGTATTATTCTTCTTGAAAAAGAACACAAATAATGAAAAGGATAGTAACTTGGTTAATGCAATGTCCACATTGTTTTCTGTGTCCATCTGCAGGAGACCTATTTTCTCCACGCTATTTAGCATATGCTGCGGGAAGATAATAATAAGGTTGTTTGAGATTTCTCCAAAGGTTGCACAATGCACAACACATGAAGCATTTGCTTAGGATTATCAAACGCAGCTGCATTGGAAATAAGGAAAATATTAAACATACACAGAAGCGAAGCAGTAGACTCAGTCCTTCAGGGCATTTGGTGCTTCCTTTTGCTTAATGCCAGCTAGGCCCCAAACCACTCAGAATAGCACTACAGATCAGTATTTTCTGCCAGGCCACACTGTAAAATAATGTTCTTAATTGTAGTGGCATGCTGCTCGAGGGGAAAAAAGTAATTCTAAACTCAGAGAAATCAGAAGAGGGATTTCAAATTCTGCCCTACTAAATAAAAGCGTTATCTTAGAAATTAATGTTTTCAGCACACAAAGAAGTTTTTCTTATCATCATTTTCTAGAACACTGTTCTCTGAGTCATTTTGCTTCTTGGGTCTTTAACTTCTTTCCTTCAGATACTACTCCAGTGACAAACAAATCTTTGGTCCTCCTGGTAATCAGAATCTATTTTGTCTATCTTAGCCCGAGATGTCATAAACATTTTGTTTCACCTTCACAGGTTCATCTTCTCCTTCAGCCTTAAAGACATCAAATGCTATAAATCAATTCTGCTTTTGCCATTATGACAAGCAAGCCCTACTTATCCTTCTTGTGGCTCCAAGTCTTGAACTTTTCTGTTCGCTAATGCTCTTACCTCTCCACAAATACTCTTAACTCTCTACAAAAATACGCATTTCTGGAAGAGGAGGACTTGGCTTCAAATTTAGTGCAGGTAAAAAAGTATCCTCCAGAAGTGAGTCTATCTAATTCTTTAATCTGGTTTCTCCAATTACTAAAGTCTGGAGTGGACATTCACATCCATGGTAACTAGAAATGAGCACAACCTGTGTTATATTGTCACGCAGGCTACGTTTTGTTTTGTGATGTGACAAATGATTGAATGGCCTGAAACTACTTCCAGCATTTTACACATTAATCACATTGCAATCTTATTGTCCAATTTAATTAACATTTCTTTTAAGCCTGTTCTTGTTTTCATTCTCTTTATACCTCATTATTTCTATTTCAGAATAAAATCTGTGCTTTCTTTTTTTTAATATGGACAGAACTTCATCTTGTAACTTGCTGTTGTTATTACAGAAATATTCCTGCAAAAATGGCTTTACCATACATACACAGCCTTCAGATAAGGAAAAGCATAGTTAATAGATGCAATATGTTCCCATGTCAAGGCTATTAAAGAAGTATATTGCTAAAGACTAAAACTGGATTTGATCCTTGTGAAATAGCCATATAACTCAACAGAATTCAGCACACTGTTATTTTTAAAAAATAACAAATGATAAAGTAAGCATTTACTACAAATAGGACTGCAGACTAGAGAATAGAAGCAAAAATTCAGGTTGAAAGGGACTTTTGGAGATCTCCTAGTCCAGACTCCTCCTTAAGGCAGGGCTAACTTCCAAGTTAGGTTGAGTTCCTTGAGGGCCTTGTCCAGACAAGTTTTGAAAACCTCCATGGATTGAGGTCCCCCTCTAAGCAACCCATCCCAGTGCTTAACCTCGCTCCTTGGAAAAAGCTGCCTCCTTACATCCAATGGGATTTTCCTTCATTGCCACTTGTGGCCACTGTCCCCTGCCGTGTTGCTGTGCACCTTCCCGGAGAGCCTGGCTCTGGCTCCTCTACTTCTCCCGCAACCAGCTCCTTCTGGTGCTTTCTCTCTTGTCTCCTAGCAAAACAGATCTTCCAGCACCTCCGTGGCCTCCCACTCAATATTTTGCATTTTCTTGCCCTCTCTCTTGCTTTAGACCACTGCAAACTGGGCACAGCTGTCACACTGCAATGGAAGAGAAGAATGCCCTGCCCTGACCCACTGGCTGTGCCCAGCCATCGGGAAGCCTTTCCTGCTGCGAGGGTGCCCGGCTGCCTCGCCTGTAATTCACTGCCCACCAGGTCCCCACGTCCTTTACTGCAGAACCACTGGCAGCCCGGCTGTAGCGTTGCGCTGGGTAATGCCAAACCAGGTGCGGGACTTCTGCTGAGCTGTCTGTGTGAACAGTATTTATACAGAGTTTTAAGACAGATAGTCCTGTCCTAAGAAACTTAAGCCTAAAATAGATGAGACAAGTAGATGTGACAGGATGAAAAACAACTGTTCAAGGAAGTCAAGCCATTAAAAAAGAAGCCAGCGAAAAGCTTTGAGCAGGATTCAGAGGGAGCATAAAGACAAATGCAAATTCAGGAGCTTCTGTTAAAGGTGTGGGATACAGATAATTGAGAGACTCAAATCCAGGAATGGGTGATAGGGATAAATAAAGCAATAGTACTAGAGGGTTACCTGGCCTTAAGGTGTAAGAATAGAAGAACGATTGAAAGCAAAATAAGATTATGTACAACCTTAGGCACACAGCTCATCTCTTCATTCAGTTATTTATTTTTTCACTTCTGAGATTCCAATTAGGCAACATCAAAGATACCACAAGCCACTTTAGGTATAAAAAGGTCTTCAAAAGGAAAAGTAGTACTGCAGTCTGTCAGAGCTACCGGACAAAGAAGAGTTCAATAATCCTCTACTGCACTTGAGAAATGAGGAGCGAGAAGTATAACCTCAAAATATAAGTAATGGAAAGAAATAGGTATGTGCCTGAAAGGAAATCTCAAATTCATCATGCTAAGCTTTCAAAGACAAACTTTAAACAAAATGGAGGTAGCTGAAAATACCTATTCATTTTGCTTGTGAGAAAAACGAATCTCTCATGCCTTTAGGCAGTAGAGAATTATGTGGTCTTTCGAACTGAAAAAGTGCAAACTGTAGAGGATCAGACTGAATAAATGTTAAGATGCCAGTCACACAGGGCCCTTGGGAGTCTACTCAATAACAATATTTTTGAGATGTCTCACACAGGAATGGTGCATTTGTTATAGTTATTTACACCTTGCAGAGTAAGCTAATAAAAATGAAAGGAATTGTTTATGCATTAAAGAACAGAGACAAAGGAAATATCTGCATGAGAACACATAACAGGTATAAAGAGACCAGTCACTTTAAGGTAAGCTGAAAAGGAAACAAAACAAAACAAAACAAAAACCTGATGGCTTTCAACTGGACCATACTATAAGAAAGATTAATGTTTCCCACTTAGCATCTTTTAAGTGTTGAAAAATTAGTCTGTGGAACTCATTTAGTCCTCATAGCAAAAGAAGACTCCTTATCATAAAAAAGGCACAGGCAAGCAACTGGGTGGAGAAACAGCTTCCTAAATCTGTAAAGATGATTCCAGCACTACTGTTACAGCTGTTGCAGATGGAACAACGGTGGTATCCAACATCCAAAAATCAGATTTATAAGTCTGAAGAAGGCTTCTTGAAGAAGGCCTGGTCTCAACCCTGCTGCAAAGACCTGCTTCCTGAATACAAGTTTTCTTTGCATTTTATTCAGGCTACAATAATGATGGCAGCTGTGGAGAAGCCCCTTGGTCGGTATGATGGGAAGGTTAACACCAACAGAAGCCACCTCCATTGAAAAAGTTCTTTCTGTGCTGTTGAGCAGGAGTGCCAACAAAAAGCTGAGGCCCTTGGCTGAGGACCTCAACACATCTCAAGGTTGGGATCTAACTCAGTATGTAAATATATTTTACCCTGTTGAGCCAAAATTAAGCAGAAGATAGGTATAATTTTCAATATCTAGTATATTGCTCATAATACCCTAAAAATAATTTATAAACACTGGTTATTGGGTCTAAGCCTGTAATCCTCTTTAGGAGTAAGATACCTACTGCATAAATAGCTTCTTGAGAAAAAAAAAAAATCAACTTCATTATGTGGCAAACTGTAAACCTAACTATATCTTCTTGTGAAAAGAAAAAGATAAGGAGGCATAAAGGAGCTGACTCTAATTGACACCTTTACTACAATAATCTGGAACAATACCTCAAGAGGAGCAAAAAACAGGTTTAGTCATGCCCTTCTTTTCTTGTATCCTACCCAAAAAAAGGTTTCAATCTCTTTCTTAAATGACATACTTTGACTTCTTTATTGAATTCTTTATTTCATCTCTTTTATCCTTTCCTTTCTGCTTTTTTTAATCAATTTCCAAAATTACTCAGCAGAATTGCACATCGGGTATACACTTCCTTTCAGTGGCATGAGATATATGGGAGACAGGAACTTAAAAGGCCAGTCATTATGTGTAGTCCATAAGCTAACATTTCCTGCAGACAAAACATGTTCACAGTTATAGCAGGGTTGGGGCCAAATTGGATTTAAACAATCCATTTAAAGTTCTTTGTTCCTGCAACTAATCAAAGTCCATCTTTGTTCCAAATATAATGTTCTCTAATGTTAGCTATATTGAGGACTCCACAAAAATGGAGCAAAAAACTTGGACCTCTAATGTAGCTACAGCTAAAATAAAGACAGAAGTGAAAACATAGAGCAGGCAGTAGTGCAAAAGCCATTAAAAAGTATACAAAGTCATGAAAATGTATAAAGACATGAGGAAAAAAGTGGGGAGCTGGGAAGACAAAAACTTAGCAAGAACGATTGCCCCATCCTTGAGAGCAACGGAGGTTGATACTTCCCCACCTGCGTGGTAACTGCCTGGTGTGCAGGGACTCTGCAGGAGCCCACATCCGAGTGAGTAGGTGTTCTAAGGTTCTGCCTAGGAGCAGGTTAGCTTTACCTATCTACTCTTTCTATCAGCCAATAAATCATTGTAGCGTACTCATAAAGTCAGTAAATTCCTGCTTGCAACTCTCTGTGGGTGGTAAAAGATGTTTAAATTAAAGTGACACAGTAGAGGAAGGGTTACAGAAGAAAAGTACAGTCCGATTAAAGAGCTGTCTATCAGTTTGAATTTACTAATACTGCAGTTTTTAAAATAAGAAAATGAAGGTGGCCTTCAGGTTTCACAAAGGATAAACAGCTTTGCCACATCAGAAAATCAGTTCATATTTTTAAATCTGAATGTTGATAAAACAGTATTTTTCAAACAGTCTATCTTGTTTTGAAGCTGCTTGTGTGGAAACATCAGGAGATGATAGAGAAGAGCAAGGTAGTTTCCCTTTAGGGCTAACACTGTATGTGGACATTACAGGAATGTCAGTATCAAAAGCTTTGGTGTCACAGCAAGATCACCAGCAATCTACAAAGATTGACTAGACAGACTGACAGGCTTAAGACTTTGTCTACAGATCAATTTGTATGGAATTCAGTTTCTAGTTCTCCTTGTCCTGAATACAGTGATGCCAGACAATCGTCGGAAGACAAAAGACAATTCTGTTTTAAAGTTCCTCTACTTAGTTTACAGGTTCACTTAAATGTTTATTAGTATTTTTCAAAAAAACCTAAACCTGAATCTAAAAGCTGTAGATGTGAAGGGGGTTGCATACCAAATCAGATATAATTCACAAGCTTTAATTTTAATGAATACATTGAAGTCCTGAACAAAATATTTACAAGCTGTCCTTTAATACAAGAGTCTTAATAAAACCACTCATCTTTCACCTGGTATGAAATACGAATGCTAAGTATAGAAGCATCCACGTTTTTGGATTTCTGCAAAGAAAAGTAATACCCTGTTTTTAAAAGCAAAATTACAGCTCTGTGTTGCAAATAAGTACGTGCACACAAGCCCCAAAACAGGTAACACATCCGTTTAAATGAGCCATGTGCATGCAAGTCCCAAAATGTGTAACACATCCATTTAAATGAGCCACGTGCACGAGGACATTCTTGAGTTTTGCTCTGCAGGGGAGTCACAACACTCATTAAAATATAATAAGCTCCACAATGACAGAGCAAGTGCTCATTATAATGTAATAAGCAATAATTATCACACAATGGTCCTGTGGAGTAAACTCATTGCATTCCAAGAATGTTATACCTTTTTTCCTTAAAAAAAAAAAAAAAAAAAAAAAGCATAAATGGGAGCTCCTTCCATCTCCATTCAGAACTAGGACATATAGGCATGTTGACATGACATAGTATATTTGACCAAACACACTAACATAATGTAACAACACAAGCCAAATTGACTTCAGTGGCACAGTGGGCATTAAAAGCTTTCGGAAATCAGTCCTAACCTGACTGTACATAGTCTGAAACAGCTCAAGTTCATTAGCCTTCAAGTCACAACACAAGGCTGTAGAGTCAACAAAGCTCCTCCTGCTGGCTTTGCTCGAGAGAGATTTACAAACCTCCTGAATAGGTTTCTGCCTAGGAGGCTACTTTTCAAAGGCATGTACAAAGGAACATCCCTCTGGTCATCTTTTCCATTCATCTGCCTCATGGCTAAGGAAAGATTATAGAAATAGCCACATTTTCACTGTGTTAGATCTGACGCTTGCCAAACCTTCGTAATAAAATGACATAGCTCTTTAATCTGGCAGAAAATTAACCCAAGAAAAAAAACAAAAACCCCAAGCCCTGCAAAAAAGCAACTTGTTGGCTGAGTCATCTTGCATAAATTCTCCATAAGCTCCTCTGTGCTCTCAGGGCCTCACTTCTCTGGTAACACACATCCATCTACTGACTCCTCCTTAAGAGGTCAAGAGGTCTCCAATATTATGTTTTTCGCTTACAGTATAGAACACGGTCGGTATTAGCATGATGCAGTTGTTTGAGCTGGACCCGAGAAAACAGAAAGGCCTCCTCCAGGACAATATTCATGCAGCAGGATCACTTCCTCTAAACCCTCTAAACCCACAGCGTCCAATTTACAGCATGCAAGCCACCCACACCGCCAAGCCAATGCGCTTGCGTCCCAGCAGCAAGCTGGGGACTGACCCGCAGTACTCTGCCGGCACCGGGGACCCGCTCCCTACCTATAACCCGCGCACAGCCTGCCTGCCTGTAACGCGCCTGGCAAACACCCGGGAAGATGCCGCTGCTGCTGGAAGGCACTGCTGGCAGCAGGTCACATCATCTGCTCTAGGAACAGCAACCACCTTCCCAGCACGCTGCTCCCCGGGGCACCCCTGGGGCACCCACAACATTAATGCACTGTGAGCCTCATGCCTAGGGTAGCTGTCCTGAGAATATACAGGACACCAAATAAATCCAGTTTCTTTAGGAAACACTAGACCTTGTGTGAATCTATTGTACCGTGAATACTTTGCAGGCTTTACCTGACACCGAAAGAAGCTCAACCAGCTAGAAATGTTGAGCACCACTTGAAAACATACGTTAGCTCGCAGATTGTCTTGCCACTTTCCAAAACCACTTCGAAGGGTTTCTAATACAAAGTTACGTTGGATTTCAAAGCATTAGTTGTACATTCATTGGAAATGAATGCATGTAAGAACAAACATTACATTTCTTCAGCAGTTTTCTAAAAGAAGTCTTAGTTCACAAATTAAAAAAAAAAACCAGAAAAAACCCCAACTTAACATACAATGCTAAATGAACTAATTATTTTACACCTGCCGTGCAATTACAAAAAATATTTAAGATCTCTCTAGGCTGAATAGGCAAGATAATAACTCTGAGCTCAAATTTCCTCATATGAATGCAAGAATTCATGCTTTAATGAACGGCAAATATATAACAAATTTTCTTTATCAGCTAAGTGTGTGGAAATTGCATGTAATAAATGATGTGTAGCTTTTTTTTTATGACTCCAGTAAGAAGGCTTATTATTTATTAGAAAGAACAAAATGTAAAACATAAAAGAAATAGTGATTGAGGACTGTAATCCAGACATGAATTAGTTTCCTTTTTATTTTTAAATATTGGCAGTTCCCATGGGCAGTTAATAGCTGCCATGCTACAGCGCTGCTCATATGCCCTAGTTTTATTTCACCTCTCCTGAAAGCCAAGATTTTACGCTTAGAAGAGTCAGCAGTTCCCAGGTGCTAATACAATATATCAGTGTTAAAAATACCTTCTTACAGTCAAGTGAAATCTTTCTCACTATTGAACAAACTAAAGGAACTACCTCCCTTTTAGCAATCACTTTTTTTCTTCAAATATGCACAAACACATGCATATGAACTCCAACACCCTCAAAAATAATAGCAACACTTTCCTGTCCTGCCACCATTGCCAAACTATTAAAATCTTCACTGATTATGAAGGTTACTAATTCTGAAGGAGCACTTGTACTTTACGAATAGTACAGGATTCACTGGGACAGGGTCTCAAACCTGGTTCTGAATATCTCAGATGCTTGCCCTACTGCTACAGAGATGGTCTCTCTGTTGCTGTATTTTTTAAAAATTATTTATTCTATTGAGTACCATCAACAGCAGAACATGACAGAAAGTTTGACTGAATCTCAGCCAGAAATTCAAGCTTGAGAAATTTCACCCCCTGCCCCAATTGCAAGTGCCAGCTTAAGCCTCATTCTAACTGTTTACAAGGAAAAGACAGAACAAAAATATTTCCTCTGGGCAAGGCATAATTATTGATAATGAAAGGCACTTCATAGCCTCTTGGGCCAAAAGATTTTCATTCACAGCTCTCTCTCTCTCGCTCTCTTCATTCACTTACTCTCAATAGGAGTAAGACGTGAATTAAACAGAATTCAAATCCGAATGTATAACTTTTGTATAACAATATATTACTCATTCGGTTAAGTGGTCTAATCATAGAATATTATTCAAAATAAATCATTTAATATAATTATGGAAACACACATTCCCATCTGTGAAAATAAGCAGACTTGGGTCAACAAATAGCTCATTGTACTGCCACACAATGTGATCAGTAACTTTACATGCTTTTAACAGTACCAAGCATCATTCTTGTTTTAAAAAGCTCATTTCCATTTCTTTGTACCTTCCCAAAGAATATGTGTGTGCGTGTGTAACTATGTATACATCCAAAACTGCAGCTATAAGGGCTTAATGGCAACTAATTATGGAACAATACAATGCATAATGGGGACACTGGAACAGGTTGCCCAGAGAAGCTGTAGATGCCCCATCATTGGAAGTATTCAAGGTCAGGTTGGATAGGGCTTTGAGCAACCTGATCTGATGAAAGACGTCCCTGCCCATGGCAGGGGGGTTGGATTAGATGATCTTTAAAAGTCCCTTCCAATCCAAACCATTCTGTGATTCTACGATACCCCTGGGAAGACCAAAAAAAGGGAGTCAACCAAATACAGAATTGGTTATTTTCAATGGGAATACTGCACAGGGAGAAGACAGGATGGGCAGTACTTAATATTCAGTTCAAGCTACCCGTGTCACCAGCAGGGAGAGGCAGGTTTCTCCACAGAACAGTTCAAAACAATTCAAGTGCAAGACCCCACCACAGCACATGAAGAATCTGAAGCTGTCTGATTTGCAATGCCTGGTCCACTGCCCCTGGCTGATGGGGGAACCAGAGGAGGACGCAGCAGTCCCCAGTTTCACCTCTGGCAGATTTTCCTAAGGAAAAGCGTGCCCATCCTATCGCCTCACTCCTCCCATCTGCTAAGTCAAGACAATGTGACTGATTTCTCTTGAAAAGTACTTGCAGAGTTCAATGTTACAGACTGGGCAGTAATACTCAGATCAAAAAATCTTGCAGGTCACTACAGTCCTGTGGAATATAGCCAGTACCTGAGCTAGCTTGGGTATTTTTATACGACACTTCACAAACACCCTTTAAAATCTGTCCATGTAAGCACTAGATAAATTATATTGAGACCTAGGTAAGGTGGTGTGAGGGTGGAAAAATATGTCTATGACCTAAATATATTCCCCCCTGCAAGAACATTTGCTTAAAAGAAGCAAACAGTTTCATAAAGAGTGGGGAGTCAAGTTTGTAATTGTAAAATAATGCTCTGCCTTTTCTATGATAACAAACCCAGCCTTAACTCTGCTCAGGTTTGAAGCAATTCCACAAAAATATAAATGGCAATTGCCATCACACAAAATCATGATTCTTAGAGGCCTCAGGCACCTGTTAAATGTATTTTCAGTACGTAAGAACTGCAGATATGCAAACACCACCAAGTTGCTTATCAATTACTTATACAGCTAAATGACTATGTTGTTCTGGTCGTGCTCGATGCAGAAAGATATTATTTAAAAAAAAAAACAACAAAAAAAGGATTTGAAGGTAGCGTAGTAACTGTAGCAAGTATAGCATTACCTCACTCCCTTCAAATCCCCAACTGGTTTCATTTAAATTCCTGTTGGTTCTCCATCTGCGTATTAAGACCAGTCCAAAAAAGTTATGGTACATTATTTAAAGCATCTCAGTATCAGTAGTTTGTCTGATAAAGCCTGGTTTTGGAGGAAAAAAAAAAAATCTCATTCTGCCAGTCGTCTTTCTCCTTTACAGGAGACATGATTTTTTTGGCTCCCATTTCAGGAGCTTCTTAAAAATTCTACTTCAGTTCTTGGACTGAATTTTCAAATTCCATGTAGCTTCATTTGCTGGAAATAGAGAGCAAAATTGTGTTTATAATCAAAACCGATTTACAGAGTAATGGAGACACTAACACTTCAGTATTAGGCTCTGCAATATTTCTTCAAAACAATATTGTACAATACTCGTTATGTAGTTGTCGTGCAATGTTCATGTCGTACATGAAGTTACAGAGTGCTTCAGGGACTTGTCTAAGATTACCCATCAAGTAAGTGGTGAAATTAAAGCATTTCACCCTGATTTATCACTGGGCTATACTCACTTTAAACTAGAACACTGTTAACCAAGGGAAATAAGTTTTCTACTATAATTAATGTTTGTGAGTTACGTGCCGGATTATATAAACCTTTGTAGGCAATTTGGGGGTTTTCATATTATTTCCGCTTATGACCTTAGTATATTCATTTCCTTCCCCTAGGAGAAGATGAATAGAATCTCTTCTATGAATAGAACCTTTTTATATTGATTTTTTTTTTTTTTTTTGCTATGTATTTCTTCCCCTTCCTGTCATGTCAGTTGCCACCTCTATTTTGCATTGCCAACAAGGAAACTGTGCCCCATCATGCCATGATGGCTGGTTTAGCTTTGGTCCCTTTGCAGGACAGGTCTGCCAGAGCTAACTAGCTGTTAACTGTCTGAGCAGGAGCTCGTGTTCATCTGCACGGAACAGATGACTCACTGGTATTTAGCTGGTTGGTTCAATCTGATAACACCAATAATTTTCAGCACTACTTGTATTAACAGAAATGTAGTTCTTAGCTAGAGCAGGAGCTTCCAGATATGGAACACGATTTTTCATACCCTGCAAGTTTATCAGCCTGAGATGTAGGTTGAAGTCTTCCATACAACCATGTTGAGAACTAACAACTCAATTACTTGCATTTTAAAATGTGTTTATTTCTAGTTGTTGGTAAATAGCCTGTCCTTATTAAAACCAGCAGTTAAAGTTAAATGGAGTTCAGAGATAAAATTGTTTTTTAAAACTAGCATACACTTATTTTGGATGTTGAAGACGTTTATCCCCCATTGTTTTATACCATTGCGTATGTTCGCCAGAACTACTACCACGAGCTAGCACAGCATGCACCAACAAAGCGGCTGCGTTAAAGGTCTCTGCACGGCAGGACAAAAACACTAGAGAACAACAATTTTAATGCAGGTAGTAAATAATGCTGCTCTCAAATTAAACTGCCTGGGGAATTAAACTGGTCAAAATATAAAAACTTCAACTGGCATCTTGTCCTAATAGCAGGGTCAGCACTTCTATCCTGGTGAAGCCTTACAGGATCCTCAGCACCTACAAGTGGAAGCATTTAGTTTGGAATCTCAGCTGTAAATGGTTCAGTCAGCAGCACAGTGCCCCCTAAGCCATGTTTGTGCACTGCATCGGCTGCGCTTTAAAGGAAAGTGCTGTCTGATGCACTATTTCTCCTGTCATTTATTAGCGGGGGCAGGTAACAGTGAATGGGTTGCTTTGGCTTTTGGTTTTATTCCTGTTTGTTTGTCTGTTTTTCTAAGTAGAAATGAAACAAAGTTGTCTATTGCAGCCCTCAAGTAGGATGGTTAGTAATTTTAACCAACTACAGAAGAAAACAATTACATTGTTTCCATAGGTCCACATTTAAAAACAACCCAAAAAAGCACCACACCTTAATTTGCATTGGGTAACTATAATGTATCCTGCCTTCTTCAGGGAAGTCTGAAATGAAATAGTCTGTCAAAGGCAGTGGAGTATGTTAGGGAAGCCTTTGGGTTATTTCTCTAAATCAGTCTTCCTATCTTTACAGTTAGGCAAATGCCAAACATATGCCAAACTTTTAAATGAATTTAACATTTCCCCTGAAGACAAACATTTACTATCATCCAGGAGAAAGATAATGATTGCAGAAGGAAGGCTTCAGTGTTTTCACACAACTGTATATGATTGACTGCAGCACAGAGGTAAAGCTTTGGAAATGTAGGAGCTATGCTTAGTGTCTTGGAATGAATAATGAAAAATATGAAAATAATGAAAAATGAAAAATAAAATCTGCACCTTGAATAGAGGCAGTGATTTTATCACCTGTGCTAACTAAAGGCATAATTTTACCTGTATTTTCCATTGTACTTCTTTTGATCACAGAAAACTAATGGGGCATTGATACTCATGAAATTGGATTTATCCCAAATCTGAATGAACTACATTAAAATACAAGAAATGTTCGTACTGCTTTACAGAGACCCACTCAGAGAAATACATGCAGGAGTGTACATTTGCCACATTTCATTGGCTTGCATACCCTGTCCTCCTTGCATCTTGTCACTCATGTACACAAACCAGACTCCCTCTTTCACAGACGCACGCAGACACACACACACACACGCAGAGGTTCAGGACTACCTTGTTTTCAGAGAATGCATTAGTGAAGTCAGCCTGAGGAACTCCTTGCTTGCAAAACCACTCAGTTCCAGACCACTGGCAGTGCAGTTGGTGAAAATGTGGTGTGACCTAAAGGCACACAGTAGTTTTTGTTTGTTACAGAAGGATACCATGGGGGTGGGCTAGGAGGAAATGAAGAGAGGATCCATTTCTGGCTGTGCGTTATTTACAGTGCCTTTTACACAAAGTAAAGTTGGGTCACTGCTTAAAGCTTTTAACAAGCAGCTAAAGGTAAATCTGCAAGAGGGATTTTTTTTTTTCCTGATATTTCAATCCTCATCACATAATGTTACAGATATGGAGAGGGAAAAAAAAAAAAGCCACAACAAACCTGAAATTGTTACTCCCATAACAAGCCTAATGTTCTTCACATACAGTTTCAGATGGCGTGCTTTTTGTGCAGAAAGGCTCGCATACGCGAGTTGAGCTAAAGAAGCTGCCTGCCATCCCCACTGAAATGCGCCTGCACGTTATCCCCGCAAGTTCAGCAGCAGGACTGTAGGTATTGCCAACACGGTCACACACACACACACACACACGCACACACACAGCGCCGCTACCTCTCCCCGCCTGTATTTTGCGGGTCCCTTTGCGACCGCCTCGGATGAGCAAACGCGATTCTACACCACCGCAAGGGTAAGGCGCACCTATCAGCGGTAACTTTCAGACAGACAAATTACAGGCTGTGGACCCCCTGCGATAGCATCATCGCACAAAATATTTTGCGCTGCTTAGAGGGCTGTGCTAGCAGCACCGCTGTCCGGAAACATCCGTGTCGCCACATATTAAAGTGACATTTCATTTAAGCCTTACCTTGGCTGACTTGCCCTAACTGGTGACAAGGCACTTTAATTTATAAGAAGCAAATGGGGACTTTTCGCAGTGCTGGCGGCACAGCCGCTCGCCGTCCTCGGAGGCACCCGGCCCCGGCTCTGCGTCCCTCGG
>NW_009260793.1:1052834-1092280 GCF_000687185.1 Egretta garzetta
CGCTCGTCAGCCATCCGCATGGTCCGACGGTGGCTGCGAGATTCAGATTGAATCATGCTCTTCGGTGCCTCCTTCCAGTCCTGCTGGGGCACTGGAGCTTTCATGCTGGCCACCCGCCCCCTTCCAGATCAGCCCCACTCCTTTAAAGATGTCCCGCCCTTTAACACCCCTGTACTCACATGTAAACACCCTAAACTGTTAAGTTGGGGGATAATTTATGTCCTCCCAGGCGGGCCTGGATCAAGGCAGGCTGGCTGACGGAAAAGTCATTCCAAAATCTGGACCTCGTATAGCACCTTTACTCCAAATACACCTTATTTGGAATTAAGATTAATGCCATTCTCCCAATTCAGGGTTCCAGTAATGGAGCAGATGTATCAGGCTCCGCTTATCCAACCTGCTAAGGCAGTGTACTAGAAATGTAATTAACATATAAGTGAAAGCCCCGGCACATACCCTACTGGCGCAGAGGAACCTCGCTTGGAGCCAGCAGGACACGTGCCCTGGCGCGAGCCATGAAACCACAGCCTGCTCCAGTCCCAGTGCCCAGGCAGGAGAGGGCAGGAGGAAAGAAGACAAAGCTACTGGTGACCAGTGTTACGGGTCAGAAGCAGCATCCAAAGTATAAATGATAGGCACCCCGTGTGTAAGTGATCTAGGCTGGCAAAGGAGAGCTGAAAAGAGTAATTCTACAATTTAACGTAACCGGAAGGGAAGCTGTTACACCAGATGAAGTGGAAAGAACAACACAGCTCACTGAGATCACTTAAATCAACATTGAGATAAAACCCAGCACTGGATTTTGAGAACTTTTCAAACAAAATCAATCTGAGCTGCTCAGAGATATACACGAAAAAAGATTTTGCGAGCAGGGTAGGGAACTGAAGGCAAGAGGCAGCTAGGTGTTTGAATTTGGGAGATGTAAGCTCTTGGAGGGAATGAAATAGAAGCTGTTTCCATTTGCTGCTATTTATATGTCCTCTGGCTTGCAACTGCAGCACATATGAATCAATGCTTTAATACACAGTCTTCAGAATGTTCTCGCTCATGCAACTTCTGTTAGGTTTTGCATAGCTCCGGATTCAGATCTCGTGATCTGGGGGATGGGCTGCTTTTATCCAGATGCTTTCACTATTTTACTGCACTACAGGAGAAGCAACTTTCAAATCTCCTTGTCAGGGAGGTAGTTACATTAGTAACATGGAGGGAAAAAAAGGAGGGGAAAAAGGAACGAAAAGACACCCCTTCCCTTTCATTCTCTGAAGGTCCACACAATTTCACATGAAAAGGAATTCACACCAAGAATTCACCCTCCAAAGATGCCCTCCTCACTGCTTAAAGAGGCAAAACATAGGGTTACCTTTCAGCCCACCAACCATTTGATGAAATTGCTTAGGTGTAACAACCCGAGGATACAGCTGAAAACAAAACATTTTCTTTTAAGGTCTTTTTTCCCAGCAATTTTCAGTGAATAAGGCAGAATTCCAAATATTCACCATATACTCAGAGCATAACTCATCAGTTCATTTGTTTCTGCAGTAAGAAGTATGACAAGCAGAGGGAAGTCTTGGGGCCTCAGAAAAGCATTTAAAAGTTGAAAACCTATAGAGTTCTTTCTCCTTATATATATATATATATATATATATAAAATAAATACATGCATATACATTCATATCTACATATTTCAGAGACTTCTCTCAGGCAGGAGCAAAGAATATCAGTGTAAAGAGATTATAACCAGTATTTTGGTATAAAATGGCCAAAGATTTTCTTAACAATTTAAAATTATGCCATTTCAAGGAAGAAGCTGACAGTTTGAAAAAAAAGCCTTAATGAACTCTGACATTTCTTTTAAGCCTATGTTTCGAGACTAAATACTGAAATTTGGTGTTACTGATGTTAGGCTGATCCTTTCGTCAGTTTGAATGTTAAAATTGTCATGGGGAAAAAAAATCCACATAAAAAGAACCTCAAAATTAAATTATTGTCTGGGACTGCAGTAGTATTGCCAGAGGTATTCCAGGGAAATTTGGGTATAACCCGTGAAGTCATCGTGTGCATAGGGTTTACCTCAGGAGTCCAGCAGACTTAGACAATTCTGGCAGTATATCAAAACACAGAACTTTGCAGATCACATTCAGAAAGTTCCCTTCCTAGGCTTGAGAGCTTGTGGCAGTGACTACAGGGGGTGGAAAAAAGAAGGGGCTTTTTTGCACCTTCTAACTTGTGGACTTGTATATGTTTAAGAGCAATACTGAAAAGGAGGTGGAATAGTTACAAAGGAGCATATATACCTGTAC
Organism: Egretta garzetta; assembly: GCF_000687185.1. Taxonomy (NCBI): domain Eukaryota; kingdom Metazoa; phylum Chordata; class Aves; order Pelecaniformes; family Ardeidae; genus Egretta; species Egretta garzetta. The sequence goes on from NW_009260793.1 coordinate 1,055,135, forward strand.
CAAAAAGTCACTAAGTTTCTACAGATTTAAAAAAAAAAAAAAGTTACTCTTTTTCTGCTGTTGAAATTCCTTTGTTAGATAACAACTCCAGTTAATCATTTATAGGATATGCCAGCAAAACTACTCTTTGTAGGTGTTTAGTATGCCAAACATGTATTGATCATCTTGCAGGAAACTGCTAGAGAACTGATCGTTCGGCTAATATTCAACCAGTTATAAAAAAGACTAAGTGCTTCATTAATACATGAATTAATGAAAAATCCACGTCATTTATAGATCACAAATGTCCTGTACCCTAGATACATTAGGAATAGCTAAGACTGTATTGGGATAAGGATGTTGCCAAGTTCAGTCCAATTCTTGTTTTTCCCTGATCTAGTTAGCGGTGTCCCTGCTCACTGCAGGGGGGTTGGACTAGATGACCTCTAGGGGTCCCTTCCAACCCAAAACATTCTACGATTCTATGATTCTATGATTCCTTGTGCACGTGCACTCTAACAGCTGCAGTCAAAGAAGGCAAGCACAGTTGCTGCTAAGAACCTCTGCTTACACGCTGAGAACAATTGTGCTGGGATTTTTCATGTTCTCGTTCAAAAGCACCAGGGAATATCCCAGTTAGCCCCACTCCCAGCAGCAACTTTCCAGTATTATAAACAAATTACAAACGGTTTCCCTTTTTCCTAGAGTGAAAGGGTAAAAAAAAAAAAAAAAAGTAAGTATTCTACCATTGCATGCCATCAATTTCACAATGAGTAAAGAGGAATAACACCACCTCTGAAAACAAAGAGCAGTTAACACTGGCTGCATAACAGCTTGTGTTTCCTTTCTTTTTTTACTAGATTAAATCATTACTTTTGTTCTCAGCTGCAGTGCATAGGAGCCAGTCCCAGCAATACTCCTGAGAACAATGACGCTCCCTCCAATCACTGTTTCTCTTCTTATTTGATAAGCATTTTTTATTTGCACAGATTTATAAATAAGAATTCTTATAACTACTAATATAAGCAGAATTTTCTTAAAAGCTTGTATGTAATCGACTAATGACAGTTCTTCAGAAACTATCATCTAAAAATTTTCTATAAATGCAATTAACAATTGGTCCTAAACAGTTTAAAAGTAAAATATGTCAAGTAGAATATAAAAATAATGTGTCATCTGATGATGCGTTGCAGTTGGACATAACTGACTCACCACATCACTGCTATTTCTATGTAGAAGAGGACCTAAAAGTAATAAAACATAAAAATGGAAAATTAATTTTGAAATCAAATGCATTCAAAAATGTGTTCCTTTTCTATCTTTAGATTTCTAATAGAAAATCATATAAAAATTGATTGTAGCAGTCAAAATTTTCATTTTTACCCAAACAACATTTTCTGATACAAAATGGTGGAACAGAAATTTTCAACCCTGTCTAGTGGATCAACACACAACTGAGCCATCTTTGCGTCCCTGATGAAGACTCGCTGCAGGGTTCCCAGATCATGCCTACTTTATATTGTATTTTATTTTTTTAGATTTGGTAATGTGCACAAATATTCAGAGGGAATAGGATTAAGACAATTCATTTTGCATATGGTCTCGCTGAATATTCTTTAAGCCGTGTATTTCCTCTAAAAAATTAAAATAGTTGATTAGAAAAAATAAATTTTTAATACAGGTTAGCCAATTCTACGCAATGCTAATCGCAGAGGGAATGGCAATGCTGCTGATACTGCCTTGGCTCCTTTTACACTAACCATCACTGGAGTATTTTCTAATAAAACAACAACAGCTGTTCCTAGATATATGATGCCAATAACAGTTGCCAGTCACAGAAAACCTGTGATAATATAGTCATTTGCCTTTAGTATTGCATGAAATGACAGGTAAAACATACTGACAGGACTTGGAGAAAACAACACAATACCTGGCATTTTGCTACCTGTTACCGTAAAACTCTGAGCTAATCAGTCCCTCTCTGAGTGCAGGAAAGCACAGAAACTCTGCAAAGGGCAACAAAAAGAACAGCGTGGTGTTTCAATCCCTCAGTCTCCGCATCAAAACACCAAGGGAACGACAAGAAAGAAGACTCAGCTAAAGGCAATGAAGTGATCGTCTCGGACATCAGTAGATCTTTCTGCCCACCCTGTGGGATTTCACACTAGCATATATAACAGACACCATTCAATCAAGAAACTCGCTTAATTGGGATGGTTTCCTAGGAGACCAATACAACCCTGTAACTATATATAATGCAGTGACCACTGTAAAATGGGATGCTTCCTGTTAACTATGTAAGGTTTACATGCAATAGGCGGCATTTTTGTAAGTTCAAACCTGGTAAGGAAACTATCCCTATGTTTCTGAAACTAATGCAGGCAAATATAATCTTTTTTTCATTCACAGGCTGGTATTAAACCCTCACAGGTCAAGGTTCTCTCTGGATTGTTGCAAATGGTTATTTAGATGTTCTATTTTTATATAATGTATCAGCTGATTACAAAGATGTCTGATTTCAAATTATGAACATTGTATTTGGTGGAACTTGATGGCTCTTACAGCTGGTAATGAAACACAGCTTTCTTCCTCACTGTAACAGGAGCATTTTTGCTTAGAGGTAGGTAAATACTAACAGTCAAAAGCTCCTGGAACATTCTAAAGACAGATTTTTGTAATATCATCCTAACGGACATTGTTTCTGGGGCATATTACATACTTTTTATCGTTACTAAGGTAAAGAAATTGCTTCTCTTAGACTCAGCGTTCAGTAGGATAACAGCAGATCAAAAAAGAGAACTGTAAAATGTTACAAGATGATTATGAGATTTCTGTTGAAGTGAGAATATCCTTTCCATTGAAACCATAATGCTGAAACATGCTGAAGCTAGGTTAAGGGAAAACTGGGTAATTTTTGATATAGAATCTTCACTGGAACTTAGGAGTCCTCCATGCCTCCCCTGTGCTATATCTGCCTGTTGTACCAGCTATTATTTTTTACCACTTCTTGATCTGAGGATGCGCCCAGATACTGGTTTGCTCCTTGCAAAAATGTACAGGATCAACAACATGTTTAAATGTAACAATATGTGCTTAATTGCTTCATGCCCTGTCAGTAGGCACCACAGAGAAGAGTCTGGCTTCCTCTTCTTTACCTCCACCCCCCCATCAGGTATTTATATGTATTGGTGAGCCTGCCCAGAGCTTTCTCTTCTCCAGGCCAAACAGCACCAGCTCTCTGCTATGCTTAGCATGATGGATGTTCCAATCCGTTAATGATCTACACGGCCCTTCACTGAACTTGCTCCAGTACATGCACATGTGTCTTGCACTGGGGAGCCAAGAACTGGGCTCGGCACTCCAGGTGGGTCTCACCAGGGCTGAGGCAATGGATGACCTCCCTTGACGTTGGTGATGCTCTTCCCTAATGCAGCCCAGGATGCTGTTGACTTTCTTTGCCGCCGGGGGAAATATCTGCACTATAATTGTAGTAGCTATATTTTGTAATTATATTGAGCACTAGCATAGGGCTAAAGTTGAATTTTGAAAATTAATGAACTATTTATTCAGCAGGGTTCTTAGTTGCTGAATCACCCACAGCTTGTGGGACAACTGTATTTAGTACAGGGTTGTAGAGTCAATCAATGTCTAATCCTGGTGTTTCTATCAACTGGATTAACCTGGTTTCTGATTAAAGCAGGAAAAAGGATAAATCTGAGTAGGTTTCAGAAATAGGAGGAAACTGAGGGGAAGTGAAACAAAGGATAAACTTCTTGGTCACTTCCAAATTCTGAAAGCTTAGTTTGACAGCATTTTCATCTAGAAGTGTCAAATGAGAAAACAAGGTTAAAGAACATACAGCGTAGTCCACGGGGGCAGCCTTAATGCACTGTAGCCGATGGGGATTCTCCCCCACTAAGGGCTACTGTGTAGGCTCAAAGCCCTTTCTAGTCTGCAGTGCCAGGCCCCCTCCGGTGTGATTAGCACAAATGGGAAATTGTAAAATTTTACTGAAGGTTTTAAAATTGCAGTGGAGATAAATCTCTGTTATCACCATGGTAGAAGCCTCCGCCCTGCCCCCCCAATTTGTACTCCTATAGCCTGGCAATGAGACATCTGGAGAAATGGAAACAAGGAACTAATTTATTCTTATTCTCCTCGTTTTTTACTTGAAGAAAGACTCCAGTTCCACCAGCCAACTACATGCTCCCATTTAGGAAATGCTATGAATGCCATTTAGATTTTTTTAAAAACAACTCCTACTGGAATGCTTCTCGGGATGTGCTTTTCTTCTGCCATTTACTTATTACTGCTCACTAGAATTCTTTAGCATTAATAAAAATGAAGAATATCACTAGTATGATCTGTTCCATAGGCCAAATAAGCAACAAGAAATAACCTCATGCTAGATGGTGACAAACAAAGAAGCAGAGACATATGTTTGCTCTGTTCCCCAAGCATAAACAGAACACAGAGTTTCCCTGACTAATAAATTTACTTTCATTTTAATTAAAACAGAACATTTAGTTACATTTCCTCTGTTCTGTCAAAGAATTAAATAGATAAATGGCTAGCAGGGGAAAAAATGACAACATTTTCTTTAGTTCCCCAATTGTAAACATAATCGATTACTACCCATCTGTTCACTAAAGGTGTAGGAAAGACAGCATATAAAGCCTTATTCCCATAAAAAGGCTTGCTAAAGTACTTTGCTTTTGATCCCCTATCTTCCAAAATGAAAGAAGTTTCTCACAAAGTAGAATCTGTCAGTTCTCTTTCAGTATAACATTAGATAAACTATTATTACTGTTTTACTCCAACGATTCTTTCTACCATTAAATCAAAACTACTGAAGAGTGGCTCCCTCTGAGGAAACGATGGCAGTGGCAACTCCATATATTCTAACCAAGAAGGAACAATTAAATAACTGAGTCACGTGCAAGACAAGACAAAAGACTCCACTCGCTTTCTCCGGTAGTAAGCCTAACGACTGAGGTTTGATTAATGCATATGTTCCAGGAAGGTACTAGTTTTGCTTTAAGGAATTTAAGAAATGGATTATCAGCCACTTCCCTTGGTATTTTATTCCAATGGTTAATGGCTCCTGTATTTGGTAATCTTCATTTACTGGCTCTCAGTAATTTTTAAGAAAATCTGTTCAATCTAGTGATAAAATGCCCCATCTTTCTTATCTCTCATTCTTTCAAACTTGTTAGAGATACATAGGTAAACTGGAGGAATACAAAATGGGACAGAACACATCCTGCCATGTTGAGTTGAGTGACTGCCATCGCTGGCAAGACACTCCCTGCTATCTGTTAATCAAGCAGAGGAATTCCCCAGCAACTGAAAAATGGCAAACCATGTCCATCTTCCAAAAAAAGAAAGTAGGAAGATCCACAGAACTACAAGGCTGGTCAGCCTTACCTCAATCCCTACCAAATGTGTAGAGCAAATCCTAGAAAAAAATTCCAGGCTCATGGAATAGCAAGTATGGATTTACAAGAAAAAAATCCTGCCTGATCAATTTGTTTTCTATGATGAAATGACCAGATATAGTCCAACAGAGCAGTGCAGATCTCTTTCCTTGACTTCAGCAAGGCTTTTGACAGAGTCTTCCACAGTATCCTCAGAGCCAAACTAAGGACTTACGGGTTGGATAGACCACAAGGTAGTGGAAGTCTGACTGGACTGTAAGACTCTGGGAACCGCGTTTCTCAAGAGTCGATACCAGTACAGACACATTTTAGCATCTTCGTCAACAACATGAACAGTATGCAAGTTGGCAAATGATACCACATTGAAGGGAGTGGTTAATGCACTGTAGGGATGGGATGACATTCAGAGGAACTCCAACAAGTTGAGGCATGGACACTGAGGTGGTTTGGATGCTAGAAGATCTGATATACATGGAAAGGCTGCATGGGCTGAGTCTGTTTTGCCTGGAGAAGAGAAAGAAGATGCAGCAGGGATCTAATCGCAGTCTGCCAGTACCAGAAAGGGAGCAGTAGAAAAGACAGAGCCAGGCTCTCCTGGGAGGTGCATGCAACAGGATGGGACAGTGGTCACGAGTGGCAATAAAGGAAACTCCCATTGGACATAAGGAGGCAGCTTTTTACAGGGAGTGAGGCTAAGCACTGGGACAGGTTGCTCAGCGACATACTACAGTGCGATTTTCAAAAGATTTGAAGATTTGCAAAACTCAACTTGGCAAAGTCTTAAGCAATGCAATTTAATTTGGAAGGAAGACGTGCCTTCAGGGGGGCTTTCAATCCAAATTTTTCTTTGAATCTATAAAACTAAGATAGAGATTTTGAAATCAGAGAAGTCATTTCTTTTTCTTTTCCTATATTGACAATAATAAAAATATTCTCCAATTTAGGCACCTGCAATACCTCTGAATTCAAGAGTCACACAATGAATCAGTCTCTTATTTCTCATGTGATGAGAAATTCTATTCTCATTTGGCTGTGCTGAAGAACATCGAGTCAAATTCTTGGCTCTATAGGATCAGCAATGAGAAAGGGGAAAAAAAAAATAGCAGAAACTTGTATTTATTAATAAAAGGGCCAGACAGCTATATGCATGCAGAAAACAGATCTATGTGATAAGAAAAGTACTGGTTTTACGGTATTAATTTTTGGTGTAGCAGAAAAGCATGATCTAAACCCATAACAGTATTTTAAATTATGATTGATAAGGAAGAATTAACCAGTTGATATTTAAAGAATTTTTAAAACAGAAATATTTAATAGGAAGTTAACTTTCAAAGCTGAAAGTTTTTTTAGTATTTCCTTCCCATCCTTTATAATACAGGGCTATAGATTACTTATCCTTTCTCATTCTTCTAAGTGCTTCAATAAAAGTGGAAGATTCACAGCTATAAATGAAAACTCTGTGTATAGTATGCATATATTTAAGATTTCACTGCTTGTATTTTAACACTTGTAGTATGTGAACTGCTTTATGTTCGGATGATTCAAGTTAATACCAGATAATATTAATTTCATTTAATATTAATTTGATTTTGACCTTACTTGCATGCTACATGGTACCATATCTAAAAATATTTTTATCAGTGGCATTTAATGGAACCAGTACATCATCATAACCTAAATGAATAGGCAAAAATTGATCTCTAGCACTGTCCTGTTCTGTCCCAATGCAATATCAGTATTAATAAACAGACATTATTAAATTCCAACACAGTCATTATTAAATTTAAGGTTTTATTTCCATGGCCAAGACCTAAGTCCTTTAATATGCCTTTTAATTAATAATGCATTTTCTAATTTCGTTGTTTTACTGTAGTGCATTTTTTTTAACCCTATCCATTGTTAAAGGTTCATAAATATCACTGCCGTTGGAAGATAAAGCACTCTTTAGCAGATGTTACAGTTATTAACATGCTTCTGTTACTTTTATGGACATGTAAGTCCAAAGAGCCTGTTATAGAATATACATTTTTAAAAATAGTTAGGGGACAACTCGGACTTTTCTGTCTGGAAACAGCAGAAAGATCTCTCTCAAATCCTCACGTTGCAAAGGAGACGGAAGCAGGATCCAGAAGCAGAAACACTGCTTGAGAGCAGATGCCTTCCAAGGCAGTCCAAACTTTCCCAAGACTAGCAGGCGAAGCCAGAGGATGTGCCAGGTGCAGCACTGGGGTGATCCCGAGGGGCACTGCAGGCCTGAGGGCTGATCAGGAATCAGACAAACTGCCAGACACCAGCTACCACCGTCTAACCCAGGAGCAGATACAAGCAAAAGAAGCTTGAAGACCTATAACCCGTGTCAGGGGCTTATACTTGCAACGCAATCATCTGATACACAGAACTTTAACTCTTAAGAAACCTTTGCTTGTGTTAGATTTACTCTATGAGCCCAACAACACAATAGGACAGGGGAACATGCAGCCCTTGGCTTCTCCAAAGCATGAGCAAGCACTGGGGACAGCTTGGGGGGGGGAGGAATGTAACAGAAAGCAAAGCCGCCTGGCGTTCAGACCAGCAAAGGCCAGAGTCCGAACTGACAGATACCTGGGCTTTAAACTGCTGACAGTACCGACAAGCTTTCAGATAAATGGATGAATTTCAAAGTCCTGCAAAAGTCTACAGTTGACTTAAAAAGCCTTGGTAGAACTTCAACAAGAGTTAGGAGGGGGAGTTTTAACTTCTTTTTTTTCCAAAAAAGGTATGTATTCTTTCACTACACTCTTCCCTCAAATGAAACCAGTGACATATAACACAATAAATCTGTAGATAAAGCCAAATGCTAGTGCCTGATACAGATAAGAGAACTATTTTATTATCAAAGTTACCATTATTTAAGCATTTAGAGCATCTTCAATGCAACTAAAGCATAGAAGTTACTGCATAGTAATCACACATAGACAGAAAAATCTGGAAATGGAACAAACACTGAATAGTTTTAAAAAATGTAATTGTTTTTCAAAAAAAAAATCACAGTAATACCTGAAAAAACAGGTTTCCTTCTTTGTTATACTCAAGACAAATGTTAGTTTTGTTCTGTAATGGAAAGAAAGCAAATCATCGGTATACTGCAGTTAGTTCTGGTTTTGAATTTGCAATCTCCTTATCTACCTTCTATCTTTAGTGTTGTGTTATTATAATGTATGCTACACAGCTTATCAAAAGAGTACCCCATGTCTTCATTGCTGATACTGTCTTGTAAGTTATATAAAAGCTTTATAGAATAAACCAAACTATGAGGAAAATGGGTGAAAATTATGGGTTTTGATGCATAATTTGCCAAAATTTAAGACTAATAAATTGATAATTCATGTCAGTCTACGGTGATTAAAATTGTTGATTGACTTGTGAAATGGACAGTTTTTCATAATGCCAAGGAAATATCAATAAATAAGCATCAGTTGTGACTGATTATTTTTAGAGATTGAAGTCTTATTAATGCCTCAGAGATGCCATCACTTTTCGTGCACATTGAAGCGACATCCCATGGGGCTCTTAGGTAAACCCAAAGCATTTCTTGAAAGGAATTTCTGGCTTACCTTAAAATAGAGAAAATGTCATTATAACATGTTGCAGGTTTCAATACATTTTAAGCACTAGTCTGTCTGTTCAGCTAGCACATTTTTTGTTAAGAGTAATATGTTGAACTAACGTTTTGAGTGAGAGGCTCTAGAGACAGAACGATCAAAATGCTCTTAATTGACAATGCTTAAAAGAACAAAAACATACTGGAATGATTACAGAGATTATACTCCTGGCTTGCCTGATAAGTTGGATATAACTGTCAATTTAGAAGTTGAAGAATAAAAAAGCTTAGTCAGTGTCAAAGACATCATCCTCAAAATTTAAGACATCCTCCCCCATGTTTCATAGCTGCCAGCTGAAAGATGCACAAACATCAACATATACCCTTTTGCTCTTTCTTATGGGGGCAGTCTGCAGATAGACTCTCTGAAATCAGTTTATTTCTTTCCTCTGATTATGGAAGAAGGCAAAACACACTGTAAAAACTCTGATTATGGAATTCCTATTTCTATAGTATCTGTAGCTTCATTATCACCCTTTCCTTCTTTCCCTCCTCCACCCTTGGCGGAATTCTTTGTGTTCTCAGAGTATCAGAGTATCTTTTGTATCCCCTGTACTCCACTGCTTAACAGCAAGTGTGAGCTTCAGTATCAAATTGTTTAATGGAGCACCTGGTCATGATTCTTACCACTTTTTAGAGTTTTTTATTTTGTTTTGGCAATAAAACAGATTTCTTTACATTCCAGTGATTTCAATGCCATCATGCGCCAGAAGAGAGACACGTACCCTTATGAGACTGATGCTTTATGCAGTTCTAGTGTTTGTGATCATAAAATCAGATTAGTCCCCGGATTCTGCAAAGATTCATATGTACGGCCAAATTATTCTACAGTGAGAAGCTTCTGTGATTACAGTGGGCAAAATAGGGTATCGCTGTGCTTGCAGGATCTTTAAAATATTACTGCGAATCTACTTGGCAGCAGTACACTTTTAGGACATTTACATAGGTTAGATTTTATAAATGTTATCACCTACTTTAACTTTCAGAAACATACCACTATTTTTTAATTAATGAAAATACTGGTTTTGTATTTAGTAAGAGTTACTTGTGACAAAAATAAACATTTTTGTTGGAGTATATGTATTTCCTACAATGCTAAGAGAGTAATTAATACACCTTCCAGCAGCAATCTGGAGATCATTTAGCAGTGAACACTAGAGATATACTAAAATAATTTCTGTTAAATGTTTTACAAACTCAAGATCAAGTTCTGTAAAGTATTACACTGAGGAGCCCCATAGCACATTCAAACCTCCATTAACTTCACGGAAGCTACAGCAAGCAAGAGTTCACCAACTCTTTACTTCACAACCAAGATTTAAGTCATCTGCTTTGAACTGTGTCAACATGATTAATTACATAAAGAACTCATTAGAGGGACCTTTTAAAAATACAGAGATAAATGGAATGAGAATTGGGAATTAAATTCTGCTACTGTTAACAAATTTCACTACTGTTTCCACATACCATTTAAAATTTACGTTACAGTCGATGGCCATCTAGCAGTTGGATCACTACAGAAAGACGGCAATTTGCTAGCAGATTATAGACAAAACAACACTTACATCTTTAGCATACAATTTGGATGTAAAATACTCCCGCTGTGGAGATTTATTTTCTGTGTATGAAAAGTATTACAATGTTCTGCATGTTCTAGGAGTAAACAACCATCAGTCAATGTAGCTCTGCAAGGAGATGTATGCATGCATCTGACTGCCAAATCAAGAAAAAAACACCTGGCGACCACATCATGCTAAAAAGAACATATTTAGGTACAGTCACACAAGTGATTCACTGAAAGAATTTAAGGTAACTTCTCTGTATCTCTGTCAAAAGATCTTATGCAATATAAAATATTTTGGGGTTTTCCATCGTAAAATCTAAGCTCAAACTGCTGGTTTGAGCTACTTACCACCTTCTCTGGTTTTCTTTCATATTATCAGGGAAAATATTTTTAGAATTCTCCCTCTGCAGTTTCTCTGTCTTTCAAGTCCCTCTCTTATTGTGAGATTGTCCATATATACAAAAAAAGTGCCTGTTGAGGAACCCACAGAAGTAGACCTCTCCATCTCTCAGGATTTGCTATTTTTTTTTATTCCAGTCTCATTTCTAGGGTTGAAACAGAGATCCTGTGATATATTTGTATTTTATTCCCTTGAAAAATTATCTCATTCAATTCCCTAGCCTTTCGTATAATGGCTTCTTTTTGACAGAAATAGTAAAACCTTATTTTTATGCCTCTTTGTCTGCCACTAGCTCTTGCAGAATAGTAGTGTACCCCATATGCCCTTACCATTAGAATTCCATCTATATCTTCCAGTTTTGATGCTTTTAATAGCTGTTAAATAAAGTTAGGTTCAGAGTTTTCAAGTATTATTTTTATTCATACTATACTCTGTCTATTTGCATTGTCCCCTTAAAATGATTTTTTTCTGTATCTTTATTTTTCATTCTTTCCTGTTTTCATTTTTTCCCTTTGTTTTCAGTATAGGAAATGCAAATTTCAAAATATTTACTGGTTTTGGCTATGGACATTTCTTTTGTTTACTCTCTCATTTTTAAATTCACATAATTTCTTACAACACATTTCACTGCTGGTACATTTTTTACCCATTTTTTTCCTGCCTGAGTAAGACTGCTACAACATTATCTTATTCCCTGGAGATCAAGAAAAGACCCCTTTTTGCTATAAGAGCTGTCTCGGAATAAAATTCATATTCTGAGCTTCTTACATATGCTCTTCCTTTTCAAAGGAATGGCTAGATTAAAAAGTTAAAAGAAAAAGGTTCTGTCCCTTTTCCCTCTTTGTAATTTCAGCTTCAAACAATTATTGCTGAATACCAAGATTCTTTAAAGTTGCCTATACTGAAGAGGGGAAGAATGTGATTGACAACTTTATTCCTCAAACACAATGGTCCTTTCTACTGGCACAGCAGAGCAGATTCTCTGTGGTCTGTGCAGAGCTTTCCTGAGAATTGATGGGGACCATAAAGTGAACTACTACTTTCATTACATTGCACTTCAAATGCAAGATGTATTTCTTCAGCTGCATCTTCTCTAATATAAACATAAACCTAAATTTACTTGTGCATTTCTACACAAAGTAGTACATCACACACATGCTTGCAAGATAACGAGTGACAAAACAGCAAGAAAGACTGCTCTTTTTGGCATAAGCGCAAGCGAATACGAACATAAACGCTTGTGAAATTGGCTTAGGGCTACTGATCTTTGGAAAACGTTTTGACTGTTTCCCTATCAGAAAGGCACAGAAAAATTTCCATGAATGCAAAAAATATCATATAAAAATTTTCAAGGGAAACAGTTGACTCATGAGGCAGGAATGATATATATTTGTTTTACAGGAAGGGAAGAAAACATGTTTAGGATGGTCTAAGGAGATAGAAACAGATTAAGTCTTCCCATATGAAACATTCTCTAAAAAGCACAGAAAAACAAAGATCCCAGCTCCCTCAAACATTGTTTTATTGTTCCCATTGCAACTGAGCCTGACTGACCACTCTGGCTTGAATATCTGTTGCCCACTTTACACAGATATAACAAAAGGATACAAGGTTTACAATATAACAAACCATTCCAATTGAAATGGAATAACTGAGGAGCGTGACCTTTGATACTGTGGCTTACCCTGCTCTTCAGATGAAAGCACACAAATCAGACGGTTTGGGGTACTTACTACCTCTTATCTCAGGAGTGTAATACAGAAGCTCATTGCTTGAAATAAATGGAATTTAAGTGTTTCTTTAAATTGTTTGTTGAACACACAATTATATATATGTATATTTAAAACTTATAAGGGAAAAAAAGAGAAAAGGAAAAGAAAAGACATCTACAAGAAGTTTCTTTATCAAATTGAGTGTTAATTCACAATGAGTTATACACATTAGGAGCTGATGAAACAGCTAAATGCCACAGTGATCAATAAGATGATACAGATGTATTTTTATAAGTAGAACCCCTTCTGCATGCTTCTAAAGCACTGGAGCCCAAGATTATCTTGTCAATGCACATAAATACCCAAAGGGAGGTGCAAAAAGGACAGAACCAGGCTCTTTTCAGTGGTGGCCAGTGGCAGGACCAGACGCTCCCTCAGAACATCAGGAAACACTTTGTTACTGTGAGGGTGACCAAGCACTGGCACAGGCTGCCCAGAAAGGTGCTGGAGTCTCCATCCTTGGAGGTATTAAAAAGCTGTCTGGACGTGGTCATGGGGAACCAGCTCTAGGAAGCCCTGCTTGAGCAGGGGAGTTGGACAAGATGACTTCCAGAGGTCCCTACCAATTTCAAGCCTTCTGTCATACTGAGATTCTGTTCCTTTGATCTACAACATGTTATTTCTGTTTGTCACAAAAATGATCTACTCTAATCAGTCTTAATGTTCTATATATTTAAGGAATTTCAGTCATCAGCATGTTAAAGACTACCGTCTTCTGGGACAGTCCCAGCAGCTGAGGTGTGGCCTGTGCCTGTTCCCCTGCCTTGTTCTTATACTATCTTCCCTCTTTCCCAAGTACGCGAGGCAAAAACTTCAGCAAGTATTCCACAGGGCACTGGTAACTGCTGCCACTTCCTGACACTCCTCAACTCTCATGTTTTTCACCACATTTGCACATTACTGCTTCTGCCCAGTCTTTATTCCTTTTCTTTCTGCTTCCATTTCCAGTAGTGCTTATCCATCAGTTTCCCTGTAAAATGCCACTCCCTTCTCTCTTTCTTCTCAGGTCACTTGTACATAATAGGAAAACCTGAAATTTAATCAAATTAGTGTACCAGTTCCCATACTCCAGGTGAAATGCCAACACAGAAGTTATTTTACAGTGGGTATCTCAATGTTTCTTCCATGAGCTACTAAGTAATGCATGATTCACTGCACTGGGGCAAGGAAGGCACAGACAAGGCACTTCCTTAAAGCCTGGGGAAGTGAAGCTTAAGCTTGAACCTGAACTTTAGAGGTGAAACCCTACTTGTGATCTTATTCTCCATATTCTCCCTTCTGCCCTACTAACCTGACATTAAGAAAATCCAGCAAAAGGTTCTGAGAAAGAGAGATGCTCTCACAGTTTCAGTTTCTCTTCAAGGTGCAGGTATTTCCCAGTCTCTTCTCAGGACTGCGACTGACTCCCTTGTACCAAACTGCCAGTGAAGTTCTCAATTACCTTTTAATCTTTAAATATAACCCACGATCTTTTTCATACCTTCTGTATCCATTTTTATTAATTTAAAATATTTTAAATACAGTTCTATGGCTACTACACCGTGACAGAACAAGGACAGTATACAAACAATAAACAAGACACAGGGTGGAAGTTTAAACAGGGATTGCTTACTCATAAAATCTCCAATTGCAAACATTCCCTCTCACCCAGCTCTTGAACAATTCACAGGGTGTGAATTTCACACGATCTGAAAGGAAACCTGAAATACAGCACTGGTTCTTTAGGAAAGCTATCCTATCTTCTAACAGATGGTTAAAAGACTTTAACAAGCAAAAAGCCCTAACAGTGGAGAAAGTGCAGAAAATCAAAAAGGACACGGAGATTTGGTGCACCAGAGAAGTCAACCACATTCCATATTTTCATGATGATTCTGTAATGACTATAGGTGGAAAAGCTGACACCCATGGGCTCAATCTAGAAGACAAAAGCACAATAGGAAAAAAAGAAACAACTATAACTAGTACAAACAGACAATGAAATATGCATTGAATTGCACACTCTGAGCATGCTACGGCTGCTTTGTAGATCTGCACTGCCACAATCCAACAGGAACCGTTCGATCTCCTGATCTGACCTGCTGCGAACTGCAGGCCAGGGAGTGTAGGACAAAGCACATGAGACTGAACTCCTGTAAAATAGAGCAGAAAAGGGGAGATCCTGGTCTCTACCAGGAGCTTGAGAAGTTCATGGCAGAAGCAATTGATTAGATATGCTTGGGCGACCCATGAGGGCAATCCATATCCTGGGCTGAAGAACACAACTATTTATCACTCCCCTTAAGGCTCCTTACACAAGATGAGATGAAATACAATTATCTTCACTTTCTAGCTGTAAATCTGCTTATTAGTGTGATGCTGGTTGTAGAAGACAGATACATCAGTCAGATGCATACATAGAGGAATTTCCATGCCACTTCAGAGTACTGGACCAACCCTATTCCATGTCACATATTCATTCCAAGATAAAGCAGAGAAAGTCTTGGGGAAAACATGTATCCGTGCTCAGGAAAAATGTCTTTCTTTGGTTGTGCTTTGGAAACTAATCTTCCTTGAAGCAACGGCGGGAGATTTAAACGGCCCCCAGGGAGCGCGAGCGACCCGGAGCGCGGCGAACAGGACGGGCAAACAGGGCGTGGCGCGTCAGAAGGGCATGGCGCGGCAGTTTGCACGGCAGTTCGTGCAGGCAGGGCAAGCAGGAGGGGTTCTGCAGCCTGCTTCTAGGTCTCCAGCCCAGGGAAGTGCTTTGGTCTTTGGCAACATGGTGGGCACTCGTCTCAGAGCCAAAACCACTGTCCCTACAGAGACAGCCCCTGAGAGATGTGATGCAGCCACCCAGACGGACTTGGCGAGAAAGGAAACATCAGTACAGGTGGTGGGTTGCAGCAAGTGCCCTTACCCTTCTCCCAATGATAAGGTAAGTACCTGCACTAGGTGCGCACAGATTGATGACCTGCTTCGCCAGGTGGCTGAACTGCAGGAAACAGTTGAAAGACTCCGCAGTATTAGAGGAGCTGAGGCAGAGATAGATAGGTGGTTTCAGAACCATGCTCCTGTGGCGGACTCCACCGAGAAGGAGGCACCTTGGACCCTGGTGACTCACAAAAGCAGGACTCCACATCAGCCTGTATCCTCTAGCATCCCAACCAGAAATAGATACGATGCCTTAACTGCTGAGGACACGCGGGAGCGAAGTCTGCAAAGACCCCTGCAGGGGGAAACTGCACCAGCAACGCATAGTGGGTACCGTAAGCAGAAGCGACGAGTCCTCGTAATAGGTGACTCTCTGTTGAAGGGTACTGAGGGACCTATCTGCCGACCTGACAGAGAGTCACGTGAGGTATGTTGCCTTCCGGGAGCTAAGGTTCGAGATGTGGCTGAGAGGATGCCACAGCTCATCAGGAGAACGGACTACTACCCTCTACTACTATTTCACGTAGGAACAAATGATACGGAAAGCAGAAACCTGAGCAAAATCAAAGAAGACTTTAGAGCCCTGGGGGTACAAGTGAAAAGCATTGGGGCCCAGGTTATCTTTTCCTCTATCTTACCAGTCCGAGGGAAGGGAGCGGCCAGATACAGGCGCATCATGTACATAAACTCATGGCTACGTGACTGGTGCCGTCGTGAGGGTTTCGGCTTTTATGACAATGGGACGTTCTTTGGCGACTGCAACCTGTTAGGGAGAGATGGGGTCCACCTCTCTAGGCGGGGCAGGGGAATCCTAGGCAGTAGGTTGGCCAACTTGGTACGGAGGGCTTTAAACTAAAGGACTTGGGGGGTGGGGTGCGGGGTCAGATCGCAGTCACATCTGATGGGGGAACAAGTGTGTCTGTTCAGTGCAGCAATATACGTGATGTGGCTACTTCCCATCTCAAAAACCAGAAGACCAACTGCCCTAAACGGGGGTTTGGCTGTGGCAGATCTTCTTTCATCCCTCCAGGGAAGCCTAGGTGCTCAGCTGCCTCACTGAAATGCCTTTATACCAACGCACGCAGCATGGGGAACAAGCAGGAAGAGCTAGAGTTCTGTATGTGGTTGCGGGGCCATGATCTCATTGCGATTACAGAGACATGGTGGGACAACACGCATGACTGGAACGCTGCCATTGATGGCTATGTGCTCTTCAGGAAAGACAGGCCTATGAGACGAGGTGGTGGAGTTGCTCTTTATGTAAAAGAGCAACTGGAATGTATAGAACTCTACCTGGGAGCGGATGAAGAACAAGTTGAAAGTTTATGGGTGAAAATTAAGGGGCAGGCCAACATGGGTGACACTGTGGTGGGTGTTTACTATAGGCCACCCAATCAAGATGAGGAAGTTGATGAGGCCTTCTATAGGCAGCTAAATGTAGCCTCACAATCGCAGGCTGTGGTCCTCATGGGAGACTTCAACTATCCGGATATCAACTGGAAGGACCACACGGCAAGATGCGCACAGTCCAGGAGGTTCCTCCAGAACATTGACGATAACTTTTTGATCCAGGTGGTGGAGGAGCCAACTAGAAGTGGAGTGCTACTGGACCTTGTGCTCGCAAATAAAGAAGAACTAGTTGAGGATGTGAAGGTAGGGGGCAGACTTGGCTGCAGTGACCATGAGATGGTCGAGTTCCGGATTCTGAGAGGGGGATGCAGAACAACAAGCAGGACTACCACATTGGACTTCAGGAGAGCTAACTTTGGCCTCTTCAGGGACCTGCTTGGAAGAATTCCGTGGGCTATGGCTCTTGAAGGTAGGGAAGTCCAGGAGAGCTGGCTGCTGTTTAAGCAGCTCTTCCTCCGTGCTCAGGATCGGTGCATCCCTGTGAGCAGGAAATCAAGTAAACGAGGTAAGAGGCCTGCATGGATGAACAAGGAGCTTCTAGTGAAACTCAAAGAAAAGGGTAAGCTCCATGGAATGTGGAAGGAGGGTCAGGCCACTTGGGAGGCATACAGGAAAGCTGCCAGATCATGTAGGGAAGCCACCAGAAAGGCCAAGGCTCACCTGGAACTGAGTTTGGCAAAGGACATCAAGAACAACAAGAAGGGCTTCTTCAAGTATGTCAGCAGTAAGCGTAAGACCAGGGGTAATGTGGGACCGCTGCTGAATGAAACGGGTGCCCTGGTGACAGAAGATACAGAGAAGGCAGAGCTACTGAATGCCTTCTTTGCTTCAGTCTTCACTGTCGAGGCTGGCCCTCAGGCTCCCCAGTCCTGGCTGGTAAGCGAGCTAGCTTGGAGAAAGGAAGACCTTCCTTCTGTTGATGTGGATCAGGTTAGGGATCTTTTAAGGAAGCTGGACACCCACAAGTCCATGGGCCCCGACGGAATGCACCCGCGAGTGCTGAAGGAACTGTCAGACGTCATTGCGGAGCCACTCTCCATCATCTATGAAAGGTCGTGGAGAACAGGAGAGGTGCCTGATGACTGGAAGATAGCCAATGTCACTCCAGTCTTCAAAAAGGGCAAGAAGGAGGACCCAGGGAACTACAGGCCGGTTAGTCTCACCTCTGTCCCTGGAAAGGTGATGGAACAACTCATTCTAAGTGACCTCTCCAAGCAAGTGGACGACAAAAAGATCATCAGGAGTACCCAGCACGGATTCACCAAGGGGAAATCATGCCTGACCAATCTGATAGCCTTCTATGATGGCATGACCGGCTGGGTAGACAAAGGGAGAGCGGTGGATGTTGTCTACCTTGACTTCAGCAAGGCTTTTGATACTGTTTCCCATAACATCCTCATAAGGAAGCTCACGAAGTATGGGTTGGATGAGTGGACAGTGAGGTGGATTCGGAACTGGCTGAATGACAGGGCCCAGAGAGTTCTGATCGGCGGGGCAGAGTCCAGATGGAGGCCGGTAGCTAGTGGAGTTCCCCAGGGCTCGGAGGTTCCTCTTGGCCCGTTCCTCTGTCTCATCCAGGGTACCTCTGAAGACTAATCCTGCCATCAAGGCCGTGAACTGCTTCCCCCCCCTCTGGGTTACCATTACCCGCCGACTTGCTGACGTGCCTTCCGCCCCTTGTGCTGGTAACTGATGATGCTGATGCTGAACAGGATCGGCCCTGACGTTGTTCCTTGAGCAATGCCACCTCTGCTGAGAGGGACCTGGGAGTCCTGGTGGACAATAAGCTGACCATGAGCCAGCAATGTGCCCTTGTTGCCAAGAAGGCCAATGGTATCCTGGGGTGTATTAAGAGGAGTGCGGCCAGCAGGTCGAGGGAGGTTCTCCTCCCCCTCTACTCTGCCCTGGTGAGACCCCACCTGGAGTACTGTGTCCAGTTCTGGGCTCCCCAGTTCAAGAAAGACGAGGAACTCCTAGAAAGAGTCCAGAGGAGAGCTACCAGAATGATAAAGGGACTGGAGCATCTCCCCTACGAGGAAAGGCTGAGAGAGTTGGGCTTGTTCAGCCTGAAGAAGAGAAGACTGAGAGGGGATCTCATCAACGCATACAAATATCTTAAGGGCGGAAGTCAAGAGGACGGAAGCAGTCTGTTTGCAGTGGTGTCCAGCGACAGGACTAGGGGCAATGGATGCAAACTGAAACACGAGAGGTTTCAGTTGAATATGAGGAAGAACTTCTTCACTCTGAGGGTGGCAGAGCACTGGAACAGGCTGCCCAGGGAGGTTGTGGAGTCTCCTTCTCTGGAGATATTCAAAGCCCCCTGGACGAAGTCCTGTGTAGCATGCTCTAGGTGAGCCTGCTTTAGCAGGGGGGGTTGGACTAGATGATCTCCTGAGGTCCCTTCCAACCCTTACGATTCTGTGATTCTGTGATTCTGTGAATCCAGCAAGTAGCCGGCTAAAGGCCTGCAGCCTTGACATGTGATTGTGACGTTCTTATCTAATGAGAGTTGGAAGTGTTTTGATGAGCATGTGGAGGCAGAATGGGGTGATCCTGTTTTCACCTGGGCTTTCGAAGAGTTAATAAGGTAACTCAGATATTGAGAAGTTCTAAGGCTAGAATGATAAGCAGCACTACCCAACCCAAGCACCAACTATCCAGCTCAACCAACTGCACCATTCAATCTATCATACCTTTCCAGAAAAAAAAAAGGAAAAAAAAAACCTGGAAAAAGCAAATGAGAAAAAAAAAAAAAAATACCCCCCCCAACTACAAAATAATAAAAAAAAATGGATCAAAACTTCTTTTTGAAACATATGTCATCTTTTCTGTAGTAATATGCTTTCTATTTTTCCTATCTTTATTACTTGCGCTTTATTAATTATCCTGACAGCTAGAATGCAGACATTAGTAATTTTTGACAACTTTCACTCAAAGCATATTATTACACTTTTGCCACCAAGGCTGAAAAAATCTGTGATTTTCAGCTATCTTGTCTAGCAATATTATACCTATATCTAAAGATCATGCTGGAATAAATTGAACTCTTCAACTTTCATTTCAGAAGACTTACTTTTCTCATCTTGGATAATTCCTTTGCCTTCTTTTTAGAAGTACTGTGTAGCTCTCGTCACATCTTTTTGGCAATAAAACCATCTGAGCTATACACAGTATTTTAATAGCGGCCTTTCTGTGTGTGCACAGACATAAGATCACTTTCTCTTTTATTTTCTTTGGTCCCATTCCTACACATTCAAGGGCCAATTCAGTCTTTTTTGCCATAGTAGGGCACTGAAAATTTTTTCTGAGGCAATTTTCTGTGAAGATTCATTAGCAGTTTCCTGAGAGAGTATTTTCAGAAAAAGGTCTGCCATCATAATGGAAAACTGGATCATAAAATAACTTAATTTTGCAGTATTAAATTTCTTTCTGCTAGATTGCTGTACTTTCACTAGAAGATTAACATTAGAGGATCACTTGACGAGCTGTGTCTTGCCTTCCTCATAATTTACTGTATAACCAATATATATTTCACCCGCACACTGTCCCAGTATTTGTTTGACTTGCGAACTACCAATACAAGATTATCAACAAACCTTAATTATTTAGACTTCTAAATGTCCTGGTTTTGGCTGAGATAGAGTTAAATTTCTTCACAGTAGCTAGTATGGGGCTATGTTTCGGATTTGTGCTGGAAATGGTATTGATAACACAGGGATGTTTTAGTTACTGCCGAGCAGTGCCTACACAGAGTCAAGGCCTCTTCTGCTCCTCATCGACCAGCAAGGAGGCTGGGGGTGCACAAGAAGCTGGGAGGGGGCACAGCCAGGACAGCTGACCCCAACTGACCAAAGGGGTATTCCAGACCATACGACGTCATGCTGAGCACATAAAGCTGGGGGAAGAAGAGGAAGAGGGGACTGCCCAGGGAAGCGTTCAAGTCCCCATTTCTGTAGGTATTTAAAAGACAGGTAGACGAGGTGCTTAGGGACATGGTTTAGTGGTGGGATGGCAGGGTTAGGTTAACGGTTGGACTTGATGATCTTGAAGGTCTTTTCCAACCTAAGCGATTCTATGATTCTATGTTTGGAGTGATGGCGGTTTTTATTCCTAAGTAACCGTTATGTATGATGGAGCCCTGCTTTCCTGGAGATGGCTGAACGCCTGCCTGCCCATGAGAAGTAGTGAATGAATTCCTTACTTTGCTTTGCTTGCTTTGCTTTCCCTATTAAACTGTCTTTATCTCAACCAATGAGTTTTCTCACGTTTGCCTTTGAGATCCTCTCCCCCATCCCACTGGGAGTGAGCGAGCAAGTGGCTGTGTGGGGCTTAGTTGCCAGCTGGGATTAAACCATGACACTAATAAAAGTTATAAAGTTGCCTTGATTCTAAGGTAGCTCTTTTTCTTTCCCCTCAGGTAGTCCTGAAGTCACCCCTTCAATGAAAAGCTTTTACTATTTCATTTTTGAATCTGCCTAATATGAGGCAATAACTATTTAAAACAAGGTTGCTTGAACCACAAGCTGGTAAGCTTACGATTTGCTGGTAAAGCAAATAATTTAGAGAATTTGAGTATGCTTTATCAGCTCACACACATATATTAATTAGATGTTTGACACGGTTAGCAGAAAGCCTTGTTTACAAGAACTTAATTCTATACAACTATGGTGGGTTCACACCACTTACATACAGCATTTTCTAAACTGTTGTATGACACATAAATGATGTCCTGGGATTTGCATCAGGCTAACTAGTATTTACAGATCCTAAAGCTTTACCCCTTTCCATGCTCTCCCATCTTCTAAGTATTCAGCTCTGTTCAAAAAAAATAATACTAGCAGTTTAACAACATTCAAAACACTCTTGAAAGACACATCATCTCAAGTTTCTCACGGGCTCCTGTTCTGAATACCTTTAATTTTAGCTGGTGTTACTTCATGTCCTCCTTCATTACAGATGAAACATTTCAGTCGTATGAGAAAGAGAGGAGGCCTTTGCTTCTTTTCAGATATGTTTCTGCCTAAAAGAATGAGCAAGGGGAATAGTCTGTATCTGACTCCTCGGTCTACATAACAATTACAGAATCAGAGCAGACTCTGGGTTTCCCTTGGTTTGTCCAGTGTCAGTGTAGTAATGTAAAATTTAATCTTGGCCTTAAGGCAGGGAACAAGACCAGCTGTCAGTACAGAGATGAATTAAGCATTTCTAAGTGGGAGTCAATTCCTCTTTTCCTGTTTGAAGAAGGCTGATATAAAAATATCCTAGTTCAATATATTTCTTTTCCAAGAATACATGGCACAGTTTTTCAGAAGAGCCATCATGTGAAGTTGAGAACACAGTTTTAGACAATTTTAAGTAGGCAAGCAAACAATGTAATTAGGATATACAGTTAGGATAAATTTTATGATTGGCACATCTGTTTTCAAAATCTGTTGACACTTTGAATGTAGAAATTACAAAACTGAAATCTCCATCTGTATAAATACTACATTTAGGTAAAACATATTTCAATCCTGAATTCACTTTATAGTCTTTCTTCAATAAGCTCCTGAAGTTAATACAAAAGGTGTAAGAAGAGATATAAGAAGCTGAAATTAGGGTATTACTGAATTTACTGAAGTCAAGAGAATGTCCCCCATGCTAGTGATAGAAATAAAAATATTTTTAATATGAAGAGTTCTGTAATTTTTTTGCAGTAGAATTCAATTCAGTCTTCAGTCAATTAAAAGATGTTCAAAGATAGGACAAGCATTGATTTTAAAATTATAATTAATTTCCACATAATAAAGATTGTGCCAATTTTGAAGAAATGAAGTATGAAAATACGTACTATAGCTAAAAAAACACTGCAAAAAGTGGATGTACCTGACTGAACTATCAGGGTTTCTCTTCTGCCTATTCAACTCCTATAAGCCAATTTCTGCCTGCAAAATATAAACCAGTCAAATCCAAATGGTAATACATAACAGACACCTCAAGAAGAGTGCTGGCTTACACATTCCAAAGTACAGGCTCAGTTGTTAGAGAAACTCAAACTTTAAAAAAACCACACGTATGTACTTGGATTTTAGCCACAGTTCTATTTTATTCCAGCACTTCTTAAAACATATTAGTCCCTTCCTGTAATTTATTTTCTTGATACTCTTTCACATTTTGGCTTCAGATTTTTTAACTTCTTGATTTTCTGTGTCTTGCAGGAATAAATACTTTCAGGCCCATTTGACTGTATTTGGTTTATTCCATATGGTGATGTTTACACCATCAGTTGGGAGAACGGTGTGGGTTTCTAACACTAACTGTTCAGTGGCTTGTGAGATTTCTTTTGGTAGATTCAACTTTGATTTTTATGATCTGAATTGTCTTTACCTTCCATAACTCTTCTGTGTCAGCTTCCTTTTTTTTTTTTAGAACACAAACCACAGCTGTACTAGATGACTTTTTAAACCCTGTAGTTTTTCATTGTACCAATCTAGTGGCTGAATGTTTATTATTACTATTAATGTGAAAAAGCAATAGAGGACAGGCTAATTACCTCTCAGCACAGGTAAAGGTGGTTGTTATATATTGCTAAGTACCAGATGGTAGCTGGATTTTATGTTCATAGACAAGTGAGAAGTTATTAGCACCCTTGCTTCCCTTAGACAGCACAAAGGCTGTCTATCACTGCAGTGCCTATTTTCACACAAGCAATGACACTAGGATTCAAACTTTCTCATTAAGGTGGAAAAGAGAAAGGATATAATGAAATCTCCATAAAGCTTGCAGAGTGCTTTGACTAAAGTGTTCTGACCCAAGCAGAAAGGGACATCTTCAGGATTAAGAAAAAAAAAAAAAAAAAGATGACATTCTTACCAAAGTAACACAGTCTTTCCAATGCTGTGTTTCCCCATACAAAAAATATGGCTGCTACCACTTTCTCATTCTTCTGACATGTTGTCCTGGTTTCGGACTAATTTTCCCCGCAAGGTGGTACCCAAAGTGCAGTAAAGACTTCGACATGAAACCCAAATACCAGATAAGGCTCAAGGTCATTGTTTTAATGACAAGTTTCCCAAGCAAAACATGTTTAGTCACCGCAGAGCATAGCAAACTGCAAAAAACAACACCAACTTTTAACAAGTACAGCAAAGGAGGGAGCATGGTGCAGATTGGATAAATTAAGATCAAGAACAAATGAATCAAATTGTGACCCGCAACTGTTTAACAGATATAAATTCCTTAATATTCTCTGGTTAGTCTGTCGTTATCTCAAGCCCTTCAAGCCCCACGTTGGGCGTCAAAAAGGACTGTCGTGGTTTAACCCGGCTGGCAACTCAGCACCACGCAGCCGCTCGCTCACTCCGCCCCTCCCTCAATGGGGCGATCACTCTGCCCGCGACCGACCGACTGAACTAACTAACCCCCCCCGAGCATGACGTTCTATGGTATGGAATAGCTCTTTGGTCAGTTTGGGTTAGCTGTCCTAGCTGTGCTCCCTCCCAGCTTGTTATGTACCTGGCTGAGCAGGAGAAGGTCAAAAAGTCCTTGAGTAGTCTGAGCACTACTTGGCAACAACTAAAAACATCAGTGTGTTATCAACATTCTTCTGGTACTAAATCCAAAACACAGGACTATGCTAGCTACTATGAAGAAAATTAACTCTATCCCAGCCAAAACCAGGACACATGTACCAAAGAGAAATACACTGTAAAAGGACAAGGGTCCAAATATTGTAATATTGCACACACTGCAGAGGTGTTATAAAACCAATGGGCCTATGTGGTATCTTAGATGTGAACCTGTACTCTACAAACCCAATTTGCTTCCTAACATTCCTAATGTAAGTTTATTCCTTCTCTTCCTCTTCCAAATTCTTGTACAGTCTCCTTTCTGCTATCTTGGAAATGTAGGAAGTGGTGAGGAAAAAGTATAGTATGTCACCTCGAAGCAAAACCACCTGCTAATATAACAGCAGTGAACACATGGTAGTTTGGAAAAAAAATTGAGTGTGCTCTTTTTAATTATACTATTCTGGATTGATTTGGATTGTGTTCTGTGTCAAATACCTGATAAAGAATGGAGTGCAAGATCTTTGGTTTTGATCAGTTAGTTACTAATGTGACAAAGGAAGGGGTTTGAAAAGGATTTTGATAGCACATTACAATTGCTATTCCCACTTTCCTCTAATTTCTAACAGCTCAGCAGATACTCCCTTGGAAACAATCAAAAGCAAAGTGCAGCCAAAATAAATGTGATTTTAGAAATAAATCCAAAC
Organism: Egretta garzetta; assembly: GCF_000687185.1. NCBI lineage: Eukaryota > Metazoa > Chordata > Aves > Pelecaniformes > Ardeidae > Egretta > Egretta garzetta. The sequence goes on from NW_009260793.1 coordinate 1,080,502, forward strand.
AGAACAATGACCATCTTTTATGCATTCATTTCATCAAACCCCAGTGTATTCTCTAATGCTTGTACTACTTACAGGCAGAGAAACTGTATAAAACTGCCTAAGTTGTGACTAAATATTGTACTGGTGGAGACATCAAAAAATAAAAACAAAAGACCAAAGACTATCAAAGCGCTGAAGCTCAGCTAAGCAGCACTAGTTCCAAATTAAAGAAAACAATACAGTATATAACCCCAATTATTCAGAGGTCTAGAGGGACATAAGAAAACTTCAGATAATTGGAGAAGCCAGCTGGCAGGCTGTTAAGTGCCCTGATCCCAAACAGAGTTCACACTTGCTAACAGCCTCTCCTCCTGCTAGGTTGCCAAGGCTGAGTGAAAGGAGTTGTATTCGGCTCCAGAGTGCATGCCTTGAAAGGAGGATCAAATTCAGACAAAATGACTTGAGCACATAAACTTCTTTATGCTCTTGTCTCACTAATCCAGCCTCATGTTCTGGAGTAAGCCATGAAGAACAGATCTGCTTCCTACAGCTTCTTAACATCCTGAAGATTAGGAATTTGAAGAGGTCAGCAAATGAGAGAATGCCAAGGAATTACAGCCAAAATTACAGTATTATTTAAGTTGATATTTTTTTCTGACACAAACTCCAGTGGAATTGAGATTCCACTCCTGGCTATTGTGGCCAAAACTGATTAACTACAGTGAGATATTTACACAAATATCTCAATTTGCAGAGGTGCCAAATACCCACTGACACTGAACACATATGTCTCAGTATGTACATGTTCCATGAGGCATCATCTTTACAGTCCTCTATGTACCTGTGTTTGAACAAGACTCCTCCAGCCTATGAACCTTTGCCTCTTGTTCTATTTGGTACATAGGGAACAAGAAGACAGAGAAGCACAGGACAGTAAAGCAATTGCCCAAAGGTCAAAAAGAAAACCAAAGGAAAGCCTGTTTTTTCAATCCCTCAGCCAGCTCACTAGCTGCCAGCTGTCCAGTTTTTAGCAGACTGCTCAGAACCTCCCAAGACAGACGGCTGAAGAAATGTTGGCTTAGACTTTAAAGTTTTCTTTAAAGTATAACCAGCCCCAAGTACTAACGTTCTGTTATTTTGGGTAAACGTCCTCTGTGTTTCAACAGTGCCAGACTCCTGTTAAAGAACAGAATTCTGCAGTCAAATGTTTTTCCTCTCCTGAAGGAAAGTTGGGGCTTTAGTGTTCCTTGGGTACTATCCAGAATCAATTTAACTTTAAGCTTCTCTTGCCTTCTCTGACTGAAACCTTTGATTTTTAGCTGAGTAAAAAAAAAAAAGACAAAACCCAAACAAAACATGATTGATAGCCATGAAGGTTATTTCATGTCTCTAAATTAGGAAGTGGCTTTTAATCCTTATGAATTTATTGTATGAAAATACAAGGGTGCCTATCTAAGTTGCTATATGCACATTCAGTAAATGAAATATCAGTGTGCAGTGATCTATGACTCAGTGATGTAAAATGTTGAGCAGGAAGTTCTTGCCTTCACATGATAAAGATGCAACCCTTATGCTTTGATGCAGTTATGATGCAGCTGAGGAGACAGGCTGCATATGACAGCTGGGATGGAGGATTTAGAGAGGGCTGCTGAACTGTATTGGGAATAAATGGGCTGCTAATGTTCAGCTCAGAGGTAGAAGTTGGAGGCTAAAACCCCTACAGCTCCTTCCTAAATTATCTTGTTCAGTAAATGTATATCTGCATACAAAATCTCAAACATGAGAAAATGAAGAATAAAGTTATATCATATTACACAGGTTTGCTCCCAAACACTTCTGAGATCAACACCAGACAACTGCCATGTTCTTTCCCAAGAGGGTAGCAGATTTCAGCTGTTTCACCTACAATTTAAATCTCTGTTCCCTTCCCACATTTTTTTTTCTCAAAACTACTGAAAACCACAAATTATGCCTGAATAATGTGATTTTGGGATGAGTTCAAATAAATTAATAGAATTTTCTAAGAATCTGAGTCTGAAAAATTACAAGAATATTGTTCCATCCTCTTGCTATTCTCTTGTGATTTTTCTAGTCCTGAAGTTGTTAGAAATGTCCTATTTGATGTATTAATTGTGAGGCTCATACCCAGTACACAACTAATACTCAGAAGGACCACTGCCAGAAGGTAAGTATTGGACCATAAAAACTAGCATGTGGAAGCTGTGATGTCTCTGCTTGCACAGAAACTTCTTCACTGGACTGAGCCTGTTTCTGATATCTTTAGGGAGAGCTGAAACTTAACCTGTGCCAAATATTAGGGAAGACTAGATTATTTTTTTTTAAGGTGAACATCAAATACATTTTAAGATGCAAACTGTCTGAATCAGACTAGAAGCAACAATCTTTTTCTTCCTGCATGACCAGATAAATGTCAGTGTTAAGTGAATTAAATGCATGATTTATTAAATGGTCTCTCTGAGCACTGAAATCTGTCAGAATTTTAACAGTTTGCCATCATTATTTTGGGAGGAGATTACAGAGGTTAATTTTAACTATTTTCTTCCTCTTTTTGTTCGACATTCTCCACAGGATCATTTTTACAGCCATCGTTCAGCTGCTCTTTTATAAAGGAAACTGAAGCGTGTTTTATTCCCAGAACCCAAAATCCAGGTTTTGTGAATCCTACCTCAGAAGTGCTTAAGGAAAGAGTTCCCAAAATACTTTGCAGGCATCATGTATTGATTACCTCATTGATAAATGGCTGTGTGTTGAAGACCGATGTTCAGAATTTATTCCAAAGTCTTACTCTATCCAATTCTCAAAAGCAAACAATAGTCCTTATTCCGACAAGTCAAAGAAGGTAACTTCAATGGAACAACTCTTGCAAGCGACAGGTTTCACACTAAGCTCTACTGACACTGACAGCAGTAACAAATAAATTAAAAAAATCAAATAAATGTAAAGGCAATGCAATGCACTGGATTGTGGATTGTTTTGATGCAAAAAACTCCTACAGGAGACAAATGCTGCTCTCTCTACTGGCAAGAAAATTAAGACAAATGTTTATTTGGTTTTAACTTCTTCAAGATTACTTTGGTCTTGCTGTCACGTAGGTAGAGCCTTGCTGGTGCTTATCCCCATCAAAGCACCTGCTTTCCTGGAGAAGACTCCCTGCAGAGCCGGCATGCTGGGGTCAGCAGCTGGCAAGAGGAAAAGAAAGAAGGGAAACACACTAATTCAATACATTCCCTGGTCTCCCTTTGAGGGGACCCAGGAGGGCTGACATTGCCTTCCCTTGCTGAAATCCCAGTCTTTCTGCTGTTGGCCTTTTGCCACCTTATCTGTTAGAAAGCAAAATGATGAGCTCAGATCACTGATCTGTTTTCTAATGTCTCAAAGAAGGCAATAGATTTTTCACGTTTAGTACAGATGGTGAAAACAGGCACCTGGTTTGAACTTAACTCTTACATTTCTTAGTACAAGCTCTAGCTTTAAAGGATATGCACACATCCCTACACCATTCTTTCTGAAGAATAAAAGAATCCCATTCACATTTCAAGATAAAACTATTCTACATAATAAAAATGTATGCAAAGAGGAAACTCAAATGCAAGCTTAATATCGGGTGTAAAGCTGACAGATTAGAGAGCTCAGTTTTCCTCAGCACTTTTTTAAACAAAAGGACTTAAAGGTGTAAAGAAACCCAGAGCAGAGGAAGGAGGACCAAGGGCTGAGGAAGCTGCCTTCAGGTGCCGTTCCTTTCTTTCTTTGGGCTTATATACAGCCGCCTTCTATCACCTGGCAACACTCCCAACTATGCTTATTAATGGGACAGAATCAGCCCTGCAGACTCAGTCAAAAACTGTGTGGAGAGTACTGCTGCTTGCAACACCTGCTCCTCTGAAGCTCTGTAAACCCCTCTCAGGTGAACCTCCCAACTTCCCAGATGAAGAACTGAATCTTGAGTGCAAGCAGTTCTTAGACTGAGGCTATGTTAACTTGCTTTGCTGTTTAGAAGAGCCACATATTCTGCCCCCCTTACAAAAAGCCTACCTTTAATGTTTTGTTCGTATTAATACGAGAACAAAATTTGAAATTTCTTACCACATTGATGTCATATTCAAAAAAGTTCTACAAGAATTAATGATTAAGAGGAGGTGAAAGAATTTCCTTTGCGTTTGTTTTTCTCAAAGAAATGCAAACATACTGAAGTTTATACTGGATTTGACAGTGTATTTTAAGGCAAAAAAGAGTAACTAGAAGTTCGCATTTACCCACTGACAGCCCAAGGCAGCATTAAAAATGTGCCAGTCAAGCAGAATGATGACAATGTGCTTATTATACCACAAATAAGACAAAACTAACATCTGTAACCACAATACAACTCTTTTCTCCTCCAGCCCTTCCTACCCCTTATAAACACCAAGGCATTACCTAGCATCTGCTGGGAGGGAGATGTTCTTTCTTCTGAGGTTGGTAGGAAAACAAGGTTGTGGGATTTCTCTTTCTGTTGTTAGAAAGGGATATAGACAAGACTGTAAAAGGGCATTTAGAAAAAAAAAACCACAACAACCTTCACACCTGAAGGTGAAAGCATCTTTATCACAGCTTGTCAATTACACAGAAAGAGCAAAACAGCATCACCAGGTTATATTCACTTGGCAAACATGCAATCAAGTATTTTTGTGTGTGTGTACATATGTGTGTGTGTCTAAGTACATAAAAGTAAAAAAAAAATGTTATGAAATGATTTTTCATTTAGGCAAATTGTAACTATTCATCTCCTGTTGAATTGCTCTAAAGAGGACAACATCATATCCTCTGACTTCAGTAGATCAAATTCGAGCAATTTTTTCTTTTTTAACGGACAGAATAAATAACACCTGACCAACAAAGTACATATATTAGCTCCTACCTATAAGCAGCCATACACATAAAATCAAATGCCTTCCCTTTCTCTCACAAAATGTAACATTTACACAGGGCCCAATACAATTTCAACAGCAGCCAAAGAGATCCTTCCTTTTTTTTCTTCTGTTTTCTGCCAAGCAATTTTATGTTGTTAGGCATACAACTCTTTACCACTATTTTCACATTTATGCTCTAGATGTATGCAAAATGCTGTTACAGTGTTTAATTATAACCACAGTTGTAAAGGGGTGGAGTATCTAAAAGTACTATTACTTTTAGAGCTGGGAGCTATGGAACTCCATAAAATTTGCATCCAGACACTGCAGACTTTAACAAAGCCTCTGATTACCCTTATTCTGCATTTCTTTGTGAAAAACTGACTGTGGCAGGAATCACGTCTTTGCATCTCTCTTCTGCTCTTTCATGCCATTCCACTGTTCCTTTCTTCTACCCCTTCCACTCCTGTAAGCGTAGTCTAGGTTTCTAAAACACTAAGCCTATCATAGTGTTTTTCAAATAAGTTTAACAATCTTTTGACACTTAGTGAAACTATGATACTCTTCTGATAGCACTATTATGAAAATTCAAATGGTATTATTCATTACTACTACGAGCTTCTTCCTGAAATCAAGTAACCTTACAGGTATTTTCCAGTTTGAAAAAGGAACGCTTATTCACCATGGGCTTTAGATATTGGCAGTCTACTTCCAAGATGAATGAGAATATCAAATTAAAAATGAACTCTGTCTACCAGTTTAATTAAGCAAGTCATGCTTGCTGACTTTTCTCTCTACTCCAGAGCAGACCACAGTTGTCTTGCTTAATTTCACTACTAGCAGCTATCCTTACTACCTTGAACACTACTACTTGAGTGAGATTGTCCCCAGCATGCCATGCCATGCTCTGATATCAGCTCAGTTGGGTAACTCAATAAAGTACAAAATAATTCAACTACATTTACTGATTCTTTGGTAATTCCCGACATGGGGAAATGGACACTATCAGTCCTTCTATTGCTATGTGCTGGGCACGTGTCTGCCCTCTCCACTTTAGACACAGAGCCCTGCATTGCCCATTACAAAAGCCAAACTCTAGTGATGCTTCCAATCGCTTGCTTGTGTTGAGTCACAGATGTAGTGCAGTGCTGCCGAAACTACTGAGAAAAAGGAAACACCACTGCAGTTGCCTTTAACTATGACTTTTTGAATTTTTAAATATTTTGAGCCATTTCTTAATAGAACGGTTTTGTTATTGCTAGCTCCCTGCCCATCTACAGGACTACTTTCACTCTCCACTTGCACAGCATTGCTGTGGCAACTATAATTCTTCACCTAGAAAAGCTGTCTATGTTTAGTTTCTCTTAGTGCAAATAAACAGTTGTGAAGAGGAAACCACCTCACTGACGCCTTGTACAAGTCTCGTGTATCAGTGGTCCCTGCATGAGTTTGAGGAAATGCCAGAACAGAGATCTTTCTTTTGCCAGATGGAACGTTCTCATATGTATTAGGATGGACTAATAATGCCCCTCCCCGTAAAGACCACCTGATTCTTCCTATTATGTTCCAGTTTATTCATAATATTGACTAACAGTAGTCGTCTTGAGGGTATTTTCCATGCCAAAGACACTAAAAACATGGGGGGATGGATCAAACAGCGTATGCTCATGGCTCAGAAAATATCTACAGAAGGCAGCAAAACTGTGGTTGCATGCAACAACCTTTATTCTGAAAGTTTTGAGAATTTAACAGAGCGTTCTACCAATCACAGCCTTTAAAAAATCGTCTGCCAGTATAATTTCCAAGATATATCTCACAACTCATCTTGCTATTACATTGCAAAACCACGCATCATTAACAACATTCACATAGACAACAAAATTTAGTATTAAGCATGGCAGACATTTGTAGAATGAAATTTGAAATCCCAAGCATTATCCTAAGAAATCTGCTCAAGAAGCCCTCCAAACAAGGAACAGTAACTTACCACACAATTTACACAATGGATAAAAAAAAAATAATTAGCCAACTCAATTGTCAAATAGCAGAAACTCCAACAAATTAGCCATCAGCAACTGGAAATGAAGGAATTATTAACAAAAACAATTAATGTAGTCTCCCACAAATGATCCCCTAAACTTCACGTGGCATTGCTATCAGATGTACACTGACAATCTTAGAAAACATATTAAATAAACACAAAGAAGTTGGCATGTGATGAAAAAAATTACAGAGCAACTGAATCTCCATTCAATGGACCAGTTTAGTGGGTTTAATTGCATTTAAATAAATTCATAAGAATTTGACCATCAGTCACTGTTTATATTAAAAGTTGGAAAGAATTACAAGAAACAACAAAATTCAGACAATTATGTATATTAAAATCACAGTCTGTTTTTCAAAACAGCTATTTTTAGAGTGTGGAGCAGTCTCTTCTATGTAATATGAATTCCATAGTAGCTTATGAAGAAATTACACAACTCATTTTCCTTTAAATTTATCTCCCTAGTGTGTTTATTTAACCAAATAAAAACATTTAATAAAAACATTTTTGATGTTTAAAAGCTGGATAGTTCAAAAAAAATAAAAATCAGTGTACATCCTTGGAGATACAGCAATAGTTTCCTCTATCAAGTAAAGCAATAATACTGGCATGAATTTTAATGGACATTGATTCAATAAAGAGTAGCATTTCAAATTCTGGATGCAGTGCCACAACTGCAAAATTAAGCACTAGATGTGAAATATGCTTTTAAATTTCCACATATTAAACCTATGGAATGCTCTTCAGAGATATCAGAATGGTGAAGCTGTGCCTAGTGAAATCTGAATTTCAAATAGGAGTTGAGCCATTTCAGTTGCTCAGAGCTCTAAGGCAGCCCCACAGCCTATGCATTTTCAGCTCAGAAAACTAAATGTCTGACCCCATGTAAGGAAATATGGAAATAAAATACAAAGCAGAAATTTTGTAATTGAGATAAAAGATGCTGATTATCACTCTAAGCTGTCATTTGGCAGCTTAACACAGATGCTCAAGATTTAGAAATGTCCTTTCCTGGGAGTTCATAATGACATACAGGATTTTTTTTTCTGGCAAGGAAACTCTTGTCTTTGGGCTGTTTCTGCTGCTGTTGGGCAGTTCCTGCTATCCAGTTCTCTCTGTTCTTGCATAGCACCCAACAGACACTATCTGAACCACAGTGACCTAGTTCGCAAGAATAATCCAGAAAAAAAATAATATTGGGGGGTGATAAGGTTTAATTTCTTTTCAGTTCAGCTTTTTAAACCATTCTAGTGTGGTGCCAGGGGAATACCAATGCCAGCAATGAGGAAAGCAATGCAAGAATCAGTATGAGGGAAGGAGAAGAGTAAACCGCTTTTTTTTCAGCAGCAGCCCACATTTTACTCTTTGTGGTACTGTGGAAGCACACCAGGGAATGGTCAAGTGCAAAGAGATACATAAAGAGCAAGTGTTAAGAAGAACTTTCTCATGTTAATTCCCATGCTTTCACTACTTTATTTTGCCAGATTTTATCATGCATTTATTTCATTTTTCATCACTAGGCTGCCGCATCTTTGTGTTAGTAATTTAATTTTAGTTTTATGAATCATCACACTATTAAGAACATAGCATTATCTATATTACTGTTTAATTACATCAGGCTAAGTAAATTTTAAGTAAATTTTAATCTGAGTATTAAGGCACAAGTATAACTGCCTTGAAGAAGGTCTCATACAAAGGTGTTTTACATAAAAGCTAGATATGGCAATACTTCCTTTTCCCTAAGAATTGATTGGTATGACATACAAAGAAGAAAACATTTGTAGTAAGTAAGACGAAGCAGCTGCCTTGTGAGGAGAGTACGAACGAGCTGGGACTCTTCAGCTTGCAGGTACTCGAGGGGGGCACAACCACGTTTTACCAACTCATGAATACAGTGGGTAAGTTGGACGCACAACTGTTACTCATCCAGTCATGACAAACTAGAAGTAAGTGGTACCTGACAAAATGGTCAGAGATAGATCTGAACAGAAAGAAGGTACCGCTCTACACAGAGGACACAGAATGGCTGAAATTTGAAGGCATGTGAGGCCCCGGTAGCAAGTGGTATCAACAAGCTCGAAAGAGAACCAGTCCAACAGAACTGGCAGGTCAAGCCAACAAGGGTTGATGCTAGGAGGGGACTGACCCACAGGAAGTGACTGGGCTCACCTGCCTTCTCCTCTTGCCTCCTAAATACCTTTTCCTACTGCCACTGGGAAAGCGGTGGTGCAGGTGAGTGCATTGGCCCTTCTGGCTGGTTGTGGGCCCATGGTCAGGAAAGGACAAAGGAGCACTGGTCTGACACAGCACAACACATCCTGCTTTCTCATCCTGTCCTGCAGTGCTTGTCAATTGTTCGTTTTGCCATAATGCTTGAATGTTTTGGGGGAGGAACAAAGAAGAAAGATCGCTACATTTATTTTAATTCAAAAGTAAAATTAAAAATTTTTATTGCAAAGTTGAGAGGCCAGCACAACTGTGTGATGTGTTCCTATCTGCATCCATTTAAATAAATTCCTATATACATTCATTGATAAGACAATGCTACTGACTGATAAATTGTTGACTGTTACAACCTTGTGTTTTACACTGCAATGACATGCCCAGAACCGATATTCTCTTCCGCTGCTGTAAGTTATGATGCCACCTTCTAAAATACAAACCTAGAATACCATCACTGGTTTCAGACATATTTAACTTACTCATCTTAATATACATTCTTGTACAATACTATTCATTCATTAGTGGTTTTCTATTAGACCATGAAATGCTAAAGTATATTTACAGGTTTACAAAACAGATCCACCTATTTATATTTGTGGGACTTTTTAATGGAAAATGGGTTGCACTTGGTTTTTGGGACAGCATATACTGTTATATTCCAGCAGGGATAGTTTTAAATGACAGTTACCTATCCCCTACTACATTGAAGCTGCCTTTGAAGCAACTGATTTGGTAAAACTCCCATCTGAACTGTTAGGTAATCCTAGCTGCTAAAAAAGAAGTATTTTCTACTTCTAAATTTTGTCCTAAGAGCAATTCAACAAACATGCAGAGATAATGCTCAATTTCCCATCCTGATCCAAACACATTCTTCCAAATTCCTTCCACCTACAAACATGAGAGAAGTGTCAAAACTTCTTCCCAGAGGATACTTTCCTCAGCCTTCCAGAAACACTCAGAAATGTTGACACTGTTTTTCTAAGGCATGCTTATTATTGTTCTCAGTTAGAATGAATGTTTTTGTTTTCTTTTTTTTTAAAGGCCAGTTATTTACCAAAGTTAAACAGAATCTGAAATCTACTTAGAAGGACTCTAATACATTTTTTTCCACTTAGCTTGTCTATGGAATTCTCAGCAACCACTACAGGAACCAAACATAGCAACTGAAACAGGGGTCTGCAGTGGAGAACTCACACCAATAAATGATGTTTTATTCTGACAAAAAGGACAAGGAAAGATGAAAGAGTTATTATCCATTTGATTAATCATGTTTTTCCTGTAAGCCCTAATGCCTAAAATACCTGGAACCAGAAAACACAACTACGTTTTTTGTTTCTTAAAAGAAGTATTGAACATTATTTGTCTGTATGCTTTTCAATTTACAATATCTTACCAAAGTAAAAATCCTGAAACATGATTTATATTCAGTACAACTGTAGAATGCTAGATTATGTTTTCTTGCCATAATTGACTCCTTTGACAATAATGAAATCTTTAATGGAATGTCATAACAGTTGTGAGCACCTAGCTCAGTAATGTGAATTTAGCCCAGACAAAATAACCTATAGAAAAGCAGGAACTCCAAGAATGTAGTTTCTATGTTTTCTGAAATATCTATTGAATACACCCACTGAAACTTGGATTTTCCCCAGTGATATTTTGAGACACATACCTCGAGGACTCTGCCATAGGTTAAGAATTATTTCTGTAGCTAATCCTTGGCACGGTTTTATAGAATAGACTCCTTGCCTGAGTTGCAACACATAAATTTCTATGGAACCACAGAAACCATGACAATCAAACTGTGTCATAAATAGTACTCATGAGATGGAAGACTGAAGCAGGCCATTTTCTTCTACATAAGGTTAACTCATACAGAAAAAAACCTGTCTCCACTGCCGTATGTCCCAAGACAACAGCAACATCAATAACTGCATAGTAGAAATGGAGGCATTCATATCTTTCTTGCACCTCCATTAGTCTGGTGGGGGGGGCAATGTAAGGAAAGAGCAATGAAAAAATTTACTAGCAAACTCAGCAACATGACTGCCTATACAACAGATATGCTGATTCAATTGCACTCTTTTTCAACAAAATTTTAAAAAAGAATGACCAAAAGATACTAAAATATAATCCCATATGCTCAAAGAAATTCCAGAAACCAGAAGTTCATTTTCACCACTTTTACTGTGTTTAATAATTATGCTCAAAGATGTCCAAAAAGATTAAAGTTCAAACATCGAAATAAAGAAGCACTTTTTATCAACAAATTACCCACAAAATTGCCTCAAACCACTTCAGGCTTCTGGTTCCTTCTAAATCATAAACAAAATGCATGTTAGTGATCTAACACAGTTAACTGACACAAAAATAAACATTTTAAAATATTTTATAACATTTTGCTGAATATTTCAATAAAAGCAAGCACTGACTTCTGATGTACCAGCCAAATCTGCTTTTGCTGAGCTCTAAAGGCAAGCTATTCAATGTAGTGATTCTGCCTATCAAAGAAATTTATACCAATCTAACCAAGATCAAAGAAACTTTTGTCAGTGGCATTTCTTTAAACTTGTATTGATGTAACAGGATTAGAATTTGATCCTAGGGGATATGATCATCCCAGCCA
>NW_009260793.1:1092292-1106343 GCF_000687185.1 Egretta garzetta
AGAATTCCCTACTCAATGTAATAAGTATAAATCCAATACCATCTGAGATGACTGAAGTGTATTTTACTGTCCATTTTCTTCCACCTCTCCTGTCCAAATCACAAATCTGATTTTTAAAAGATGATTGCTGAAATGGAATCTCCTGCAATAATAGCCTTTCTCCTGTGAAATTATATGAATAATATCAGAAAGCAGCATACTGCATGCTTGAACATAAAACAGTCTGATGCCAGTGGTAACCTGTGCCTTCTCTGCAGTCTTGTGATCCAGAAAGCTATGCCAGCTCACATCCTGTGATTAAACTATACCTGTAAATCTACAGCTGAATAAGCCAACCTGATCTGTGTGACTGGCTTACATTTCCTCATCATCCACTTGCCATGGGGATCTCAGTGAAATGCAGTCTCCATCAGAGGACCAAAACTTTGCATTGCAATCAGGGCAGATACCTATCATCAGAACCCTGCAGGCACCAATAAGGCCTTAATTACACTGACCAACCTCACCAAGGACCTCCACCCATGCGCCCGTGCACATAGGTCTGGTGGCACCTAGGCCTGGCCTGAGCTATGTTGGAAGTACACTGCTTCCCAGTCCTGCTCCTGGCTGTTCCTGCACTGTCAGTGGGATTCCCAGGTTAACCTTAGACCCAATCTGTTACCTCACCTTTTGCTGGATCGCTGACTGCTGGAGTGTCAGTGGGACCTGCCAACGACCCTGCTCTGCTTGCCCTGCTCAGGTGCTGTGGGACGGTGCCCCACTGGTGATGGCCCTGCCCAGCCCAGGTAGGCATCGTCCCCAGATTTCCCACCCTCGTGGACTAGCCCCAAAGCCCATGGTGGAGCAACACAGAGCTAGCCAGCTTTCCAATACAGATAGTCTGTTTGGCCAGGGTCTCAGAAGGTATTTTACCTTTGTTAATATAACTCTTATTATGCATTGCATTATCAATGTGACTTTTCTTGATTTTGAGCTCCTTATTCACCTTTCTGTGTAAAAAAACACCCTTTCAGAATAAGGAAGCTATACAATATTTCTGAAGTCTTTGATTTGTTAAAATGTGCTTTTCATCCTCACTTTACATAAAACATTGATGAAGTACATGACAGTAAAATATCATACTTAAGCCCTTTGAAATTGCAAAGGAGAATTTCAGTTATTTTCACATAAATCCAATGCTAAAAGTTATTGTAAGCTATTGGTGACCTTGTGCAAATGTGCCTTAAAAGTTTTTCATTCAAACTGCATAGAAGTTACAAAGAATTGTATCATCACTTAGAATCTTTATAAGTGCATGTTAACAGATAGTTTAAGAACATCTATATTCTAGCATCTAAACTACTTTTATGATGCTGAATAGAGTTTCAGTGAAAGAAAGAAAATGCTATTAGGATTTGCCAAACTCGAAAACTCTTTGTGTCCCACTTTCACATATTACATGTATTTAATATGAACTTACAGCCAAGGCTAATAAAGACAGTGCAGTCCATGTAAATATATATTTCTTAAAGAATGAAACAAATTTAATTCTTAACAAAATGCACTGATTTCATACAATTTACCAGAAATTGAAGGAGAAGGGAAAACATGGATACAAGAGTTCAAGTCTGATGTCACTGTACTCCGTACAAATACTCGCAACACCCCTGTGTGGTTCTCTGGGCGCTTTTGTGGAAGGCAGAGGGCCGCGATCAATCTTTTGAAAACACTGTCTCCAACTTCCCAAGACAATTGCTCAGTGCAGTCAGTAGCCCAGTAAGAACCTACAGCAGTGACTATGGACAGACAGGCAATACCTCATAGTAATAGTAAAATTTTCATATCTGAAGGAAAAGAGCATGGGCTAAGTAGGCAAAAGATACATCATACAAGAGATATATGCACTGTGACACTTACATTTTTGAGAAGTACAGAAGTGAAACATCTTCCCCATTTCTACCTGCTAATGAAGGGATACATATAAGGCTCTAGAAAAAGATGATGTTTTATGGCCTACTTATGTTTTTCATAAATGTTCTAAATATCTTAGGGCTTTCTTTATAAACAGGCATGCCCAGCATGCCAGGGATTGTAAAATTTCAGTAAGATTTAGTGGGCATTTAAAACCATCCTGGTCAGTCATTTGAATCATATTTTGTGCTAATGGTAAAGGACACCTCTGAAAGCACAAACAGCAACTAGGTACCTAGTTCCTATTTATTGCCTTTGTAGATATAAAGAGTGTTCTAAAGGACTAGAGAAAGACCATCACCCTGCTAGGCTGCAAAACTCCGATGAAGCGATATCCATTACCATCCTATAAAACTCTGGTAGTTTTTCCCTCTTCAATCAGAATTTCAGTAATAATTCTGTTGGAATCTCAATCAAAAGTGAGAGAAAAGGAGGTGGTCAAAAGTGCCTGAGTAAAGAGAATATCCTTTCTCAGGTCATGCAATAGCTTCATGCTTCTTCCTTAAAACCCTAACCCATGATTCTGCATGAAGCCACCACAGAAAAAAGGAATGTTGGGAGTCCTGCACTTACGGAGAGAAGCATCAGTCCCTTCTACTCCTCTCTTCTACTTTGGTATTGGTAGTGTTCAGTTGGAAGAAAGTAGTTAAAGAAATGCAAGAACTGTCAGTATGACTGGGAGGAAGCAGAAGAAAGTGGAAAAAAAGTCCTCTTAGTCACCCTTTCCTTTGATCTTCAGTAATTTTTTCCTTTAAATCCATACTTTCCTTTTGTCTTTAGAATTATTGAGGAATTTCTGCAAGATATTGCCAATACCACCTCCAAGAAAAAAAATGACAAGCAAAGAGTACTTTGTTGTGCAAAGTTGTCCTCCATTCAATAAGAAATTACTCATAGCACCATAAGGCCTAGGAGATAGTGTCATTTCAGTTTGTTTAAAGCTATGGAGACCATAAATTGAAACAATCTCAGCAGTGAGTGATCAGCAAGAGTACCTGATGTTCCAAAGTCAAGTTGGCCAGTAACTATCAGGAAATAACTTGAAAGTCATTACCATAATTATTATCCTCAACAACCCATTAATGGAAAAATTACAGAATAAATCAGTTTCACACTTCTATCAGTCTGGAAAGCAGGACATGATCTTCATATAGTTGCTAGGTGCAGAAAATCATAAAATAATGCAGGTGGAAGGGATCTCATCAAGTCCAACCCCCCAGCTCAAAGCAATATAAAATGACCACAATTAGTAATAGGAATGGGGAAAACACAGCATTTAGACTTCCATTTTGAAAATGCTCTATTCCACGTAAGTAAAATAATTATAAAAATGCAAAATTCATCTTGCTAATTGAATCAGGAAATGAAACTCCTATCTTTATCTCACTAACTGGTTAACTTTGAGTGTAAAAGCAGAGAGCATGCTGCACTGTGCATCTCCAGCAGAACTGAATGAACACGAAGAGTGATCTGACTCTTTCTTGGCATACCAGAGCCAGCTAAACAAAGAAATATAATCTCACTGGAAATGAGGTTCCTGTTGCCCTGTTGGTATTTATGCATGATTCCCAGCTCAGACTGCTTCTGAGTTCTGATATAGCATCTATTGTTGGTTAACCAAAATTAAATTAAAGCATTGTAATGATTAATGGATAATTTATTTTTAAAAACAACAGCATAAATTCCTCACTAGTACACAGTGTTACGTTGCTATGTGACTACCAGCATTTAAAACACACTCCAGTCTTAAGTGGATGTTTTGAGGCAGCTAATGCTTCAGTTTCTTCATCATGTTTCTATGTGAATTCTGAGATATGGCAAGTGCTAATACACTGGCTCTACTGCCAGTATCTTTCTAAGTTTATTTCACTTATCGAAGAATTGCCTTCTGTTACTTGATAATGCACTTTAAAGCAAGATCAAAAGTAAGCGTAAATTCCATTTTTTTATGCAAACCCTTGAAACAAGTTCAGGAAAAACACTTAAGGTGTTTTAGGTAAAAAGTTTAAGATTATAATCCTTTATCAAGCACTATTTGCATTCCTCAGGTACTGGGAACACAGAAACATTTCAGAGACTTGTTTCCTTAAAATACGTCCAATCCCAATTGGATGCAATACCACAGCAGAATTAAAATGGTTATTTTATAGTGACCATTCTAGTCCTAGTGTCCAAAAGAGCTACTGAGAAACTAAAAGGTAAAAGGTAAAAACACCAAACAAATCTAACCAAAAAAACCCCACCCAAAAACCCCTTTAAATTTTCATTATGTGGTAGTGACAGTAGAAATTCAAAATAGAAAATTTAAAAGATGGTGGTGTTCTCTAGCAAAAGAACGATTATCAGTTATGCTATAAACTTACTAGTTTCAAAAATACACCAAAATCAATCTTTGAAGTCAGCAAACTACAACCAATATTTACAAACAAAATAAAATATGAAAAAATTGTGATTTTTTTATTTGCAATTAGGATCTAGACAATGTGTCTACACAGAAATGGCTGAAGACTTGTTTACCATTTTATTTAATGCAGAAGAGTAACTGGAGTTATTTATTGTCTTTCTTGATAAAAACTTTCACTGAGTATCCTGGTTTCATCTGGGATAGGGTTGATTTTCTTCATAGTGGCTTGCACAGTGCTGTGGTTTAGTTGTTAGCACTAAGAATGGACAAGGACTTCTCAGCTCTGCCAGGTGCACAAGAAGCTGGGGAGGGGACACAGCTGGGACAGCTGATCCCAACTGGCCAAAGGGCTATTCCATACCATATGACATCATGCTTAGTATGTAAGCTGGGGGAAGAAGAAGGAAGGGGGGGACGTTCGGAGTTACAATGTTTTGTCTTCCCAAGTAACCATTACACGTGATGGAGCCCTGCTTTCCTGGGGATGGCTGAACACCTGCCTGCCCACGGGAAGTAGTGAATGAATTCCTTGCTTTGCTTTGCTCGCACACACGGCTTTTGCTTTACCTATTAAAGTGCCTTTACCTCAACCTACAAGCTTTCTCACTTTTACCCTTCTGATTCTCTCCCCCATCCCATTCTGGGGGGAGTGAGCAAGTGACTGGGTGGTGCTTAGTTGCCAGCCGGGGTTAAACCATGACACTGACTGATAACATCAAAGAGGATCACTTCTACTATAGCACAGCCACATGCATCTTTAGTTGAGGATCTCAACTGTTTTAGTTACCAAGTAGTAGTACCAAAATAAAATTCATCACTGCAAAGAGGTCAACATGAAGAAGAACATAAGCCTTTTAGATATTCATATTAAACGGATAAATATATAACCAAAACCCAGAAAAACTTGGTCCCTAGCATTTTATTACAAAGCACTTTCAGAATGTCCCCTATCATCAGTACATGGTCAACGACTACAAAATGCAGTTACCAGAAGCACTCCTTTTACCAAACCCAGTCACTGGCTTGTTGGTCAAAGCACAGTATCTTTTCACACTCAGACTCCTGTATCCAGGAAACAGGAATAAAACTATCTCAAATTACACATACGTTGCAATTATAAAGCACTTTGAGGTCTGTAAATCAGAACCATTTTCTACAGCAATTTAGCAATAGCATGGCTATGGCAGGGAAAAAATGTGAATGCTCAGGCCAATGAAAATTCACAAACATTATAAAAAGGAAATAAACAGTCAGCTTTAGATAATTATGCAACTTCATTTACAGACTGCATGCTAGATTCTTAATTAAGTTCTAAGCCCTCCTGCTTGGAGGGTACAATAGCAACAGCTACAGATACTGGCTATGCTATAAAGTGGAATAGAAGCAGACCATAGAGTGAAGCTGTAAGCATTATGGTCCCAATAACCACAATATACACATTTCATGGGACCTACTTCTAATCTGGTCCTGTGAGTGAAGTACCGCATAAGAGCTGGAAAATATAGGGATATGTGCTTCCAGAGCCCATCTTCCAGTTTATTTTTCTCGAAGAGGAAATAATGTTGAAATTGCTCAGTGATGCAAAACAAAAAGTGACACTTGTTAAAGACAGACCTGCTTCAAACGCACTCCCACCAATATTTTACAAATGACTAATGGGTGAAATTTCAGAGTGAACGTACTTAAACTTCGTAACTTTCAGAGCAAACATATTTAAGCCTTATAAATTCTATAAATGGGTATGAAAGGTGCCTTTGTTGACTGACTTCTGCATGTCTTTAAATGGAGCTCAAATCTGTGAAAAGTAAGCTGATATCTACCTTGAAAAAATTTATATAAAATTAGAGGGACTGAATTCTGACATTTTAAGAACAAAAAATTTCACCTGTAAGCTAGAAGTAACAGTTACTATTAAAACAAACAACAAATTGAACTGCAAGCTTTCCTTTCCTATGGCCCTTCCTCTGAATATGCTTTCTTATACATTTTTTTTTTTTTAATATACAGCTTTAAACTTTGGAATTTTAAAACAAGGATACAGGAGTTAATCACAGCTTTCTATGTCAAACCACCAAAGGAAGTTCATCATCTCAAAGAGCAGATCAAGGAGTACCAAATTATCAGTACATATGTACTTAAATTTAGATGCTGAAATGTTATTGCAACGACTACATCTAATCTGTTCCATGGCTTGCAGATTTTCTACTCAGGCCCTGAGAAGAATAACATAATATATAAACACTGTCCATTTATTGAACAAATCCTGGAGAAATATTAAGATATATTTAAAATTATCCTCCTATATCACAGTTTGGCACATTAATAGATGTAGCTGGGTTTTCACAAATGCTGGACATAAAAATATTGCCTAAGGTCAGAAATGTCTAAACTAGGAAAAAAAAATCTTTGAAAATATGCTGTATGCTTTTTATGACGATTTTTTTTTTCAATGACAAGTTAAAACCTACATTAGACTTTACAACCTAATAAAAAAATGAAGTCATCTACACTACAGAAAATTCCCATGCCTTTCAGTGCATACTTTTTGCTCTTAACAAGCTAACCTTAAAAGCAAAGTATAGAAACCTAGATGGTATGCTTATTATGCATGTCAGAGGAGCTTTGAGAAGATTCAGGGGAAAACTACCATCTGAAAGCTAAATTCCAAATTCTCCAGAATTCTTAGAAGCAAAAAGCTGAGTCATACAGAATTTTAGCTCAGGTCTAGTTTCCAGTTGCCCATCCATTCAATTTTGTCAACAGTGACTTCAGAGGCATTTTCACTTTCTTTGGTTATGTGGTCTTGCGCCTAAATAGTTACGCTTTTGTTTGTCTATAATAAACAAAATACTAAACTACGCAAATATTTTATTTTCAATTACACAAAAATATAAAACCTTCCGCACTCTTGTATCACATTTTTCACTGTTATCTGTGAAAATGAGGCATTTTCACAAGTGAAACAGTGCCATCTTGTGTATTATGCACTTTTTCTCTTGCCAAAGTAGGAATATCCTTCCCTAGGGATGTTTATAGATTTTTATCTCCCCCGCCCCAAAAATGATACGAAGTGGCATAGATAAAGTTTGCAATTTACTGATGAAAATAGTTGTTTTAGTCATTCACAACCCTGTTAAAATAACTTAATATCTTCCATTCTATCAAGCAAAATGAAAACCAGTTTTCAAATAAAACACCACAGGAAACAGATTCAGTTCCCCACAAATACATTTTACTCATGTAATATCTTAGACTGTGGTGTCTGTATAATGGTTTAGATTTGGTTTTAATTAACAGCTTTAAAATTTAATTTATGTAGGCTGAATCTCCATCTGTTTAATGTCCCTGAGTACCTATGTAAGTCCTCATCATACAGTTTTAAAAGTATTGATGACCATCATTAAAATGTACAACATAGCTTACAAAATTTTATTTTCAGTTTATAGGTACTACTCTAAACTATTATTGGTTTAGACAGCCAGAAATAATTAATTGGTACTATAGTGTTTTAATATCATGTAAGAAAGAGCAAGTAACAATTTTAATTAACCGTTCACATTTGCATTCATTTGAATGCTTAAAAAAAACAAAGAAAACTTTGTTTAACAAACACCAATATGGATATAGAATAATTAATAAGTCTAGAACAGCTCTTGATGAATGCTTTTGTAATTTTAAAATTATGTGGTGATGTAATTTGGGTAGATACATGCACAAAATGCAGTTGTTTTATCAGCTGATGATTCAATGCTTGTTGTATCCATAAAACTACTAATTCCTGATTATTATCTCTAACTTTGCTCAGAAAAACAGGTTGAAGGACATAGCTGCTTATAGTACAAGAAATGCAGTAGCAGTGATAAAATGAATATTCCTGGTCCATTTTTTAAGTAATGCCATCTATTTCTACCATTTTAAAAAATTCAGTACATCCCAGCCTTCTTGTAAGTCGGCACAAGTATTACAAAGCTTTTAAAACATCAATAGACAAATTTTAAAATAATAAACACACTGTATTATGCAGGCCCATACTTAAAAAAACCCCAAAACTATCAGCTGGGAGGAAGATTTCTGGGGAATAAAACACCAGACAAATGGAAAGACTGAAGATCCAGAGTTGGTGTGTACCAGAAAGGTAATTACGAACTGAATGATGTTTACATTAGGAAATAAAAATTCTCTCTCTCACAAGCATAATCTCAGGAGTACTCCATGTCACTCTTTTAACTTGCTGTGCTGAAACTGACCGAAACATAACTGTAAGACTATAAGAATACTTATAAAAATCTGTATTTAGGGACCAAATATAATTTGACACACTGCAGAGAAGGGAGTTGTGATGAGATTAACGAATAAAGAAGATAGAAAGCCCTATGTCTTCTATCTATTTCGCACGCACTGCACAATGTTCCAGACTTTACAGCTATTTTGATAAACAATTGCAAACCAATGAAACTAAGGCAAGCAAGGGTAGTTTTCTGCTCATACTTTATTTTTCAATCACAACCCTTACGGTGTTTAAAATATTCAGAGAACAAATCTATCACCTCACTAAGGAGAGTAAGCTCTCAAAAGGTTCACACTGGTATTAAGAAATACAAAATGTCTGTCAGCTGCTAGAACCACTCCTGCTGGTGGGAGTCCTGAGCCCCAGAACTACAGAGGAGCCCCGACACTGAGACGGAATGTCAAATATTACACCAATTAAATTAATTTTCTCTGGGCATAGGTTGGCACTAGGGCAAAAAGATACTGAAGCAGAGTAACACTGAAATTAATATCAGTTGCAGTTAATGGGAGGAGGTTACTTGCTCTAGGTAAATAAAATTGCTTGGTATGGAGGAGTTGATAGACTCGGTGAGAATGACAGCAAGTGTCTCTAGGCGAGGACTTAGGAGACCGGAACTCTGTTCTGCTCAATTTTTGTCACTACATTTGACATACCCACTATATATTTCTACATATGTGTATACATACACATACACACACAGACATGTATAGCTGTCTTCTGTGTATACTAACAACATGTATGCATATTAAGTCACAGCGTGAAAATGTTACAACTTAGACACACTGTTTTCAAGCAGAGATCATTCTCTTGGTCAGAAAGCCACCAATCTCAGCATCTAAAGTGCTTTGGACAACTTCTCTGGTATTTTACCACACCCCTGTCCTGCCAGTGCCTCTATTTTGCAAATGCAGAAGGGGCTTAATAGGCTTCCTTTCTCCAGCTCGCATCTGTGAGGTTTAGTTCATTATTCTAATGTGTGTGTAACTCAAACACTACTGTCGTAGTAATCATGTACAAGTTTGATGATAAAAATGGACTGCAATCATAATGAAAAGGCAAACAACTTTATACTTATATACACACAAAGTTTATACTTCAAAAAGAGAAGAACAAGTTTTAAAAAGTTGTTTCGCACATCACTAGACCAAATAAAAAAGTGGTCACTAAGGAACTTATTCATTAAAAGACAGCAAGCAGCACACCTACAGAGGTTTGATTTTATTTTAAAATCATATTCCAACAACTTCCACAGATGTCATATAATTGTTAAGATACAAAAATAAATCATTAAGGACTGAAAGCCAAGTAGAACAATGCAGATCGTTCTGGCTGTACTACACGTAGTACAGTCCACTCCATGCTAATTCACTCAAACTTGTTTACATAAATTGAAAAAAAAAAAAATCTCAATTTCTTACAGTGCAAATATTATCAAATGCTCTGCTTATGTAAATAAGTTCAATATTAAATTGCATTTTAGATACATCATTACAATAAGCTTGCTTAGTTTGCATGCTACAGTTTGGAAGTCACGGAAATAAGAGTAATTCAATTATCTGATTATCTGTCACGATTAACTTGACAAACATCAGGCATATGTTAAAAAGAAAATAGGTGCTACTCTGTGAGCGTGTAGTGACTGTATTCAGATTTCAGTCAAGCTAACACAAAAGTGAGCGCTCCACGTTATGATTGTAACACACACTGTTTTCTGTATCAGCTGTAAAATAAGATCCCATCACACTAATAATCAGAAGACAGTATTTTAAGCACAAAGAAGCATGCACACGCACCTAGGATCTCAAAATATGACATCCAAATACTTGCACAGCTCACATTCAACCTAGTGGTCCTGTATCTCGCATATTTGTTACTTAAACTGTTACATACATATTACCTGAAACAGCATCATCCATCCTCTTAAACTAAGTCAAAATATTAAAATTAATGTACAAGGCCTACTAGGAAGCTCAAGAGCTGGTTGTATCTTTCTAATTTTATTATTTTCTTTTCTCTTTGTCTATCATACAGCAAAGCCTTCTGACAATATAACTTAATTTTGTTGTAAGAGGAATTTGTACATACTTAGGTTACTGAGGATCATTTTTTAGTAATTCCTAGGTAAATCATTCACATATCAGTCCAATATTCACAAAAAATCAATTTTCTCTAGGATGTCAAAGTTGATTTAAAAATAATTATTGAAATACTGCTAATTAGTTCTTTATTTTGTTTTACATCTTTCAAAACATGACGAAGAACATCTACCCTGAAAATTCAGGCCACTTGGAAGTAACTTTTATCGTACCACAGTAAGGTAAGGCAAACTGCACCCATTTAAAAAATAAGGTGTCCAATCTGACTCCTCTATATCTTAGCTACTATAGCTCTTTATGCTATCTCATACATCTTACCTGAAGAGTTGACAGAAGCTGAAAGCTGTGATAGTAGAGAAGTAAATGAGGCTATACCAGCTAACAAAATACATCCTTTGTCTTAATTTGAGTGGCAAATTATCGGTAGAATGACTTTTCAATACACTTTAAGTATCTGAATGATCAAGAGAAATTCTTTACCTCCAACTAAGTTACTACCTACACACAGCTCATTGCTAAGGCAGCCAGTTGCTTGTTCACACATTTTCTAGGTCTAATCTCCTGTAAAACCAAATTTTTAAAAAGAGGGTTTGGGGCAGGAGATTAGGAGGAGGGAACTGTAAAACATTTTTTCCATGTAATGGAAATGTAATCTTCTTTTAGACACAGCATGCAAGGGCTGGGTTAACAAAATAGTACTGCGGACATTGTGAGAACAGATTTCAGTGCAGACTGTCAATGAGCCACACATTTCAGATGAAAAGGTATGGCAACATTGAAACCCTCTAGATTTGAAGGAGAAAAATATTGCCTGTATCCACACCTGGCAACAGAAAGAGAAGTGGGCCATATCCTAGGGTTACTGATTAATAAGAGTCAGTTTTAACTTTTAGATTTGGTTAATTATTTACTAGTAACATTACTAATTATATTCTTTATCAATATCCTTTATAAACCAAGTCCTAAAATTATTCTGAAACCTGTGAAATGTAAAGATATGAAATAAACAGGACCACTCACATACTTCTAATAATGCGCTCTTTCATTTAATATGTTCTGCAAGAAAAATGATTAAATTGCTGTCTTAACCCCAGTACAATATTTTTAATCAAAACCAAAATACATAATAAGCTATCTATCTTCACTATATTACTTATCAATGAAGATGAAGTGTGGGGAAGCCCAGTGAACATCTCAAATGACCACTGGGAAGACGCGCTTCAAGAGTTATCAGTCACTGTGATGACTAGTGTGGGAAGGAAAAGACTGGTAGCAGTTGCAATGCTTTGCTTGTGCAGGAACATGACTTGACATTTTCAGCCTTCCTAAAGAATGTTCACCACAATTAGTTCACTACATATTGGTGAAGAACACAACACTGAGTTTACGATAAATGGCAAAGTTCTCTTATTATTATTAGCTATTTTCCACATAAATATCTTTCAAAATTATGAATAATCTGTACGTGAACCTCATTTTCTCTTTTTGTCTGTGTTTTTTTTTCTAACACAATATCAGGCAACGTTATGGTATATTTGAACTGGCACTTTAAGGAGATTTTCATGAGATGCAATAGATCTTATACACTGCAGACAATAAACATAACTGAGCCAGTATTTCCAATCTCCTCATCTATCATTCACTACATATCATGTGATGCAAATACAGCACAGTATTACACACACAAGTGAAATACTTAAGATCAAATTAGTTCTTAGAACAAACACACATACAATTAGAACAAATATGCTGATTATTTGAAGAGCATCTGGGGAAAAAAATAACAAACCATGAAATAAAACTAGGTAATTATGTATTCCAAACATTTTTGGCAGAGGAAATGGAAAACATAAACACAATCAGCCTGAGACCAGTACTGCTGTTGACCTGAAATAAGTATCTTGTGCCTCAACCCAGGCTGGTGGGTAATGTCACTGATGAATATATTACATCAACTTTGTCTTTTCTAAGGAGATTACTGTTTAGACATTATACTGAAGATAGCGACCTACTTATATTAGACACGGGGCGAAACAAGAGTTGTAAAATTTCTAAATTCTCTTACTAATGCAAAATCTTGTTTGTCATCTCAAATATACTTGAACTAAACCTGAAGAATTTCTACTCTTACTGCCTAATTTGAGGAAGATTAATCTAGTTTTTAAAACCGACATTCACAACTGCTCTTGAAGTACATAGCTTTTGGGGTGTTTAGCACAAAGGAAAAGTCATCCCTCTGATATTTCAAACTGTGATCGTTATTTTTAAACACAGGCCTTAACCTCAGATGAGTTGTACAATGATACTGATGCACCACACAAGATTTTTGAGGTAGGATTAATTAATTTAAGCATTTTAAAGATATTGTAGCATTATTTTTTGGACTCAAAGACTCACCTTTATCTTCTGCAGCTACAAAGATGACTGAACTTCTATAATCTCAGGAAATTTGCATTTCCACAGTGGAGAATCCAGATTTAGTTCTAGCCTCATCACACATCACAGCATGTTTCCTGAAGAATGATGCCAGAAGTGTATGTTCTAAAAAAGTTTTATTTAACAGAAAGATAGAAAGATGAATCTTGAAACCTTAAGTGAGATGTTAGGGGGAAAAAAAAAAAAAAAAAGTAGAAGTAAAAAAAGTGATGTGACACAACTTTTGTATTAGAATGAAAGGGACCAGCAGCTCCAAAATATAGACTGCAGCTGAAAAGAATAGGTGAAGGAAACTGAAATGGGATAAGAGATGTAAAGAGCTAGATATTCTTCATACTGACACATTTCAATTACTCTTCTATTATATACAATTTTATTCATTAAAGGAGAGCAAGCTGGTGCTCTAGTTGATGTTCAAATGAATCTCTTAAATGGCATTCATGACATGTTATCATTCATACTCTTTTAAATGTTCCAAATATGTTTTGCTCCTAAAAGAATTCCGCTGCCAGTTATCATCTTTGCATAGGATTTTTTTTTGTGTATTTTAGGTGATAATATTAATAAAACAGGCTTCTATTATGCCACAGAATTCAAGCTCTGAAGACATACTTGAAGAGCTTCAAAAGTACCATAAAACAGATTGTCTGTCCACTTGTTCTATTTCCCAAGTAAAAGGGCTTCAACTATTTCCCTTAAACATACTATAGCAGCCCTTGTTTGGGGAAGTATGTCTTGATATCCAGCTTTGTATCTCCTATTTCTGCAGTGTGCCTCAGTAGTTAATGCCAACCTTACCATTCTTGTACTCCAAATGACTGCTCGGTAACAATCTGTTATCCAAATATACTGCCTAAATTCACCTTTATTTATA
>NW_009260793.1:1106395-1109661 GCF_000687185.1 Egretta garzetta
TGCTTAAGACAAGGGACTGCTGGCACTGGAAAGGTGTAGTAGGTACAGCTCTCATGAGACGTGGTATAACAGGTCCACCCATTCATTAGGATCACACAAAGCCAATTTCAGAATGCCCTGAGATCTACTGGCATGTGACAGAATACAAAATCTACCACACGTGATCAATATGGCTCCTGTAGGAGATTAAAAAATAAACTTCTCAGACACGTTCTGATGTATAGCAGTGGTAAAAAATACCTCTTGCTTCATTATATATGGTTAAGCATAGTAATTAGAGGATAAGCACACTCTGATCAATGTTATGCACTATGTTTCTGAATATTTCACGAAATCTTTTGTACTGATACTTCAGGAACAATTCAATTTCCAAAGGAAGGGTGCTATCACCATTTGAGCTATCCAGCATGTTTTAGAACTGCTGTTCCCAGAGGGGCATGGGCACACACAGGCCCTTTGCTGTTTCAGTCCCTCCCTCCCCCTGTAGAGGTGGGCAACTGAGGGTGCCCTGAACAACACCCATCGACAGCTGCACCTAATACCTGCTGGGGGAAGCAATAAGGAAAACAGAGCCTGGCTCTTCTCTGCCGTGCCCGGTGACAGGCCAACAGGTGATAGGCACAAATTGAAATATGTTTAAACCTATAAAAAAGCATGCTTCACTGTAGGGGTGATTGAACACTGTAACAGGTTTCAGAAATACCGACATCCTTGGAGATACTCAGAACCTGAGCAGACACAGCCATGGGCAATCTGCCCTAGATGACACTGCTCTACACTTTCTCTCCTCGTTATCCTTGTTATGCTTTACTGGAACTAGTAAGGAGATTTGGGCACTAGCACATGTGGAAAAAAAGAATGTATATAGGAAGGGAATTCCTTGCATAGTGAGCAGGGCTGAAAGCAGTATGTGAACACTAGCCAGCTTTATTACATTACTAGAGGAGCTGGTCAAATCAGTGAAACAGTGTTTTGTCACTTCTTCAATACCAATTTCCCCAGCACTGCTACCACATAGTATTCTTCAGAGTGAAGAGCTGTAAATTTAGGCCTCGATGACATAATTCTTTGAAAAATATGACAAGAGCTTGTCAGTTAATATTTGCCTTTAATCTTTCTTATCTCCTTAATACAAAGAATAGAATGTCATTATTTTGAACCTCAGTTATGAGGTAATAGGTTTTGGTAGCTTATTAGCAAGGCTATTGCACAGAGAGAGACAGAATGTAATTCTGTTCATTTTCTTTCAGTGAAGACCTTTTTATTTTTCATTTTTTTTAGGATTAAATAACTTGTCCCTAATAAAGTGGTATTACACCTCTGCTTACTGCTGCCTTCAAAACTGGCCAGTATTTAAAATGTGAATTGATGAAAAACAGCAATGTATCATGTCAAAAGAAGGTACCTGGTGAATGCTGCTGGGATGAGTGCTAGGTCATGTTTTAATTAAATTCCTCATTAGTGATCTGAAAAAGAGTATAAAGAGCATGCTAATGAGATTCACGTATCTAAATTGGAAGGTGCCTTACAGTCCAAACAACACAAAAGAGTTTGGAATGTGGGGGAGGAAAATCTCCTGTCCTTGATTTGGAAATTTTTTCATTATCTAGCAGGATTAAAAAAAAAAAAAAACAACATTCAAGTACAGAACTGAAAATTGAACTCAGCTAGTTTGTTTGTTGAGTTTTTTTGGTTTTGTTTTCTTTTAATGAGAAATTGAAGGCTGTTCTAATGAAGGATATCTTGGAGACAGTAGTGGTGAACAGGAAGTTAGACAAGACTTTTTCAGCACCATTACATTCAGAGCTGGACATAGCTCAGACCAGAGCAGAGGGAGGAAGAAATGCTCCTCCGCTGGTCAGGTGCTCTAGTATCACGGAATTGAGACCATGCACACCCTACAAGAGTGCTGCTGTGCAGAGATCAACCTCCACAGAATCACAGAGCCATTTAGCCTGGAAGGGACCTCCAGAGGTCCACCTAGTCCAACCTCCACTGCCTTCTTCCTCCACCCCCCAGATCTGCAGCACAGTAGCCAAAGGGCAAAAAGCACTTATGCACAGGCATACGGGCACAGGCACAGTATTGCAGAACAGGTCATATGAGACAATTCAGCAGAGTTCTAACTCTACACCTATTAGCAACACGTATACTTGACAGCAATTTTATATTAAAGAAAAACTTACAAACTGAACTAATGTAAAAATGACCACGAAAAACAGCTAACCAAAGGGTTAGCTTAACTGAGATGTAAGGACAGCATAAGAAAAAAGTGTTCTAGATTTAAACTGACATCATTGAACAGAATAAGTTTACAGCAGTTCAAGCGGAATCCTATTACATATTTTCAACATCTTTTTCACCTTACAGGAGAAGCATCAAATACATTTAGGAATTAATTGTCAAAGTACGTTTGAATGTGATCATCAGAGAAATGCTATGGGAATGGTAAGAAAATATTTGCAAGGGTTAGGTGAAAAGTGTGTTGCTCTCAGGAAGCTGTATCTAAGTATACGTTTAATTTTTTTAACTTTAAAAGAGTAAACAAAGGCTTTGTTCCCTCCTCATCAGATCATTATACTACCCATATATTACTAATATTGATGGTGAACTTCTAGCTACACTGAAGGCAAAGGTGAAGCTTGCTGGCCCTTTGCTTTTCATAACTTCCTGAATGTGACAGTTTAGACAAAATACTAATTTGGGCACTAGAAACAACGAAAGGCTACGTGTTTTTTTCTGGATATATTACAGAAATGTCTTCTATGTCAGTGCACTTCAGGAACATGCATTTAAAAAAATAAAATTTGAAATAGCCTAAAGTCCATGACATTTTAATGAGTATTTGTATTGGGTTTTCACAGCAAGGTTTTAGTAGCAGGGGGGCTACAGGGGTGGCTTCTGTGAGAAGCTGCCAGAAGCTTCCCCCATGTCCAACAGAGCCAATGCCAGCCGGCTCCAAGGCGGACCCACTGCTGGCCAAGGCTGAGCCCATCAGTGATGGTGGTAGCGCCTCTGGGATAACAGAGTTAAGAAGGGAAAAAACCTGCTGGGGAACAGTAGCCAGAGAGAGGAGTGAGAGGATGTGAGAGGCACAGCCCCGCAGGCCCCAGGCCGGTGCGGCAGGAGGGCAGGAGGGGCTCCAGGCGCCGGAGCAGAGATTCCCCCGCAGCCCCGGGTGCAGCCCACGGTGAGGCCGGCTGTGCCCCTGCAGCCCAGGGAGGCCCACGGGGGAGCAGATCCCCACCTGCAGCCCGGGGAGGACC
>NW_009260793.1:1109712-1163041 GCF_000687185.1 Egretta garzetta
CGTGCGGAAAGACCTGAAGCCCGTGGGAAGGCCCAAGGCTGGAGCCGTGCGTGGGGGACTGTCTGCCGTGGGAGGGAGCCCGGGCTGGAGCAGGGGCAGAGGGTGAGGAGTCCTCCCCCTGGGGAGGAAGGAGCGGCAGGGACAGCGTGGGATGGACTGACCCCAGCCCCCATTCCCCGTCCCCCTGACCCGCTCGGGGGGAGAAGGTAGAGAAGGAGAGAAATTGAGCCTGGGAGGAAGGGAGGGGTGGGGGGAAGGTGTTTTTTAAGATTTGGCTTTATTTCTCATTATCTTACTCTGATTTGATTGGCAATAAATTAAACTAATTTCCCCCAGTCAAGTCTGTTTTGCCCACGACAGTAATTGCTGAGTGATCTCTCCCTGTCCTTATCTCGACTCACAAGCCCTTCACTGTATTTTCTCTCCCCTGTCTAGCTGGGGAGGGAGAGCAATGGGGTGGCTTGGTGGGCACCTGGCATCCAGCCAGGGTCAACCCACCACAAGTATTAACCTTTATACCTAATACAACAAAAAATACATTACAAAAGGCATGAAATCCATATGAATTTCTAATTTCCAATCAACTGTATTTATTTAGTAAATATATGTTTACTTTTGCCTTTGGTGTACACAGATGATGAAAATGACTTTTGAAATTTCCTGTCAGTTACAGTTTAAGCAATCTCCTCCATGTTACAGGAATGTGGTTTGCGCCTAATTTGTTTTAAGCAGGAGCTAAATTTCTATAACCTTTGCAGTTCTGTTAATGCTTTTTCCTAATCAGGAATCTTAATGAATTTCTCTTTCTACCACTAAATTACATGGATCTGCATTTAATTATGAGAGCACTTACTAAATGAAATAGAGTGTAAATGAACTCCCATTTAACCTTAACACTGCTTGAAAACCATAGATGTCAAAGATGAATAATAAGTGTTCAAAGCTTCAACCTCCTTCCTCCAGAACTGCTAAAGTCACTCTATTAAGAAGAAACACAATGAAACACTGTTAGGATTTGGAAGACTATGCAACTGTGACCAAATTATGACTTGTTCTTCTCTAAGAGGTACATCATTGACCATGTAACCTATCAAAATTTAAAATATGTAGGCAATTAAAAAGTATGAAGTCGCAGAGTTTTCAGATCACTTGAGGAAGACCTTGTTGAAGGATAATGTTATCTTGTTCCAAAATATGCCATGAAAATGGTAGCCTGGACATTACATGTTAATCAGAAAGCTCTCTAATAACAGAGTAATACAGAATTTTTAAGAAGTGATTTCCCTAAGCTGACTTAACTTACAGAGGTTTTCCTTAGTACATGTATATTTTCCCTTTTTCTTGCCTTCGCAGTAAATATAGTAACACACCAGAACTTAAGCATTCCAAAGTACCTCAGATAAGACAGAATGAAACAGCACAGGACTTCATCCAGGCGTTCAATTCATTTGATTTGTTTTATGCTCTGTAGGATAATTATTTAACTCTGTATCACTTTCTTATTGCAATTTACAGATGTTCCTGTCTTTCAAAAGAAAAAAAAAAAAAAGAAAACAGACAAACAGACACTCCTGGCATTTCACACAAAGAAAAAGCCAAATCAAGTTGAATGGAACGTTATAGTTACTGTCAAATTCCAAAATCAATAACATTACAAAGAAAAACTTCCCGAAACACATAAACCCCAAAAGTTTTCAGTACAATAAACCTGTTGTTTTTCTTGATTAGAATTTATCTATATAAATAACATTCCATAAAAAACTAATTCAATATAAACAAATGTATCACGACATGTTTCCTTCAAACTCTGTTCCCTTCTAAATGAAATAGCATTCTGCGATTTGCAGCATGGGGAGAGCGGGGACTAGGAAGGACTTTGTGTTGTGCCCAGAATACTAACAAGCTGCAACTTCTCACACTAAGGAAAAAAACCCAACAAAAACAAATGAGGAGGTAAAGACCCCCCTTTCTCAACCATCACTTGCTGGCAAGAATCTTACCTACAATATATAGTCACTTTAAAAGTGTTATTTGAATGTTACTTGGAAAGAGTAATAAATACATTACTGAAAGATTTCTGAGGTGGACAGATCTTTTTTTTTCCCCTTGAAATGCTTCAGCTGCAATGTTCAGTCAGCTGTCAATTATCAGCTGCCAATTATTGTTAAAAGTATAAGCTATCTTGGTTACAGAAGCAGTGTAGGTATGTTTTTAAAGCAACATTACATGTATATAAAGCCTTGAGTGATTGTTCACTTGGGGATGTTTACATTCTACCCTCATCTGCATCACTGACCTTCTGTTTCTCAATTAAATCCTGTATGCCTATTCTTAAAACCTTTAGTAACGTGTTGTTATTATCCATGCTTTTTGCTTTATAAAGCCACTCCCTTACTACCTTTGAAAATTAAGACTAGTTAGTCTCCCAGAAAATATGGTCACTCAACCTTTCGCCCAAAAGAGAGTCACAATTATAAGATGATGTATATATCATCTTGGTCAATGTATACAACACGTGCTTTACCTATTGGTAAGTTATATCAATTTTATTTTTTTAATTTACCCTAAACATCCAGAGTAAAAACAATTTTGCATCACATTAGGAAAGATCCCAAGAATAATTATTTATTGTGAAATTTAGCAATTCAGATTTACACTACAGGATCGTATCAGCTGCCAATGCTCAGCATAAATCTTTTTAATACGGATTACACATGTCTATCAATGGCAGAACAGAATATTAAACCCTTTATGCATAATGCATTTTTTTTCCAAATATTGATGATGTATGAGTCTGCTTTTGAAAACAATTACTTTTGTCTATTCACTTGCTCCTCTTGAAACATGAGGACCAGTTGAATTCAGTGGGACTAAGAAGAGGGGCAAGAATTCATGCAATTGGGCCACTGGCTTCTACCTTCTAAATACCAAGAACTATTTCACTGGTGTTCCATAAAATATTGCAGGGCTGAACACAGAGTCTTCCAATTCAGTCTCCTCCAGGAATTTCAGGAACTAAAACGTGAAGAAATAAAATTCCCTATGTATTCTGGAGAAGTCTGACATGAACAAAAACAAGAAGCTCCTCACTGCAACTATCTAAGAAAAATGTAAAACAAGCTGTTCATTAACAGATCACTGGTTTCATTCAATTAAAAAAAGGTATTAAAATATTCAGTGAATATTTTTTCATGCACTTTTTTCAGCTTAAAAATCTTCTTTGCAACAAGGAGAGATGAATTCAGATATAGGTAGTACAGGACCTTAATGGAAGCACAGCTTGTGGGATCACATATTTACTTCAGAATCTACCCTTACATGAAAAAAATGAAAAATGGGCATTAAGAAATAGTCTCAACCATTGCAAAGTGTGCGGTCAGTCAAGGCGAGTCCAGAAAAGCCAAGAGCTGCTAAGGAGCTAAAACTCTCTGCTGGGACTTGCACTGATATTGGCCAAAGTCAGCAACTAGGACATGATGAAGAAATGTCAGTAGATGCGAATGAGGGTGGGGTACTCGAAAGAGTCCTTACAGAGGGGGAAGGAAGAGGGGTTGATGAGGAAGCCTGGAGTTCAGGAAGGGGGTTGCGAAGATCCCTTTAAAAAGAATTCGGGAACCACTGCTGTAGAAGGCAATTAAAAAAGTGACAGGCGTACACCTGCATGAGTTTGCCACGAACCTGAAAGAAACAGACTGCCTCATTCATTTCTGAGAGTAAAGCCTTGCCTGAGCAGACCAGCAGATATTTACTGGTCATTGTCAAAGATCAATGATTTCTCCATTAGCCCACACATGTTGTTTCAAGAGTGAAGGAACCTGAGAAGGGAGAGGGAGACATCTCTCCATCCACAGGTTTTAAACATTTGAGAAAAACATCAGGGAGTTTGGGGGGATTTTTTTTTTTTTTTTGTGAAGTGATCCCGTATACTCCTGAAAGCCACAGCAACTGAACTAATGGTGACACCTATCTAGCTCTTCTTGTGAAGATGACATATTAGTCAAACTCTTCACAGACAGCATAAAATAGAAATGTCCAAATATTTATATTCATCTCATTAAACTGTATGAAGTTTATCTCTGATTTATCCATTCAAATTACTGTGCGGCTGGAAATTCTGGGCAGCAGCTGTCTTCTCACTCACAACTCAATTTCTGCTCGTAATTTTAACTCTGAAAGCAAGTAAGATAAAACCTCCGGCTAATGACCAGTGAGATGATTTGTCAAGGGCTGTGAGTATCCACTACTTTTTTTTTTTTTTTCAATACCAATGATTTCTAGGCAAACATATTGCTCAGAAACACATGCAATTTTAGAAGAGACTATTTTGTGAAGCATGGGTGTTTTACTTAAATTCATTTCTGCTTTCTTTCCATCCACTTAAGAAAAACTATAACTCATAAAATTTGATACATTCAGATCTGTTATTGAGCCACTGGCTAACACAGAATTCAGTCTTACTTTAAAGGTGAGCACAATAGGAGAGCCTTCAGAAAAAAATACTCTGATGACTCCAGCCACTTGTTTTAAATCTCTGAGATACTCTTTGTTCCTAATTTCTGCTTCTTCTCCTGTCAGATCAGGTGCCAGTAAGCCATTCTTTTTGTTCATTACAGCTTCTGTATCACTTTGGATTAGAGCTTGCAGACTTGGATTAAGCCTATTCTTAGTGCTTCTAAATAAAACCTGTGTATTTGATTTTCATTTTGTCAGGAGCAGTACTGTAGCAGGATTTCAGATGACATCCCTACTATTTCCTACAACAAACCTGGCACTAAGACCTCTTAACAGAAATAACTTGAAAACTAACACAGCTGTTAAAACAAAATGTCAGTGCATTTCATGAATCTCAGAAATTACAAATGGCAAATAGATACCCAAGATGAAAGCCTGTATGAAACAGCATCAAAATGCTATTTCCACCACCTTTCCTAAGTTATATGAAAGCATAGATGCAACAGTCAACTCTTACTTACTGCAGATATATGTATGAGGATTCTCTCCGTCTGCAATAAAGATTGTCAAAAAGTTGACAAACCTTTTACACCTAGCACACATGAACTAAGCTCCGACTCACAATTGTAACAGAAATCTCTGAGGCTCAACTCTTGCACCAGTATCATCCACCACAAAACTTAACAAATTTATTTTCTTCTGTTCTTATAGCCAGGCATCTATCGCGCTGCTGCAGCCTGCTCCTAGGATCAGGTGTGAGTCTTTACAGCCCTGTCTGACCTGGTTCCTTGTAGTCCTCTCTTAAGTAAAGGTTATCTTATACCAGCCAGCAGTCTCCCTCAAGCACAAATATATCTTAACATGCAGGATCAAAAAATACACTTGCTCAGTTTTTCATTCTTTTAATAACAAAAATCCTAAAATCTCAAAAGCAATGTTTTAAAGTGTTTATCTTATAAAATAAAATCTGTGTTAGGCAAATAGTATTTCCAAAAAGTAAAAGAAAGTCTGAAAAAACAAATAGGCTCCCTAACAACAAAATAATAAAAAGTACTAACGATGGCATCAAGCACTTTGAGCTGCATACAGCAGCTCAGTTGTAATACATTTTACACAGTTGAGTTAAAGGTTACTGCTGGGTTGTACAGTTTTACACAGAAACCACCTTGTATGTTCCATCTGAGGTGTGGCAGCTATTTGTGAATTAAGAAGCACCATTCTAAGCAGTGTCCTTTGCTGTATTTATGAGCTTTCTGTGTATAGAAATACATGTAAGGCAATCTTCTCATTTTTACTGTCTACCCGGTAGTCTCTCTCTGAATAGCATGCTCTTTGGGCACTCACTGCTATCCTCTCATGCCAAGATCTCTGTGCATTTGGCCATGCATGGTAAGACCTCTTCTTGATTCATCTCAAAGATTTTGCCAGCATTTTGCCTTACTTTTTCTGCCTAAGGATTTGAAATGCACCATCATTTCACTCACGATTGTTTCTGTCCCAGCCTAGTCCTGTTATTATTTCTTTAAATCAAACTCCTTCACACACACCGGCTGCAAGCGTATCCATGCTCTTCCTTCCTGTTAGTCTCCATTTCGTTGTTATATTGGTAAATAATTCAGCCAGTGTCAAGTTTACGACTGGTTTAATTAGTTATTTTGCTCTGCCCAGGAAGCCGAATTTTCTATGTGTCAACATCTTAATCCCTATTAGGGAATGAAGAAGAGGGTGATGTCACTCAGGAAGCTAAGTGCTGATATCAATCAGTCCTGTGACCTAATTACAGACCCATTAAAATTGACACAGAATACAGAACATAGAGAGATGCTCTATGTATTGCACATATTTCCTTCCTGGTTTTCCCCTTTTCCCCTCAAGTTAATTGTGTGCTATCTATAGATGCTGGGACTTATCTCAAGAGCAGGGACTGATCAGCTTCAGCATTCAAAAATTGATCTATTAAAAATAAGCAGAAAAAATTCCACTGAGTATGGGCCAGATCTGTACCCTGTAATTTTAGAGTATTTGGAAGAAATGAAGCTAGTCTATATTCCTGTTCAGACAACCTTACAGGTTAATTTAAGCACTGTTTTGTTTGACCTTGACTGTTTTTTAAAATTAAACCCTGTTAAGAGTTACTGTTCTTACAGTTAAACACTGTAAGAAACAGAAATACGAATTAGTTTCTCGCTTAAGAGATGTTCTTTCTTAATCTGTGTTTTGAAAGAGTTACACTGCACTGTTTAGCTGTTTCATAAAGATTCTGCATAAAAAAAACATAACTGGAAGAAGCAGGAATCAAAAATCACAAGGATAATCAAATATTTGCTGGGAAAAGTAATTCGTATTGCTAGCAAACCCACAGAATTAACAGAACACAGAAATAATAATTTTGGGTAAAAACTGACACGTGCATTTGTGAGTCCTAGTTTTCAAGGGCTGTTAGTGAAATGTTTTAAGCTGTGCTCCCATATGTTCTGAAAGAAAAAAAAAAAAAAAAAAAAAAAAAAAGATGTATGTGTAGTTTTGTTCACTTCCTGGAATTTCACTGGAGAGGGTAAAAACAGTAACCATTTGGAATTATACAGACCCAGGGAAAACCGGCCACAGAAGTCTGTCTTTCAATGTCTTTTTGGATCTGTTAAGTTTTAAATAAATTCTTATAAACAAAATCAAACACCGTGGAAATACAAACAGCAAGTTAGGAGGCGCTGGAAATAGCCAATTGTAATCAAACTCCTGTATACAAAATGACTGATTAGGTCACACCTATTGCATGCTTTGCATGCAAGAAACAAACTCACCTTTCACTCTGAAGCTGCTTCAAAGGGTATGGCTTCTGCAGCAGAGCTGACGTGGCAGCCAGTGCACCATGCCCAAGTGCCAGGACCCTGGTTCACCTCCCCCTGCCCTCAGGAGCTGCCCCATCCTCGGTGCAGTGGGACTGTGCCTGCTGGGAAGGGCACAGCACAGCCCCACTGGCCTGTGGGCACCTGATGCCCCGCTGCCCCGGTATGCGGATACGCCTGCCCTGCACAGGCAGGTTGGCAGCCTGGCCATTTTGATTAGAAATCTTAAGTCACTTCCTTCACCTGAAGTGATAAAGACAATTAATTCTTCCCTTTCTTCCTGATTCCTGATGCTGTTACATTTCACATACACCCCTCAGCTGTAGTTCCACTACTTTAGTCCTAGTGTAGAAGGTATGTGCCACTGCATTCCTGTAGGAAAGCAATCTGATGAGTATCCAATGATTTTCTTTACAACCCCAAAAGGGATCACACAGGCTACGTGAAGCTGAGATTCATTTAGCGAAAGACATACATAATACCAAGGTTTTGTACTTTTGAACAAGAATGGTTGCACAAAAGAAAACTACAGACAGGTTTCAACTAAACCAGCTTCTAGTCCAGAGTCATCACAATAATGACTGGCTTTTTCTTCTTAAGTTTTTATCTTACGTTTAGAAGTTTACCTTGAAATCCTCCTAGCATATTTGGATTAAATGGTTGAATATCTACTATTTTCATGATTTCCAAGAACAGTTGTGTATTGTGGTCATTATGCAATCAAACTAATAAAAATTTCTGACCCACATAATCAATCTGAAATGGTCCCAAAATAATTTTTCTTTTTTGAAGATATACAGGGTCATAAATTTCTGATCAACTGCTTCTGCCCTTTATATCATTAACTTAAGTGTAATCAAATCCTCTTAAAGCTGAGCAAAATGTCAATCTATTTATACAGATTTTTAAGCCATAAATGTGAATTTGTGAAATATTTTTTCAATATTATTTCAGTTTTTAAAATTACTCTCAGAGCAGAAACCCTTGAAAAGCTCAGAATACGTAATTTTCCTATATTCATAATTTAAGTTGGCTGTTTTTGTAAGCTTCAATCAACTTCCTGCTTTAAAATATTTTTCAATTTAATTTGACAAAACACTCAAAACATTCTGCAATGTTTCTGAATTTTCATGGAAGTAAAATACCCTTTATTCTCGAGGTACTAAGGGAGGCTAAAATCCAATGTTGACAGAGTCCATTTCTTAAGGCAATTCATTTTTCAGTTTATATCTTGAAAAGTGAGGCTGGCATCCCACACCATTGAATCTCAATTCTGCATTTCAACCTTGCAAAAAGGGTGAGAGTTTCCTTAGCCCCATCATAAATAGATATCTGTGATAAGGTAGCTCTGAAAATTCCATTTGCATTTATGAAGTCGGGTTTTCACATAAACATACAGAAGGTTATCAAAATTTAGGGTGCTCCATGTATAAACTATTTTCATATATTAATTTTTATAAGACATACATCAAAAGAATGCACTATGCATTTGGTACTATAGCAAAATGGTACATACGCTTTATGTGTGTATAACCACATATAAAGACAATATATGCACAGGAACAGCGGGAACTTCACTCTAAATCAGAGAAGCAATATTAAATCACTGGGTTTTCTACTTTTTTCTGTTCTCCACAAACTCTGCTCTAACAGTTGTCAGGAGGTCAAAAATCATCACCTAAAGAAGTGCCTAAGCGCTCAGAGAGTCTCTGAGCTGTACATTTCAGAGAATACCTTAAGTTCTCCGAGCGCCTGGAACAGACACGTGTAAGTTGGAGTATGATGCATGGAGTAAACTAATGCAGATACATAAATTACATATAAAAGTTTTGCACAACATCTGGTAACCAACAGTAACATATACTTCAGGATAATTAGGAAAAAAGAATGGTTTAAATGCATTTGCAGCTTTCCATTTATTTATTTCATTAAGGTTTACGAAATCAGTAAGGCAGGCTTTTCCAAAGACATCAGCATGAACTTCTTTAGTAGTTGTACTGTTTGCTAAAGAAAGCCTATATCACCAGGAGGAGATAGAGGAGATACTAAAGTACAACTTCAGATAACTATAAAATATTTTTTTAAAGTCTAATGTGAAGACTCTGAGGAAGAAGATGTACATATATACACACACACACAGAGGAAGAACAATTCTTGACTACAAAAGTTATCTCCCCCTTACTCTGATTATTATATAACATAAAGGCTCTCACATGGGGAAGTCAAGTCCTCTCCGCCACCAAGGGCTATGTTTACCATGGGAACTACCATTACCAAATAACTTGAAGTCACCTGGGTCACCATAACACCATTCTGTAAAGTGTTAGAAATGTTGAACTGCAGATTAAATACTGCACTCAAAATCAATTTGAAGTCATGCAGTAACCTGGTCGTCACATAACCCTACAAAATGACAGAAAGACTAAACTGAACAAGATTAAACAATCTGACAGATCAAATGAGA
This sequence comes from Egretta garzetta, assembly GCF_000687185.1. NCBI lineage: Eukaryota > Metazoa > Chordata > Aves > Pelecaniformes > Ardeidae > Egretta > Egretta garzetta. The sequence continues at coordinate 1,119,475 of NW_009260793.1, forward strand.
AAGGGCAGACATGTTTTGCTTCTTTTGTTTTTTTCCCATAATATACTACATTCTGCCTGGTGTTTTAAAATTATGTCTCCACAACTGAGAGAAAGTGCAGATTTTATAAAGGCTTAAAAAAATATACAGTAACAAAAGCTGCAGGGGAACTTCACAAATACATACGAAGCTAAAGCATACTGATTAAATATTATTAAATATTTTACTTTGTGTCTTGCTTCAGCAGACCCAGTAAAATGAGATCCTTTTTTCTTTAAACTTTTTTTCCTAATGGGTGAATATAAAAATATTGCCTTACCATGCTTCTGAAAGCTACATGTATTTAACACTGATACTATGAGCTTCTATCCTTAGACTACAAATCAAATACAATCTGCGAGACAAATTGTGCCTTGAGGAACAAGTATGTATCTCAATGGGAATCATGAAAAGGCAATGGAGATTCCTCATTTATCAGAAAGCATTGTTCCCAAATGCCACTGGCACATACGTAGAGCCTCATCAAAAGTTCAACAACAGTTTTAAATTCCTTTTTTCCAATATAAAATTTAGGTATGCTGTCAGATAAGAGAATAATAGGCTAAATGTGAAAATATATTTGCTGATTTCTCTCTTGTCATTTATTACAGTACTTTAAATACTGCTTCTCCAAGGAAACAAGATTGACACTAAAAGAGAAAAAAACTATTTGTGGTTACAAATGCTAGGAGGCAAAAAAGGTGCTTTGAATGTATTCATTGTGGATAATATTATACAAAGATAGTTTACAGAACTCAACTTCTCAACCCCAAAGGCTGCAAACCTGTTATTAAACATCTTAAGCAAAGGAAAACAAAAGAATCCAAGGTCAACGGTCTTGGGCAGGTTGGCAGTTTCTAAAGAAAGCTGAAATAAATATAGCCTTTGAAAGAGGAGGAAACAAAAGGGGTTTGGATTTTTTTTAAAGCAGAAAATATACTTTAAGACAAAATGTATGTATTGCACTATAGGCTTGCATTACTTAACAAGGCATAAAACTTCTACATGGTCTTTCTATCAAGTCAAATGAACAAAATTGCACAGATCTGATGGGAATGTAGAAAAGAACACAGTCTATGCTGCTGAGATGCACCTCCTGCAAAAAGAAGGGAGCTTCAGGTGATGTTTGAAGTAATCAAAGATAGCTGACCATTACAGTTGTGAGAAAATGCCTCCTGTATGAGAAAAAAAAAAAAACAAACTTGTTCTTTGAAAGTCAATATATTGAAGGAAAGAGAAAACCAGGGTTGGAAGAAGTTCCAGAAAAATTAATCTAAACACAAATATTTCCCAAGTGTAATGGAAATAATGTTTTCTGGGCCACAGCATTTTTGACTGTATGAAGACAGTAATTCGCTCTGTTAAAGCTCCTGAACATGCTAAATGATACCTAGACCTAAAATCAAATTAGCATCAACTCTATTTACCTAGTACCCCAGAAGCTTTGCTGGTACATTTACAGAAGTGGAATCCAACTTACTGAGTTCAAACAATTTTCGTAACTGAGAAACAGTGTTAAATAGGCTATTTTTAAACCTGTGGAAAGGCAGAGATGAATTTCCTTAGTGTATCCTCCATTACTCAGTCTACCTACTGATGGCTTTCTATTGTCTCCCCTACTGAGATATTCGTAATTTATTTCTATATCACGTTTTTCTTTACATATAGCTGACAGAAATATTTCTTGTACCTATTTAAAACATAGCAATCTATACTGCATACAAAATGGAAAGTGTTTACAGCTTTTTCCAACACAGTCTTACTTGGAAATTTTTCACAGTAACTATGGCACATGAAGAAAGCTGTAACTGTGAAGTCAGAAAGAACATAGAACCTCTGGGGTTTTTAGCTTTGCATCTAGCTATATCTAATTTTCTAGACAGAAAGACAGTGCCACATAAAAGAGAAGCAAATTTATAACTAATTCCCCATGCTTATCAAAAAAGAGAGAAAAAAAGTGTATTTTGGAAATTCCTTTCAAATAGAGCTACATCTGAAGATGTGAAAAAGTGACTAATGTTCAAAACCACTCACCACTACTCTTACCCATAGCAGCAAGATTAATAAAAAATTAACAGCATTTCCAAAACAAACATACCTCAAAGACATCGGTGTTTTAATTCTTCTGAAGAATTACTACCTCAGCTGCCTTTTTGTCTTCCGGTCTTGAATTTGTTGTGTAGCCTAGGAAAAATAAATCTCAGCTTACTTTCAAACTGAAGGCATAAGGCTAGATCCAAGGAAAAAACCCTTAATAGCATTGCAGTTAATTCCTCTGTAATCCTACCTCATTATCTTAAGCAAATAAATCTCTGAAAAGGATTGCCTTATTAAAAGCGAATTAGAAAACTGAATGTCATCTGTGCAGGGAGACATTCTCTTAAAATGCAGTCAGCAAGGAAGCTCATAAATAGGGCACTACATAAAAATGTTCCTATCAGGCAATCCTTAGCAGATTTTCAACAGATGTGTATGTAACTATGATTTCACAAATTCCTAAAATAAAATGTGTCGACATCATTTAACACGAACTTTCAAGAGCCTAAAAAATGTACTCATTTAGATTCTACAGAAAGAACAATATTATAAAAATATGTAAAATGTAGCAAGAGTGGCTATTGAATTGTCATACCTCCCACTCTTGCATATCTTCATAATGTTTGATTTAATTTAAAAGAACTTAGAAAAAACAATTAAAATTAAGGTTATTATGTTTTGATTTTATTTGTATAACCATGTAAAATTCAGGAGACATAGGCCCCAGGTGCATCTTAACACTCATTACACATTTTTAGAAGTGCACGTGGCATGGATAAGCAGTGAAGAAGTAGTGAATGCTGCAAAGAGAAATCAGAGACAAACAACTGCAATCACTATCATTGTTAGGACACTGTACGTTTTCTCAGAAAATATTTACCAGTTGTAAGCATTTTTTGATACATTAGTTAGAAATAGAAAACATGGGTAACCAGATCGTTGGAAAAAGTAAAAAAAAAAAATAATAAAAAAAATCGATGCTATTGTAACAAAGATTTTTTTTATTAAGAAGTGACAACTTTATTATTGACTTAAAAGAAAATAACAGATGCCTGTAGAAACAAATGCCCTTTGCATTTTTAGCTTGATTAGTATTGAACTTCTCAGCTTCACTTTAAAATACTCTTCTTATCTTAATCATCCTGTGAGTTATTCCTTACTTCAAATTTACTTTGTATATATGTACCAACACAATCAAGTTATTTTAAAAGAAAACAACAGAACACACCTTGCTTGAAAGGTATGCAAGGATAACAAAACAAAGTGAACCCAGCTCTGGAAGAGGATCCCGTCATATAAAACCTTAATACAATGTGGAAAAAATAATGAAGACGGTATTCAAATGAAAGTAATAGAAGGCAGCCAAAGCCAAAACAGAAATGCAAAACAACTAAAGAGGGCTCATCAGACCTCTGTTCATACCCACAAGCCAGCAACGTAGCACGTCAGAAAGGAGCCAGGAAACTAATTTCTGACAATAGCTGGTTCCAAGTCCTTTACTTTAGTATTTCTCAAAAAAAAAAAAAAAAAAAGTATATAAGCGCGCGCACACACACATGAGTTTGACCACATGAAAGCCAAAGCATGCTACTAAAAACCTAAAACCAGGCATCCAGCATTCACAGTAAGATGCAAGAAGTGGCATATATTACATTATCATGGAAGATTCTTTAAGAGCCAGGAGACTGTATTTCAGGTTCTCAAAATTAAAATAATCACACTGCTACCAAATCTTGACTTATAAACATCTGTAAGTCAAAGTGGCCATGACTTGTGGGGTTGTATTACTTTTTCTAATGGTAATATAATGGAGTCTCATACAATTTTTCATATTGCTCCTTTTGATAACAATTTTTGAGATTTGCAAGGTTCAAGCTGAACCAATGTCTCTTCATCCATATTTTCACCCGAGTGCTGTAACATGTTCATGGTACATTAAAAATGAGATAATGGAGGGACAGTGATAAAAATAACTCTTGATTGAATCAATGTTTAGGTGAAAAGGGGCAACAAAACAGACTCTTTCTTTCATACCGACATCTTTCTTACTTAGATATATTAAGTAAGAAGAAGTCTTTGAACATGTTTATGGAACAAGAGCACACACTTAAAAGTTGTTTGTAGTCTTCTCACACAAATCATTACACCTTTGTATTGCTAGATTAGGTGGAGTATTTAATCAGATTTATTGATTTTATGACGTTTGCTGAGACTTGAGAAAATGCCCAATTCTTTCAGACTGCTAATTTTTTTTTTTTGTTTCTTGTTCTCCTGACTTTGGTTGGTTGGGGTTTGGGTTTTTTCTGTTTTGGTATTTTAAAGGCTCCTACCAAATTGGCATCTCTGCTGTTCACAGCTCTGAAATCTGATGTTTTCTTCTCTACTGTGCTTTAAGATCCACAATTTCAGTACTGTATGTATCTGCATTTGTCAAACATTTTAAGAAATATATAAAGTATTTCTTCTTAATGACAGCAGATTGAAAGAAACCCATAGACTTAGTCTAGTCCCTCTAGACATCTGAAGGTCCGTATTTACTATTAGAACGGCTTTGCTCTTGCAAACTGACAGTCTGAGGTTTTCTTCCTCCAGTCATTTTATTCGTGTAGTGCACAATTGTGTGCAAGGTTGTAAAGACTCACTGATCAATTTGTACTTTAATATTCAGAAAACTTGAATTTTGGTGGCATCTGGAGCCCTAGCTTTTTTCAAGGGAAATCCCTGCTACAAAACCCGTACTAAGAAAAAGGATTAAAAAAACCCAAACCAAAACCAATAACAAAGCAGTTTATTCATGAAACACAGAACTGGGTCAGTTATGTTGTGTTATGAAGTATGGACACATGTAAGTTCAACTCTTGTCCTGGTGGTAGTGACTGTATTCTTGGAAATCATAATCAGCAGGTTTCAGGAAAAACATTAAAAAAAACCAAAACCAACCAACCAAAAAAAAAAAAAAAAAAAACCCAAAAAACTTTCCTGACAGGTTTTCCACTGTCTTGTGCCATGTGAAATGCCAAGTTATAGTAGTGTTTCTAACTTAGGAGCTATGAATAAAGACAGGCTGATGAAATTCATAATGAATTTATCTCTACAAAATGAAAAAAAAACCAAACCAAAACAAAAACACAAACCAGAAGATAACAAAGTTAATCAGACTATGGGAGTACAAGTACTTCTTTATTATTTTGATATTGTGAGTACTTACTAGTGTCACTAGTTACTAGTGTCATCCACTTTTTCATTAAAGCTCAGTTTGTTTAAAACAACGTGAATGAGGACTATGAACTACTATTCATGTTCGTGTCACAGTACCCAGACAAATAGGATTTCCCCAAGCTAACAACAGGTAGGAAAGAGAAGACAGCTTTAAAACCTAGATTTTTCTCTTGGTTTTCCCAAAGACAGCAATACTAATTTTTTTACGTCTAACTTCTCAGCACATCTTTACCTACAGAAAAAATAAATTTGCAGACAACAGTGACAATGACTCAAGTCTTCAGCTTACAGCTGAAGTCTTCAGCTATGGCTTACCCATAATCTAAAATCAATTACTTGGTCTCAAACAATTCAAGCCACAATTAGAAATAATTCACATTCTGGAGACAAGGAAATAAATAATTTTGCTCCTAAATACTTGATTTGCAACAACCTGACAAAGGAAAGAGAAAAAGAGCTTATGTACCAACACAGAGGAACTGCATTTGTATAGGTGGAACTAGCATCACTTAATCATCTATATAACAAAGAAAAAAATAATGCATCTTAAAACCAAAAAAAGTCTGGTGTCAAAAGAGAAGACAAAATAATAAAACGGAATGAAAATCCTCTCAAGACCCTGTTGATCAAAGCTATGTGCCAACCAAGGCAAGGACAAGTAGAATAATTGGGCACACTTACTCAGCCTAAATGAATTGATGGGATTATCTCCCAAACTATAACCTATGTTCAAAACACTAGCCTCATAGATCTGTAGAGGTTTTTAAGCTGGCTGAAGTGGTGTGAAGAAAACAATGGCTGACCATATATGCTCTTTTTCATAGTTGCCCAGTTTCTGCACCATTATTTTTCCTTTACATTTCTTAAATAGATAGACTTCTAGGTGAATTGTTTATTAATTTTTTATTAATGCCAGAGAGAGCAAAGTTTTTAATATTAAAATGTTCCATGTGAAAATGAGGTTCAAGATGCCTCATATCCATATTTTTTCGTGCTAACAGCATCATTTTTCTTCCTTTTTTTTTTTTCCATTGTAAGTTGTTCTTTGTTAAACGCAGAGCTGAACTAGACAAAAGGTAGTATGACGCCACTTAAAATCCTTCAATTTCTAAAGTTCAGGGATGCTGCAATTGATTCTTTCCTTTTCTGTTTCTACTTAGAACAAAGGGTATCCTGATGTTGTTCATAGAACAACTTGGGTTTTTTAGAAGAACTTAAAGAATATTTCGATTTGCACTCTAGAAATCTATTTTCAGCAAACTTAATGAATACTTTCTTACACCCATATGCACTGTGAGGCACCAGGCACCTTGAGATCCCAAACAGTAATGTTTTCAAGACCTAACTTTGCTTGTCACTTTTCAGCTGATAGTTTCCATTAAATTCCCATTATAATGAGACTGTGATTTGAGGATAACCATTAAAACATTTCTAGGGTAAAAACTGCAAAATTTTAAATTAGACTTTACTTCACTAATTTACTTGACAATAACAAAAGTAATGAACACAGTTATAGAACAGAACTGAATAGACTGTTTCAGTTAGAAGGGACCTGCAATGATCATCTAGTCCAACTGCCTGAGCAATTCAGGGCTGACCAAAAGCTAAAGCGTGTTGTTGAGGGCATTATCCAAATGTCTCCTGAAGACTGACAGGCTTGGGGCATTGACCACTTCTCTAGGAAGCCTGTTCCAGTGTCTGACCACCCTCTCGGTAAAGAAATGTTTCCTAATGTCAAGAACCTTCACTGACGCAGTTTTGAACCATTCCCACATGTTCTACCACTGGGTCCCAGGGAGAAGAGCTCAGCACCTCCCTCTCCCCTTCCCCTCCTCAGGAAGCTGTAGAGAGCAATGAGGTGGCCCCTCAGCCTCCTTTTCTCCAAACTAGACAAACCCAAAGTCCTCAGCTGCCCCTCACAGGACATTCCTTCCAGCCCTTTCACCTGCTTTGTTGCCCTCCTCTGCATGCATTGAAGGACCTTCACATCCTTCCTAAATTGTGAGGCCCAGAACTGCACACAGTACTCAAGGTGAGGCCACGACAATGCTGAATACAGCAGGATAACCCCCTCTTTTGACCTAGGAACACATTTGCAATTATTTCTTACACTTCTAGTTCCACAGAGCATAAGTATAAAGTGTAGCTGTATTTGATACCTATCTTTCCTGAGCAAAAGGCCTGCAAGTTAAATAATCCATGATGCTTTTTTTTTTTTTCTTCCCTTTTTCACCCCTCTTATTTTAGATTGTATAATTAAGGACATTTTCTGTATAGGGCAAATCCCTCTTGCCTATCATTTGATCTTTATAAGGTCTTAACATCTGTATGGGCATGGAAGTCTCTAAGATGGAGAACTGCCATTACTCCTATTTCTTCACTGAAAATGAATACAGCATTCAGGATTTTTACCTGTACCTATTAATGAATCCTTAAACATTTAGCACAATTTTTCTTCACTGTGAAAAGCAAATCAAGCAAAGTAGTACTCCTGTTTCACCAATTCTAGTATTTCTACTCACTTCTGAACAGGCATCCTTAAAAGTTTTTTCTCATATACCTGCTTCTGTAAAGATCCATAGAAATACACAGAAAAGTATTAAAATTAACTATACCACTACACAAATTAAGCTTTAAGTATATGAGGTCAGGGCCAAAATGTTGGTGAATGTAAATGCCACTATACCACTGAAGTTTATCCATGATTCAAAGGAGTACAAGATGTTCTTGAAAACCATGTATATGGCTGTACAAGAGAAAAGCAATCTGGAAGTTAAGTGGACCAAGAGGGTAAAAACATTTTGAACAGAAATCAAATCTAAGAAAGTATTAAAAATGTTATTTATGCTCTACAGGCTCACATACTTAACACATCACTCTTGTTTCATAGAAATTTGTTAAGGAAGTGCTATGCTTTTTCCAGAATGTTCTACTTAACATGAATTAGATCTGCTAGAACCCAGCTCTTTTGTTGCCAAACACATAGCCTTGCTTTCTTCCAATTTCTGATATACTTTTAAAATAAGATCTGAATTATTAGGAACCACTGTATCAGCAGGCAACCTTCCCTGAGTAAAGAGCAATGCAGGTATTCACTGACAGAAGAACAAAGCCTAGCCAGAATTCTGCCTCAAATTTGGGCCATAGTTCTGTCTCTGCTACCACTCCTACTTGGGGAGAGGGAAGCTGTATTGATTTCTCTGTTTTGTTCCCATATGCAGGCTCAAATTTCTATTCAGAGGTAGGAAAAGGAGAAAGGAACTGGAGGGTGAAGGAAGGAAATGTGAATAAATCTTTAATAAAACAGCGATTAAACACAACTGTTACACTGATTTTTTCTTCTCAACAAAAGCAGGCAAAACTTGACAGAAGTCTTAGAAACTTACGCTTTAAAGTGCTTAATAATTTTAGTGTTTATAGATGAATTCTAAACAGTGAATTAAATGTTATCTCTAGTTTTACAGATATCTATATTTTACTTTAAAAATCATTTAAATTGTTTATGATTTCAAGACCAGAATGAAGTATGCTAAATCCCATTACCACTAAAATGCTTTGCTTAAAAGAAATTCCATAGCCTTAGTCCATACTATCAAAACAATTTCTAATGGCCTATACAAACATCCCTTGGGAATGAAAAACTGGAAGCATAATGTGGGCACAGGCAACTGTCTTCAGGTATCTGTAATGATGACACAATTTACTAGAACAGTCCTAAAGTCATTTGCACTAGTACTTACTCATGTCTGTACATTAGAAAACAACATTTAGAGATCACATTAGAATTCCATTGGAAAAAGTGATGCTTCACTTACTAAAGCATTACATCTAATTTACTAGGAAGCCATAATAAATTAGTTAGCTAAATCTCTGGCTGAAACAGATCATAGCTGTGTCTTGCCAATTAACCTTTCAATGCACAAACCCCCAAATGGTTTCTAGTGATTTTGTTTCCAACTCATTGTAAAGTGTTCTCATTCATGCAGTACAACTCAACCACTGATCTCAATTGATTAAAAAAAAGTTCTTCATGAAAAGAGATAGAAAAGAGAAAAATGAAAATATATTTTTAGATTTTATACAGAAATTAATTTCTATTACTTATTCTTATCTAATTAACTAAAGTAGGAGTTCCCAGTTAAAAAAAAAAATACTGTTGGTGGGAGGGGACAATCAAAGTATTAGCAATACAAACAGTTGAATAAATTGGAAGATTACTGGAATGCTTCATTTAAATTTACACCTTCTATATATTATATACAAACACACATATACAGGTAACTACTATATATTTTTAAATACCTTATGTGTTTAATGACAAAGTCAGAAAAAAGTAAGAACATTCAATACTCCTATGATCAGAACATTGCACATCTTCCCAAAACAAAATTTGATCAAATTCAGTGTAGCATTTCTGACAGAAATATATTCTGTTGTTAAAATTCCAGATGAGTCTAACCGTGACTTACTCTCAATTCAGACAACAGCCTCAGACTTGCAGCTGCAGTGACATTTTAATTTATATTACCAAAAGGACAAAAACTAAATGTCTAGCACCAAGAGAAAAACAGACGTACTAAAAAGCAAATATGGAAGAAAAAGGAATATCGTTGTATTAAGCAGAAACGGGACAAAACAGAAAGCAGAGGAACAGCTTTAGATTCACCACAGCAGTATCATAAATTTTTTTCAGAGAATGATAGTGAAAGCAAAAATGGTGTGAGCTTATTTTCCCATCAAACAATCAAGACTGATAGCAGATAGCTCCCCTTGGATATATAGAAGTAAAGGCTCCGATTTCCTTCAGACTGCTTCAAGTCTGACGATGCTCTTCACATAAAAACAGACATCCCAAGACAAAGGAAGCAAACAATATTTTTAAGCCACCACTTAGAAGATAATTTCTGAGCTCACAGAAGGTCTCACAGCATATTCTAAATTGCACACTGACATACAATCTTTTCTTTGTAATCAGGCCTCAGTCTGTTCAGTGAGGTTACAAAACAATTTTCTATCTCCCACAAATTGACTCTATGTTGAAAACAATCTGTGACTTGAGGGAGAGAGAGAGAAGGACTTGAGACGACCGAAGGTTTTATTGAGTGTACAGCGGTGACTGCAGTTGTCTGTGTATCAGAGCAGCCGGCTCGTCTGACTTAGGAGCAAAAAGGAAGAGAAGGGGACACAGCAGTGCCTGCAGTAGGAGAACACCAGAGAAATGCTTTGTTTTCCTTAGCAGAGTTTTAGCTGTGACTACAATGCTCTTTAAATTCCAAAAATACCGTATGTATAAATACAAAGAAGAAATGAAAATACTTCTCTGTCAACTGGAACACAATTTTGAGGTGAGAGAACTCACCGATTAATAGGCTGATAAAACACTGCTGGGCGATCGTGAGCATGCTGTTTAGGCAGATTTTGCTTCAGTTTTCTAACATAACAATTCTTTTTTCTTTGCTTTTTAGTCCCTCTCTTTGGCTCACGACTGGGTCAGACAATTGCTGGGGCCTGTGCAGGGTGATACTAAAGAACTACCCTTGGGGATTCAGCGTACCATGATCAGAAATATTTTACAAATGAAGGGTAACTGTCTCTTGTGACAGATAAAAGGACTGTATTCAAGGCTTCAATGATTATTAAGTCAAACCTGAATGCTTAATACAATTGAAGGAGAACATTATTTGTAATCAATCCAATATATTAAAACACTTTTTTTTTCTTCTTTAAAATAAAAGCTCAACCAGAAAAGATTTGTGACTAGAAAGCAATACAGTACTACTGTCAACTGCTTCCCATTCAAGAAACTGCAAGCCTGAAGTGGTACAGTGTTCCATTAGGGACACCACATAATGTCTAAAAATGGAAGAAAGTGAACCTGAACTAGTAAGATTTTTGTATTATATAGTAAGCATGCCATCCCGCCTACATTGGGAAGTGCTCTTGTTTTATTTGGAAGAAATTAAAGTGGAAGACAGAGAAAATTCCTTTGAGAAAGGACAAATTCACTTGCTTCACTCGTTCTGTTTGGAATTTTCTTTCTCTTCTTTATAGCAAAGGAGTTGCACACTATTCAGAATACCTAAAAGATCTGATTTGGGATTTCTGAAGTTTAGAAATGTCTCCTTCAATAAACCTGGAACACATCACTTAGTAAAGAAAACAGACCTGGGAAAAAAAATATTTCTCCATTTTTCCCTAATATTATACGACAGATGTACACTCTTGTTATTTCTCCAGCTGACCAAGGAAATGAAAAGAAGAGACTCTACCTCTTCTAGCCTACCTTTTCTCTTTTCAGTTTGGTACAGTATACATCAGTCTGCGGACACAAAGTCAGTCTTCATTCGGACTTGCTTTTCAAGAAAATCACAGTAATTGTCAGGGAAGCATTCTCAGTACCACTATGAAGGTTTTAGAGCAGACTAAGGAAGGTGAGAAGCAATATTTAAATTTTAGGAGGATACTAGTTTTATACCAAAAGAAAAAAAAAGTGCCCATATACCTAAAACATTAAAACAAAGTTATTAAAATCATCACAAACAACAAAAACCACACCACTAAATTAGATTTTTTTTTTTTTTTGAGAAAATCTTATTCCTCTTTAAATTTAAGACAGTTTTGGTTTTACTCTTGGAAAAACACTCCATTATTCTATGCCAGATGAATCCAGTCTGTATCTGTGACCAACGGAATCTTCCGTGTGTTTCTTTCTCACGGATAAGCTTTACCCGTTAGCCGTGCATCCTTTTATCTGTTGGCTTTATATTGGTTGGTATCTGTCTATACACACACTTCTTTGTATTGATCTGTTTATTTTGGTTGTCCAAATCTGTTGTGCAGGGTACACAATTCAGCTGTAACAACAGGCCTAATGCACCCAGGACACCACCAGCCTTCTTTGTGTTTCACTTCGTGTCTACCAGGAACCCCAGCTCCTTTTCTGCCAAGCTGCTTTCCAGCTGGGTGGCCCCCAGCATATACTGGTGCCTAGATTTGTTCCTCCCCAGGTGCAGGACTTTACGTTTCCCCTTGTTGAACTTTATGGGGTTCCTGGCAGCCCATTTCTCCAGCCTGTCCAGATCCCCTGGATGGGCAGTATGACCCTCTGGCCTGTCAGCCTCTCCTTCCAGTTGTGTGTCATCTGCAAAGTGGCTCAGGGTACACTCCATCCCATCATCCAGATCATTAATGAAGATGTTACGCAGGACTGGACACAGTGTTGACCACTGGGGTACACTGTTAGTTACTGGCCTCCAATTAGCCTTCATGTCACTAACCACCATGCTCTGGGCCCAGCCATTCAGCCAGTTTCAGTCTACCTCACTATCTGTTCACCCAATCCACACTTTATCAACTTCTCTATGAGGATCTTAAGGGAGACAGCATCAAAAGCCTTGCTGAAGCCTAGGTAGCCTTGCTGATGTCCACTGCTCTGTTCTCATCTATAAAGACAGTTATTTCATCACAGAAGTTTATCAAGTTGGTCAAACATGACTTCCCATCAGGGCCCACAGACTTACGTATGTCCAGTTTGCTTAAGTATTCCCTAACCTGATCCCCTTCCACCATGGGTACACCTATCCCTGCCCCAGTCTTTCCCCTGTCTTCAGGGTCAGAGATTCCTGAAGACTGGTCTCGCCAGTAAAGACTAAGAACGTCAGCCTTTTCCATGTCCTATGTCACCAGGTCCTCTGCCTCATTCAGCACTGCACTCACATTTTCCCTAGTCTTCCTTTTGTCACCTATATACATATAGAAACCCTTCTTGTTGTCTGTTGACATCCTTGGCCAGATTCAATTCCATTTGGGCTTTGTCCCTCCTAACAGCATCTCTGCAGGCTCAAACAGTGCCTCTTTATTCCTCCCAGATCACCTGTCCTTGCTTCCACCTTCTGTATGTTTCCTTTCTGTGTTTGAGTTTGTCCAGGAACTCCTTGTTCATCCATGCAGTGCTCCTGGTATTCTTGCCTGACATTCTGCTCGTAGGGATGGACTGACAGCAATAAAATATAAAACTGTAACAGTTTTTATCAAATGGTTTTCTCAGCAGCGCAACCATGAGAGACAAATTCATGAATCTATGCATACAAGGAGCTGCATTTAATAACATTTAAGTAAAACCTACAGGAAATCAACATAGGCAAGAAGGTAGACTCTACACTGATAGTACTGTTCTCATTTTATTCTAAAGTCACTGTCAGAGAAAAACCAGTGTAGCTGCTAAACAGATTAGGGGAATATAATGAATCTGTGAAATGGTGTTGAAGTACTGCCTCTTCCATTTTCCAAAAGCCTTTATTATGGTATTTCTGTGAGTCACTTATTTCTGAGGAGTGTTAAAAAAAGATCTCTCCAAGGACTGGTAAGCTTCAACATGTTAAGCTTCAACAACTGCTGTACCACCCTTCTGCCCAAACAGCTAAGAGCTTTCAGAGAGTGCATCCAGGAGAAAACTTTTGCTCTGTACTAGTAATTCACCTTTGCTTAAGTGCCTAACTTATTGCTTTTCAGACTGCAGGTAGTTAGTTCAATTCCCAATGAAGTAAGGCTTTATGTGCATTCAGGAAGTACTTAAACTAAAGCAACTGATTTAATGCTGCTGTCTGGATCATTAGTGTGCTAGCAGGGGACTCCCAAATCACTAGTTTAAGAACTGCTACTCAGTCGTTAAGGAATTTTTCAAAGTGCTGCACCAGCACTCAGGGAACTTCAAAATATAAAGGACTTGTTCTGTACCCAGCTAGTTACTGACACGTCTCAATTATGTTTTACACGATGTTTTACACCGTGTTGATGTTTTTTATTTTTTCACACATTTTGCAAAAGTGCAAGAACTGCACAACGTGAGGAAGAAGTAAAACATCAAGTCTTCAGCATTCATTAAGTGCTGTAATTGCAACAATTGCAGTTACCTGCATTGTTCTGTTGTGAGCCGATTATGTGACCACTCCTGCGGGATATGCAATATTACAGTAGAAGTAATTAGCACCTCTCTCAGCCAGACTACTAAGTTCATTTTGTGAAGGACAAAGTACACTACAAGAGCGGCACAGAATACAGCCAGTGACTGTCCTCTAGCAGAGAGCATTTTTTCCATTTAAAGATTTCCTTTCTTGGTGCCCATGTGAAATCACACAAGAAACATAAGTAAGCCAAATAAGCTTTTATCTGTGTAAACACATCCACACACATTTTGTACCATGTACTCCCACACTTACATAGTCAGCATCTTGATAATTTTGAATGAAACTGTTGTGCTCTTGGTGTAAGAAGAAAACTTATTCATTTAGGTAGGTAGCATGGGTTTAGCAGCCAATTTTACTAAAAATCGTATATAAAATGAAAAGTATAAAAAGTTGGGAAAAAGCATGGCAAAAAAAAGATATCATAACTACCACCTGCTGCACTGGACAGACTCTCTCCCCCATTTTAAAAAGTGATGGCTTGAAACGAATGTTTAAATTAATACTTAGGTTAGTTAAGTGACTTACATATTCTCTTACTAGTTCCAAATTTATCTGCCTTTGCTCACATCCAAAATTCCACTTTTGCATAGTCTCCAAAAAAATCTTTGTGCACCCTGGAAGTTGGTCCTGCCTTCTCTGAAATAAGAGCACAGAAGTTCCACTCACAATAATTCCAAATAATTTTGCCAGTATGATGACTGTAAAGAGATAACATATTTGTTTTTCCCTTTCAGTTAGCAGTCTGAGTTGTCCTAAGAGATGGCTGCTTAGAACAGTTCCTGTCTTTCTCCTCCTGTGCTCCTGGAATACCACCGGCTGATAGGAACGGAAGTTAGGTTAGGTATTAAGCACAACTTTCTTGCTGAAGTACTTCCTCATTTTCTATGGAAGAATACAGAAATTATAGGCTGAGAGGTTGCTACTGTTTTCCTCTTTCATTTTTCATAATGAAGTAAGAACTTATCAGGGAAGAATACAGCAATACAGAGTAATTTTCACCCGCAGGGGAAAGGGCATGCTTTTCATCTTAAGGACTGAAAAGGCAGGCAACAACATATGAAAAATGGTAAGATACTGGAAATCTCCCTCTCCCCCCAAGAACCTGAAAGGGAACAAAAAAATAAAATTGCAAATATGTAGCAAGTGTAAACAAAATATATGAAATCTCAGTAAAATATTGTGCACCTGTTAAAAAAGACAAAACTCTAGATTAATTCTGGTTTTACTAAGGATGTAGATCTCCCAGGCTACATTTCAGTACCTCCTGTTTGTGGGTTAACTCTTCCCTTCACATACTAAGCACAATAAAGACTTGTTACAGTCAGTAGCAGCTGAGCAAGTTCTCACTGGTATTGAAGCAATAGAAAATTTCTGTACAAATCATAGCCAAAAATAAATTAGAGCAAATTTATCAGGTTCTTCTAATAATTTACTTCCTTGTCATTCCAGCTCCTACATTTTTTAATGTGTTTATCTTTGTAAGGCACTTTTTTAATATAATCATGTGAAGTATCTAAATCTAACACATAACATTATTAGCATTGGCACATTCAAAGGGTTTTGAAAATAGAATCTGATAAGGGTTATGTTTACACACACAACACACTTTCTGTCTCCATGAAGTATCTTAACAGATTGCGGGTGGATTAACCTGCCAAAATATAGACCTCTAAAATGTCTTCATCAGCTAGTCATTTAGTCTCTCTTTAGGGTCAGTGGAGGGGAACAGTTCTCTGCGCAACTCATCCTAATCTAGACGCCTGTAACAGGTCAGACAAGTTACTTACTTCTTTCTATCAATTACAAAGCTATGACCAGCCTCACCAGCAAGTATGATTTTTAGGTAAATATTCTGGTCCTCACACTAGATCCTGGAGACCTTTTTAATATGTGAAGCTTAAGTTCAAGCTCTGCGTCCCAGGAACTTCAGAAAAACGTTCCACCTACAGCTCTGGTATCCTGTATTGCCTCACAACAGATTAAAAGTTTCCAGAACTGAATAGCTCTAACATGTTCTCTCACATGTGCTTTACTGCAACTGAAGTCAGGCTTGGAAGGCAACCATGTGTAGGCAAATTACTCCACTAATATCACATACCTTGCTCTGCCTCTAAATTACACAAATTCTTAGAGGTTTTCAGGAATGCTGATCGCCCCCCTTTAATCTCTCTCTAGCATTATGTTCCGTTATCTACTTTTTTGTGATATCCAAAGTACAACTAAAACAATGCAAAACATCTCATTCTAAAAATCCTGCACACATACTTAGAAAGTCTTTCAGAAGAATATGTGGCTCATCAGTCCATTATTTTAGATGCGCATACAAATCTGCTAAGGCAAGCCAATTCTACAGGCACAGGCCTGTTTTCTTAAAAAAATTACATGGTGTGCCCAATGAAAGCACAGTAGGCTTTCTGATATCTGTACATTACCAGTTATCACTAAAAACACAGTATGAGCAAGTTGTTCCACAAACAGAGAAAAATATCTAAATATTTCTTCCTGCAGATTTGTGTTTGCTCCTATTTTTATGACGATGACATCAGCTCCCAAACATCCCTTTCACACCCCTACTAAACAAAAGATTGCACACGCTGTGCCTGCAGCTATTTGCGCACTGAAAGGATAGCTAGAACGCATATGATGACTGGCTGATTAGCTGCTACAAACAGCATGTGTGATGCTCAAGTCCTGTCCTGCCTGTCCTCCCTTCAAGGGAACACTATCGCTGCTCTCCCACTCAGCACGTTAACCAATTTTCCCACAAATAATGCACAAACATAATGACCTTTGAGAATTCTTCCTTACTTTCACCTTCAACAGAAACTGGCAAACCAATTCAGAAGTCAGGAAGGAGGGACTGGCAGATTGAAGGAGGCAGCCTCATTAAACCACATTTAAAAAGGAAAACAGGCCAAGAACAACCTAAGCACATAATGAAAATACAGATGAAGAACTCATTTTATGTAAAAGTAGTAAAAAAGTCATCATAAATTAAACTGTAGGACAATATGCGCTGATGGACTATAATAGCTATGCAGATTCTGTTCTGCTGCGCTGCCAAGACAGCGTTGGTTGACTGGGCTCAGTACAGCACTGTGCATGAGAACTAGCTACAAAATTGTTCTTCGCACTATGCTTGCCATATGTGCAGGCCTTTTGCTTAACTAAGCTATATGAGGTGTCAATACAATTTTAGCACACTTGAAAACAGAATGCAAATTCAAAGCCTATGATCGCATCCATATGACCATATGGTCATAAACATGGAATATATAGGGAGTAAATGTAGTAGTTCAATTTTTTTCCAGAACTCTAGCATTACCTTGAAAAATAAACTTAATTGTCTATCACTTGAATTTTAATAAGTCAGTGTTATTTTTATGGAACAGCACAGCCATGATACAATAAATCAACACAATGTCCTAAGTAACAGAATAAAACCTAGAAGAACAGTACAGATCTAAGTGTCTCTCTAAGAAAATTTAATAAACCACAAAGGTTTAAAAGTAAAAATAAAATCTACTTTACTAATTCGGAACTCACTCTTATTCCCGTTATTTCTTAAGTCATTCATTAAAAAATTATTTTTCCCCATCACCAACTTTAGCTGATTTTTTTTAATTCATAAATGCTTTAAGTAAAATGTTTTCTTTCAAATAATGGAAGATGAATTTTGTGGAAGAGCATTCTCATTTTATACTTCAACATACAAGGTAAGAAAGATATATTCATTAAAAACTGAAAAGGAAAGATGAAATGGTTCTGTCACTTGAATATTTTCTAAATGACTGTCTTTATTTAAGCCAATATCAAGTGCACAGTCTTAAGAGACTGCAGCTTTACCTGGTCTGAATTCTTCAAGAATAAATACATCACCTTTTTATTGATTTTTCTTCTCTAGCAGTTTGGAGAAAAATGGATCAAATATAAAAATGGAGTTGGACAGTTAAGTTTTTCATTAAAAAATATCAAAGAACAAAAGTATGCTAATACTATGCAACAGTATTGTAATTTATCTGGAGAAAATAATTTTCATCGCAACCTTACTTAGAACAATAAAAGTGAAACTAAAGAGTTGACTGAGCTGAAGCTATGACAATTAAAATAAAAATCTAGGAGGAAAAATCTTGATTCTTGAAAAGCACATCAGAATGAAACATGCATAAATACAAAATAATTTTTCAAGAAATATTATAAAATAAAACCCCACCCTTTTCCTTGTCTTTTTAAATAAAAAATACTACTTCTGAGGTCAACACAAATATTTTACTTCACAGTAATTAAATACATGCTACTTAATTATCAGTATCTTTTTTAGAGTGTGTGTAAAGAACATCCCAGTCAATTGTTTAAAAAAGTTGCATGCAATTATCAATGTATTGGTCTATATCCTCTATATCCTTAGAGTTTATCCTATTAATAACAAATAATTACTCTTCACAACCACTGAATAACCAGCTTGTTTCAGAAACTGGTAAGAGCTACTAGATTTCATTTCCATGTGATGACATCAGTCCTACCCTGGAAAAATAAGGTAGCTCTGCATTTCCCCATTCTTGCTCTCTTCTTGTAAAAGGAAATCTGCTCTCTCAACCTTTTCCAACTTCTTGTCATTAGACCAAAGGTGAAACACTGGTTTATTTTCATCTCCTTCCAGTTCACAGCTTTTGCAAAAGATACTCAAAGATGTTTCCCTCCCGGGATTGATTAGTCAATTCACTGAAAACAAAGAAAACATCCTTGGTAGCATTCTGATGCAATTATAAATACAGTTTGTCAAACAATCTGGATATGTTTGACTTTATCAGTTAAACAAGTTTTCTCTTCCAGTTCCAAACACAGCAATATTGACTTGTTAAGTGTCAATATAGCAGCAACCCTCACATTACAACTATCTTGAATTGCTTCTTAGTCAAAGCCAATAACTGTATTTTCTTTTGGAAGGTGTATTTCCTATGCCATTATCTCAGAAGCTTAAAATAAACAAAGAAAGAACTCAAAAAATAATATGCATTGACATTTGGGTCTAAAATTGGATTCTTCAGGTAGCTCATACTCAAATAAATGCACAACAGAGAGAAGTTAGATGGAAAGTAGACACTTTTGGCAGCAGTCTTAAAGAGTTCCAAGCAAGCAATCTTATTTTTATGCATTACCATTAAGCATAGAGAGGAAAACTTCATAGAGTTGTGAAAAAAATAGTGAATTTCAGTGGTGAAATGAAAAATAAGTAAAACAAGGAGCACAACTAAGAATGACTGAAGTTAAAAAAAAAAAAAAAAAAAAAAAAAAAAACCAGAAAACTCAACCCCCCAAAAACCACCCAAGACTCGTATCAGAAAGGAACTGCTGTGCAAAACTGCCAAACACTAAATTTCCACTAAAGGCTTTCTTACAGGATAGCCTTGGTCCTTGGGGGAAAGAAAAAAAAAAAAAAAAAAAAAACCACAAAACAAACCAGCAAACTCAACCCCCCAAAAACCCACCTAGACTTGTATCTTGAAACCAATCCAGAAAATTGAGTAGCTTTTCCCCCAAACTATGATAAGGATAATGAATGCAATTAAGCCGTCTTATTATCCACCCAAGTACTCCAGCTTCTAAGATGTATGTGATATGCAGTTGTACATACTCAAGGGTAGTCTGAATCTACGGCTCAGGTAAGTAACAGCATATAAAGCGTGGAAAGTATACCCTCAATTATGCTACAAATGATACACAGCTGGCAAAAGAATTAGAAACAGCTGCAACTAAACTGGTACAGAACATGATTTTACTTTGTCTTCCAGATGAATCATGCTTACAATCTAACCAGCTGCAACGGTTGTTGAGCTTTGCCAGCAGAGTTTTTATTCTGTACTACACACGACTTAAATCTGTTTTGAAAGTTTTCAGCAAAGCGCGTGTGTTCCCATATGCTTGGCTGACATTTATGAGCGTAAAATACAAATAATAATTAACTAAAGGAATGAAGCTAGAGTATTAACCCTAACAGCTTGTGTTCTACATCCTGAAGTCTCACAAAGGAAACATTAATGCCTGCAATTTGCGAAGGATTGGTACTCAAGTAACATCATGGCCTTTGAAAAAGACATGCAAGACATTTTCAGTAATATCTATGATTCATCTTATTGTACCTAAGGCTCAGTCAAAGCAGAACTGATGGACAGCTTTCCCTGGATCATTACTTAGTAGAAAAGTAGTCTGCTGGGCAAGATTTTTTTTAATAAATATTCTTCACTAGAAAACACCACTTAAAAAACCCAAACCAAAACAAAAACAAACTTGTAAAACATTTTTAATGGACTGTCATTACTTTTTGTAGGTAGCAGCAAACTCCCCCTTTCTCCCCAACAGCGCTAATCTGGAATATTACTCAAATAACAGCAAAAACTGTCATTGCATTTACTGCTGTTGCTTTGCACAGTTCTGATCACTTTTAAATCTTGTGCCCTATCAGTGAAGAACATTTGTTGAAAATCAGTAATTAACACTTATTTTAACATTTTATTTGTAATTTTGAGAAAAAGGGAAAAAAAAAACCCACACATAAAGCCAAGTTTTGATAAGTATGACTATTCTTAATTTCCAGTTCTTGGCTCTTCAGCTGCTTAACTATTAGTTTCTACACACAGCTGAGTATCATTACTCCAAAAGCCCTTAGAGAAAAGATTCAAATACAGAAAACTTCTTCATGAAGTCTTGTGTAACAAATAGTGGCTATTGAACAATTAAATCAATCGCTAATTTTTAGCTTTGAGTAATTTATTTATGCTTTTAGAAAGAAAAAAAAATCACATGTAGCTTACTGAAATTCTTATTTTTTTTAAATATAACCTCAAACCATTTTCTCAAACTAATACATCCTTTTTTTAATACCTATTCCAATTTTCTAATTGAAACTTTGTTTACTGTGTCCTTTACTTACCTAAGAAGATTCTTACTCTTCCAGCCAAAATCTCAAGGTTGGAAGAAATAATGTATGCTTGGCACTGTTACTTGGTCCCAATTTTATACCCTTAGTGTCATTATTTTTTCTCTAGCTATAAAAATTGGTTATTTTAAGAAACACTGCATTCATATCTCTATCTTTTTGTGTATTATGATTTCTTACATATAGTCAAAGATACTGGGAATCTACATCTGCAAGAGGTTAATCTCAAGACCAGTGTATTTTTACCTGTTCATCGCCGATACCAACAGCTATTTTAATAAACATCCACAACCCCATCCAGCAAGCTGAAAGCTAATACAGAATTCTCTCAGAAGACTGCAGCCACTACAGGGCAACTGCAAAGCAAGAGACTACCCTCTGTGATACCCTCTTTGTAGGAGGAGGGGAAGGGGGAGTTGCACCAGCTTCTGTTGCTGTCACATGGGTTTTCATTAACAGGTTAATTTACATGGCTGCTAAATGATCTTTAAAAATCAATCTGGACTTAATCATTAAAAAAGGAAGAAAAAACCCCAACACCCTACCTTCTGAACCGAAATTTATTCCCTGACATACACACAAAAAAAAATCTGTCTTGCACATTCATAGATAATTGAAGACAACATGAGTATGAAATAAATTTTCTTTCTATAGCCAAAATCAGCTTGACTTACTTTGTCCCACTTTTCAAGTGATTCTCACTTGACAGTTTACCACACCTAAAGGTCTTCTAGTATTCCATTTTCAATCTCTGTTAAAGGTAACTTCTGAATGAGTTGCTACCACTTGATTAGGAGAAATTCCAAAGAATTTCTTTAGCTATTACTTCAAGACTTCATTACTTATAAATTTACCACTTGTAGACTTCTATGAACATGTCCTAAGTAATCTTTTCAGTTCATTGGTCCCAGTTTCTCTTCAAATATATATTTGCTTATTGCAGCTGCTTCATATTCTCAAGGCTGTGATACTGAAGCTCTTTTAAATAAACAGCATGTACAACACAGGCTTCTAGAGTAACTAGCATTCCATTTTTATCTGCCTAATTAAAAAAAGCAACTGAGTATGAACAAATAAGGGATGCTGCATTACAGTGTTCCTGACTACATTCGTAGAACAGAATGGCATGGGTTTCAGAAGCTCTTGATTTCTTTTTGCAAAGCAAAATCCACTACTGACTGAGAAGGAAAGGTCCATATTTTATTCAATGAATAAAGTTGAAACAAAAGATACCTATGAGAGACAGGACCAACACACTGAATAAGGTTAATGCTCAGTTATGTAAAAAATCCCCAAACATTGTCTTGCATGACTCTCATTAACCAAATATAGCCTTTTACAGTCCACATACAGTCAGCTCAAATCGTCAGGGAATTCCTGAGCAAAGAGCAAAACTAAAGAAAAAAGAACTAAAAGCTTTCTACTCCCTCCTATATGCAGCCAGCAGGAGTTTCAGACATAATTATTCAGACACCGTTGAATATTTAAGTGTGCGTATAAAGTAGCATAGTGCTCAGACTGTGGAAAGTAAAGAATATGTTCACGATTTTGTTGAAGTGATTTATCTCAAGCCAATATATATTTTGATACACTACAAAGTGTCTCTTGAGCTCTACAATCTACTGAAATCCACTCAAATAAAGCTGTTGGTTTTGATGGCATCATACCATTATATACCAGCAGAGAATTAATTTATTAATCACATTACTTGTTCTGACATGTAATCTGAAATTCTGCAGCAATAAGACAGGTACACAAAAGCAGAGAGACAAACTCGGACCATTAAGCAGGAAACAGCTACCCCAATGAAGTTCATTCTTCATTTTCTTCTTCTGGTGTGAAGTGGCCAAAAAACTAGTGAATATTTAGCAGGGTTTTAAGCTACATTTCAGTAATGACTTGGAACAGAAATATAGATGTGTCATTTGCTCTGTGTACAAAGGAATAATGGATTATTCTACCTGGATGTGTCCTTGGAGTACTATAAATGATCGTCCATTTGCAATTTCTTTCTACTCCACTCACTATCAGTTTTCATCTTACCTACATTTTTCATTAGGGACTTTACCTTAAATAAAGAATGGAGTATCCCAGCAAAGAAAGAAAAAAGAATCAATGCCTTATAGAGTAATTTGTACAGCACTGGTCAACCTGGTCAGTAAAGGTGCATTTGAACTAAAATAAAAACCTGGAAAAGCTAGTAATATGTTAATGGAATTGCAGGGACTTTTCATGAATGAAAACTAAAGGAGCTTAACAAAATCAAGGAAATTTATGGAAAATTATTGTTTTCTAGAAATTCATTAAGTGCTACAGATTTGGGACAGAAGAAAATTATTTAAAGTAAAAGACAATAAAAATAGTTAAAGATAGTTTTAAAAATAGGTTAAAAAACCTCCCAATCTCTCACAAGCAGAATCTCAGAGAGTTCCACATGGGACAGTTTCTGGCCAGAAGCTGCAGTCCTTAAAGAATATCAGGTATTCCACCATGGCAGGCACTTCAAGTAATCAACTGGCCAGAGAAACCACTTGAACACCTACAAACAATGTGTTAGTGTTCTTGGTTAAACTGAGATGTCTCCATATCTACCCAAAGCCACATCTAATTCAGACATACACTGACTTCACAGTTTTGGCCAAGTTTTTAACTGGTGTTGCCCACCCATTGCCTATAGCTACTTGCCCACGCCAGTACAACAACAAAGCACTGTTTTCCTCAGCATCTCTTCCTTCTCTTGCCACCGGCCTTGGTAGGCACACATTACTGCACCCTGCCTCCCAAACTCTGCAGCCGAACTGCTGCCCTGCCCTGCATTACACAGAGTGCACTGGGGTAACTGTGGAGCTGGAAACTGCCCAGTATGCCTGGGGCAAGGGAGCCACCCCCGGGGCTGGCTACAATAGCCAGGGGGACAGATCCGCAGAAAGGATGAGAGAAAGGCACATGTTGCAACCATCTTCAAAAAGGGCCAAAAGAACAGTCCATGAAACCTACAGGCTAGTGAACCTCAATTTTGTCCCTGGGAAAAAAGTCACAAAGTCAGTCCTCTTGGTCTGCGGCCCTTCTTCAGCCCTCCAGACTGAGCCCTGGGAGGCCAAAGGGTAAGGGGAAGTGTGAGTAAAGGAGTATTTCCTTGGAAATTTTTTATTTATCTCATTTTAACTGGATATACTGAACTGAACTACAACCGATAACGTTATTGTAACTGGATTAATAATAATCTGCTTGTTAGACTAGGAATTAGACCACAGCACTCAACAAGATTGTCTCTCAAACTGATGGGAATTCAAGCAAGCTAATCTGAAACTTGGACGCAACAAACGGGTAACAATTTTATATTTATCATTTTCACTTCCTAGTCCACTTTCTTCTTTCAGAGATAAAAAAAAATAATTAAACTAAGTAATAACATGACAATAATGAAATGCTTTATCTATATCTGATAACTCTTCCTTTTGTCTTACGTTACTTTCCTATATGAATGCTATTCTAATGAAGAGCCTCTCTTTCTGATAAGCTAAGGACATAGTTGGTTTGTGATAGCTTGAAATAAGCAAATACTTATAAATGTTGATCATTACTAACTGTCTTATCATACAGCCGCTCTTACGTATTTGTTCCAAAGCTGCTCCAACCATTTAGGGAACTAAATACATGCTTAAACTGGGAGGTGGGGAAAGCTAGGATTTGATTTCAAAACTGGCAGGAACTCTTGACTTACACAGGGGAAGGATACTAATGATAAGCTGAATGGCCAAAGCTTGAAAACTGGGTAGGGGCATCCAAGTGCTGTCGAGTTCAGAAATCACCAGGACATGTGCAGCCAAGAACCGCTGCCTGACAGAAGCAAGAAATTCTCAGTGAGGTGACTGGGATACTCTTGAAGACAAGCTGCAGTCAGCTAGAGAAGCTGCCTTTCCTAAGGGTCAAGCAACCTTCAGAAAGGTCAGGTTTTGGTTCTAGAGTCCCCTCCTTCCCTGCTGACTATTATTCAATATTACAGCTGAAACACTCTGCTTTAAACAAGACTGCTCTTCAGCATTGCAGGAACTTTGTGGAAGCAACACTTCTTGCTGAGTTCTAACAGACACAATGAGTAAGCTATTTTCCTCATGGAAAGTAATCAAAAGATAGACAGAATTTCAATTTGAAAAAACAAACCAACCCAAAACATAAATCTGGAAAAAAGGATGATGTGGCCACAGTTCAACACCATATATATGAACACATATACACCACATATACAGTCAAGTTTCATTTCATCTGGTGTTCTTCTTCCATTTTAAAAAGACTAGTATCGGTGTGCACTGAGGTCAAACTTTTATCTGGCGTCTGGTACATCTTGCTTAGCTTAGCTCACAATGGCATATTAGTACAAAATCTCTTCTCTTTTGCTTTCAGAAACAATCAGACTACTACAAAAAGACAATTTATCTTAGCCAGCATTTTTCACTGGGGGAGATTCCTGTATCTTCACACTAATTAAAAAACCAAAACCAACTCAGTAATGTCTAACAGCAAAAACACCAAATGCACTGCTCAAATGAAATTATGAAAATGCTCATGAATATTCCAGGCAAATTTCAGTGTCAAGGGAAAAAAGTTCATAAAATTTCACAGCCTGAAGACGTGATTAACTTTTAGAAATACTTCCCCTTTACTAAACCACAAGAGATTAATTCAATGCTGCAAAGTGAAGAGTTTTAATGTGAGAACTGGGATGTTCAAATTACAGGACAGTACCCCTTTGAGATCTCTAATAAAAGTGGCTGAAGCCAAAGGATGTGTCATGTCACTAGTTAATCCTTCAGTAACGGCAATTATGGGAGGGCCTTACAGGTTTTCCAGCCTTACTCCCCATCTCTGTGGAGAGAAACCCAGATGTTAAGCAGGTGTTTATCTACATTCCTCTAAAACTGCACTTACAGTTAAAGAGGGAAAATATTTAAGCAACAAAAAATCATCATGCCAAGCCAGCACTGTGCTTTAGGTTTGCAAGGCAGTATTACATTATCTTCTTCAAACAGAATTTGGAATGGTCGTGCACCATAGGAACAGGGACATAACGAAGTAGCTGAAACCTGCTCTTTGTGGCAGATCAACACTACAGTCCCTTGAAATCATAATATGATAAGGAATTTTCTTTGGCTGGCATTAACCCAGAAAATCAGACTTTTTCACTGCAGAATGAAAATTACTGGTTTCTTATAATGGATTTTTAAAAAAAAGGGTGGTGAAACCTCACTAACATTCTGCTTACATAGTCTAGTCAGTGAAACTCCATAAATCCCAACATCTTCCAAATTGGTGCCTCATAATCTGAATGCTTATTGTTTCCTTTGAGATTGACCTCTCATTAGAAACTTCAATAAATCCGCAACTAAAGGAATACACCAGTGCCCCTGAGAACTTATGAGAGTTCCACATCTGTTGAACCAGGCAGTTTATTCTATTATGTGCACACACAGGCAGGAGATTTAAAAGCAGTATGGGTTACAATTTTGGTTTTTTTCCCCTGACCAAATATATATACTTCTCCTTTTAACTAGCATATGATTTCTCTCCTTCATGGAGATATTTCTTTCCTTCCTGAGCTATTCCCTTAACCTTTTTAAATAGTTGGGTTCTAAAGTTTAATTTTTTACCCTGCCTTTTTTAGTTTGTGTTTGCAATGTACAAAGCTAAATCGAGCATTGTCAAATCTAGACAAATTCTCTTTTGTTTCTACTTTTGAAGTATACTTTGCAGAAAGGGAGATTCTGTTATTGATTGGACCAGATGGCAGTTTATCTTGCCTTTTTAATGTATTAATATTTTATTACAATTATAAATGAAGACATTCTCAGTAACTCTTGCAATGGGAACAGGTCATCTGGTTCAGGCAGAGAAATTCACAATCTCCAGTAGAAAACAAGAATAAATTCGTTAATAGAAACATGATGTTATACAGTTTGCACTGAATTAGCCACAAATACATTTAAAACAAGTACTTTACTACCTGTATGCTTGCTTTCAATTTTGTTAGTTACTTCTACCACCAAATGTAGCTTTTAGAAAATAAGTGCAAACTTTTTTACTTACAGATGCTATTTTCAGTATAATTCATGAAAAAAAAACTTTGCAATAATTTTTAACTGCCACATGCCATAACAATGTTAGTTTTAACTCCTTGTTCAGCACTCTCAGGAATATATAGGAATGGGCTAATGGAGGCAGTTAGAAAGGAAAGCTTGCAGTTTTGCGAGTTCATCTTTAAAAATATCCTATCATGCCTGAAGCGTCATCAGTAGTAGAACACTTTTATGGCTAACAGTATTCTCATTATTCTTCATTTATGGTTCCATTGAAATAGTCATCTTCATTTTTTTTCTGTAATGGAAACAATAGTGCTTATCGCATTTTCTCTGCTCCAGTGAATAGCCCTTCTCTGATACAAGTTAGTTCAGATGAAAGTTCTTTTCCTTACAGTGGCTTGACTTTAGGACAATTTAGTATTAGAATTACTATTTTTATTGAAGAATGTTCAAGCAACAACTCTTTTTTCATGCTGAAATAAAACTGCAGGAGTGAAAAGTAAAAGATACAGAGCACATGAAAGGAAGAAAAATTAAACTTAATTGATGAAAATAGCATCTGCAGAATTGGCATTCCAGCTGTTCAATGGCACATATATGATGTTTTAATAAAATGGAAAGTGAAGGACAGCTCAGTTGTGCTGCTGTGTTTGGAAGAAGGTCCTTTTTCCTACATGCTGACTCATGTTCAACAAGAATTCCAATCCAATATGCACTGCCAGTACATATTGCAAGAAATTACAACTCATACTTACACTTCACTGAGCTTAAGCTTTCTTTTGAACCTGCGCCAAGACTGTTTTCATCCTGAACTGACAGGAAGCCAAAGAACCTGATGAGAGGTGGACAAAATATTTTAATTTTGCTACTTATCAAGCATTATTCTATGACAGCAATTATCTGCTGTATTTGAGGGAATCTTTTCAACATATTTTGTAAATTATTTGGAGTTGAATAGTAATTTAAAAAGATCTTGTCTTGACTGGGAAAACCCCTAAGACGTACTGTGGTAAAATTTATCTTTTATCTTTATCTGAACCACTTACTCATCTAAGTGGCTTTCCATTTAAAAATACAATAATCTGTCCTCAAAGCAATAAAATCAGGAATTATTCCAATGTATTTCTGCTTTTGTTGCAATCTCTAACTAGACTTACAAGCTAACTAGAATAACATTTCAGGAACAAAAAACCCAGCCTTGATCTGTGAAACATTCAGAGAAGAGTAGATTAACTCGGGCAGGAGACAGACGTCCTAAACATTCTTTTGATAAATTCCTCCCTTAACTGACTAGATGAATTTTTATGCTTTCTTTGTGTGAGTCTAGGCACTTTACAAGAAGCTCTCAAACCTCTTTTTTATTCATCTATTATGATTTAGTATTCAAGAAAGATGTTTGGGAGAAACACCACAAGTTGTAATAGAAAGGCTAGGTACTAAAGCTGAGATAATTGTATATGCTTTGCTTGAAATTCACAGGAGGATATTGTTACATGCACACATTGATCTTTTATGAAAACGTTCCCTTGTGCAGAGCCCACATACCACACTGGAGAGGCTCAACTGCATTTCTGCTGGTAACACTGACAGCAGACTTCTCAAGAATTAGGGCAGGTGCCCTGCTGCCCAGTGAAACTGACTGAGAAATAAAACTAACCACATCATCAGCAGAGAGAATTTAACCTAAAATGCACGTGCCAGACCCTTAGGGATGTGTCCATGTATCCTGGGCTTATTTACTCCCTGCAATAGCAAGTATACAGCACACAAGAGGAAAACACAACTATTCGTAGCTGACACAATGCAACTGTGTAAGTTCTCAGTTACAAGACAATGAAAAATCCTCTTGCTTTTTCTCTTCAATATAAAACCTTGAATGAAAGAAATGAGATGGATTCACTTTCATCTGGGTTACTTGCTTCTCTTTTTGCCAAAGCTCATTTTGAGAGGCAGCAGATTTATTTTCATTCAGTAACACCTTTCCAAATATACTGCGTGGGAGTTCTGCAAAACTCTACAAACCTTCCTCCCTTGTTTTATACTTATGAAATGTTAATTCCTTAGAAATATCTATCTAAAAACAAAAGAAGGAAGTATATCCAAATTTTGTAAGGTATTCATACAACACATGTTTAAGAACTAGAAACTGCATTTTATGAGAATCTAAAGCCCCAACTACTACACCTGTTATAAAGCTCTCCTCTTACTGTTTTCAAGACTTTTCAACTTCAGAAAATTATTTATTTATGCCTCTGTTTTATTAAGTATTAGATCATCCCAAATAATTGTGCTGTTAAAACACATATGCTAAATCATATATATCAAATACTGGAATTTATAAAATCAATTTGACAATCTTCCAAGAACAGATAAGTCTCATACCAGGTTTATCTGAGTTTTGTGAAGCGGCAACTGAATCACTGAAACACTGAAGTCACTCCATCAGACACACTTGAGATTGCCAATATAGGTCTCATTGCCACAAGATGTTTTGGAGGCCAAAAGTATAAATGGGTTCAAATTCACAAGGACAACACCGGGAGTGAATACTAATACGATGGACATTTTTCATAGAAATCCAACAATGTATGGCGTACAGCAGTTGTGACAATGTATGAGGAAGATCCCTTTGTCCATACTCTTTTTTCTTATATTCTTCCATAATCATTAGCTACTTGTCACTGCTAGATACAGTAGTTCCTATACATAATGTTAGTTTGGCAGTGGTTGGCAGGTCTTATGTTGTAATCCTTCCATGTTTATGTCATGTTCCTTCCTTACAGAGGTTATTCAGCAAAATGTTTGTTCTATGCATTCAGTCCACAGTGATAAAAAAAAAACAGGAATGCATTTTAATTTGAGTTTCAAAGTGTATTTCCATGCCAAAGGGAGAGAGACAGTCCCACATCATTTTAACTCCACAAATGAGAGTCCAGCACAGGGACGCTTACGTGTATGTAAATCATTTTAGGTCTTCCCCAGGTTAATAAGTTTGCATGTCTCCAGTGCTTCTGGAAGTGCTTCTGAGGCAAGCCCATCACACAGGATAGACAAGCCGAAACTGCATCTTAACTTAGCAGAAAGGGAAACATCCACAGGGAATCAGACTATCATTCAGTCAAGGGATATGTTGTTTTTTTCCTGAAAAACACTTTTCAATGCTTTTCAACAACATTGAAAAGTTAGTCATAATCCAGCTCTATAAAAACAGGTTTACTAGTCCATAAAAATTGTGAGCCTCAGACATTCTGCAGTTGGTAAGTGTCCTCATTATTAAAGTAACCAGAGTTTCCAGAAGAAATCCACAGATTTTGCAAGCAACACAGAACACTTAATATTACTGCTGAATACTTAATCTATATACTTTACAACAGACATTCAATGACACTGCTAAAATGTCCCTTTACAAACAGAAAGTACCAATATTATTTGGCAGTTACCAGACTATACTGTCAGAGCCGTCAGCAGTTAAAATCAAATTAGATTTGACAATCAGGATTTCAACTGCAAACTGATCTTTGGTAATTAATGTAATTAACAGAGAACAATGAACTAGCACCATGACCATATTGTTTGCTCAGATGAATCATTTTCACATTGCTGTTTAATCGATGTGACTTTTACTTCAGATACATGACAATTACCATGTCATGTTACTGACAGAGTAGATGGAGGAAAAAATTGGCTAAGCTACTGTCATCTTTTTTTAAGGACAAAAGTTTAATTAACAGTTATAAAAACTCCCTGCTCAATAATATGAAGAGCTATACACTAATGTTGAGCATCTGTATGCCAAAGTCTCTTATTTCAACATGGAAATACCAAAGCTTGATTACTGCTGCCAAACAACATTCAACATATACAGAATATTGCCACCAGCCTACTTGTAGAAAGTAAAACCTCACAGAATTGGCAAGGCTAACCATCCTGTTGGAGAAAGAACATTTTCTAAGAGAAAAGTTATTTCAACAGCACTTACGATTCGCAAAAACAGAAGCGGAAATCTAATATACCTGTATAAGCCTGATTACAAAGACTAAAAGTTGTTGCCATCTCATTGCTAGTCAACACCAACTCCCCATCAGCAGTGTGCTAACTTACAAATTTAATGGAATGACTACAAAAAATTTCTGTGTCTCCGTAACACATTCTCCTTGCTTCCTCAAGAAAGGAACAACATGAAGTGCTGCCTAAATCGTACAAAGAATGTAAGCAAGATTTACTTCCACAAGGGTCTTTAGCAAATGACTTTCAGAATACTCTGTCTGTGATCACAGTAACATTTTGTCCACAAATCATCACTGGGAATAAGCCAGTCACTGCCACAAAGCACTAAACCTCTATGGTTCAAACTAAAGGAGCTATCTCTGGAGACCCAGGATGTTCTCATGACAAAGGGTCAGGAGACAACACGATCAAATGCAGTTAATTAGTTCTGACTAAGACAGAGGTTTTGCTAGGCAAAGGTCATGCACAAAAGTTGGCAGTCTGTCAGACATTCAAACCCCATCAAAATGCCATTTTGTTATAAGCCTGTTGGTGCATTGACACATGTAGACCCTATCAACTCTTAACAGTACGCATCTCTAACCCATGAATCATTCCAGAAGTTGTGCTTAAGAGTCCTTTGATAGCTACCAAGGTTAGGACTTCAAAAAAATTACTGGGGTGAGGAGGGAAACAACAAACCACATCGAAGCAAAAAAACCTCCTCTGCTGTTCCTTGTATTTTACTCATCAAAGAAAAGGAAAATTGTAAAACAGATGGAAAGTTCTCCTGAAAGAACAGTCTCCAGTGCTGCTGTTTCAGCGTTCCTGAAAAGCATAAATCCTTTTACAAAAAAAAATGGACAAAAAACAACATTTCTGTCCAAAAACCTGCTTTCCCTTCCTGCCTCCCTTTTCTTCAGTTACTTTGTGTAGTGTAGAAAACATAGAAGATCTTCGGAGAAGTCAGCAAATCAAATCCAATAAATACAAAACTATCTTACTTGACCGGGAGCTATGAACACGTTAGGGATTTTTCATTAACTTTCAGAGAATATACAGGCTTTTATTCCAAATCTAAGTGCACTACGGGAAGTAAGAGTATCTTCAACCTGGATTACGTATGGATTGTTTTGAAATTCAGGGATTTTTGTTGCTCTGGTGGTGTACAGATGCAGACATGAGAGCCTAAATAGGTACCAAACTCTGTCAACACTGACTCAAGAGAATACTGACATTTTAAAATAGGACAGTATTAATTTCATGAAGTCCTGAATTCCATAATACTTCCCTTTTGATACATAATCCTGCATACTACTACAGCATACCATTGCTCTGCATGGGCCTTCTAGCTGGCCTTCATTGGCTTTGAATTCTATTACTATGAACAGGAAACTGGTATTCCTTATACAAGCAGCTACCTTCTTACAACTCTACATTTTTGAGTGATGTTGTTGCCACAGCCAGCCAGTCCCCTGGTGCTGCTCTCACAGAAACCAATCGCTCAGTCCCCAGCATCGTACACAATTTGTCCTCATTTCATGCAGCAGGAGCCCCCACTTTGCTGGAGGCTGCACTGCAGCAACTTACAGATGAATCTTAATTTCCTTGCAATAGCCATTCCTTATCACAGCCCTCCATGCTCCTAACGTGTTCCATTCAGTGCAGAGACCCTTTCTGTGTGGCCGGCTGGTTCCACATATTGCGATGAGTTTAACTGGCCAAGGATCCCTCCTGAGACTCTGTTCTGATGGCAGATTTCATTTAGAGATGAAACATATAGCTGGTCTGAGTGAACAGGTAAGTAAAGAACACTTTAATGCTACTTTGAACAACATGAAATAAAAAAGCAAGGAACAGTTCAGGTGAGGCAGGACAGCAAGACAGTGATGGCACAAAATGGTTGATACCTTGGAGACAATTAGTTTTACCAACTCCAGTCTGATCCTGCATTCCAGAAAGCAAAAATTAAAATAAAAACCTTAATTTAAGTAGATTAAAAACCACCACCACCAAACTTTTTTTAATTTTCCAGAAAGACTGAGGTTTTGCAGCAACAGCAAGATGAAATACCCTACAGGAATTGGAGAGCCAAAATACTAAATTGGCTTTCCTCAATGTTGTCAGAAGCTGATTTTCATCTCTTCATTTTGCTGATAAAGAAAGGTTAGAAATGCCTATTGTTTTCCACCCACAGCTTGGAAAACAAGGCAATTTGAGACTCTGAACTCAGCGATTTTTCTTCCTATCACAAATGATCTATAAGTTTCATTACTCTGTGATCTTTGATTCCTCAGGCAGAAGTTGTGTTATATAAAATAAGCCTCTTAGAAACTGAAACAAAACCAGACATGCACAGAATTCCAAGCAAACAAAAACATCTCAACACAAAGCCTTATTTCACTTTACCTACTTAACTGTGCTCTGCCTGTAGAGCTACTACCCATTGTCGACTTGCCAGCAGGTGCTATTTTCATTCAATTGGTTCATTCTTAAGAGCAAGTACTTTTCTTTAAAAAAAAAGACAAAACAAAAAAAAGGCACACACACCCCCAACTCCTCACAATGAAGAACCAAGCAATCCAAACATCTACCTCTGGCAGCATAAGCCATTTTCTTTTCATTGGCTACCATGCTGAAAGCTGTTTTTCATGCTCCTCATATGTTGATTTTCTTGCTGCACTAGAGACAGGCACAACGATTTAACTTACTGAAGATGAAGGTAAAAAGAACTTCAATATTTTTCCAAGAAGAAAAGCTGCAAAATAAAGCTTCTGGATTATAAATTTCCCTAGAGAGTTTACGAAGAACAGGTCCTACTGCACCTTTTAACAGATTAGCTCCATCAGAAAGTATTTGCTGTCCTCATTACTGAAGTGTCATCATGAAAAAACCTGGAAATATTTAACAACTCAAGATGAGCTCTTTATTACCAATGACTTTTAATTCACTGTGGCCCTATTCACAAGTTGCTGTCATGATTAGTATAGTAGCTAATATGATATTCTTTTCAGCTGTTGCTCTCTGGGGATAAATAAAAGAATTCAGTAGTTATAAAAGTGTAGATGGGTAAGAATAGCAAACTATCTAATGAACAGCAGCAGCACAGGTAAGCAGTGATTGCTCCTAAACTGGTTTTGATTTCACAGCCTTTGTCAGGTATACTGACCAAGTCAGAGAAAGGCTGCTTTTAAAGAGAAGGTAAAAATATTGAAGAGGAAGGGTTGCTAGTTATTCAGATTATAATTTTAGGCATGTTTTCATTACACAATGGAAAAAATTCTAAGTAGAAACAGCAGTTTTCCTAGAACAGGAAGACAACTTGAAGTAGTTTCTTCAATAGTTTGTCATACAAATGATTCAGGGGACCTCTGTTATGCCTGCTATTTTTTCATGAAAGAGAAGTACTTAATGCATATTTATAAAAGTATCCTACTTAGCCTCACATGTAATAACGGAGCTGGCAGAGAAATTAAGCCACTGCCAGCCCTGACTGTCCCTGCCCATTCCCCTGAGCCTCCCCTCACCCTGCCCACAACCCAGGACCCCGTTTTAGCCCCTGGGGCTGTCAGTCCCTGACCCAAAGATACTGCCCCAAAGAGTGCCTGGTCCTGGTCCTGGTCCTGTCTCCTGCTGTTCTGGCTCACAGACTGGATTTCCTGTAAAGATCCTGGACCTCCACTGAAGACAGCTTTGTGTCCAACCCTGCCTCTGGCCTTGCCTCCTGCTGTTCCTGACCAGATCCCAGCCATGGTCCATCACTTTGCCTGCCTGGGACTGTCAACAGGTCCTGTCACCATCTCCAGCCCAGCTTGGGTGCTGCAGGACTGCACCCTGTCCATGATGGCCCTGCCAGGGCTTATGAGAGTCCTCGGTGCCCAGCTCATCCTCCCTTGTGGAGCAGCCCTGCTCTTGCTCCTCCCAAGTACTCAGTTCTCCTTAAGAATATATTATTATATATTTCATTAAACCTGACATGAATAATGGACTAAAAAATAAAACTTCTTGGTCATTAAAAGCTGTTGATATACTTACTACTGATTTACATTAGCTCTCACAAAGTGCTAAGTGTTTAGGAACAATAGGATAAAGATGACTGCATTACATCTTCTTTCAATAGATAGGAAAGAAAAAAGGAACATGGACACAGATGAAGTAAATTAGAATTCTATCCCTCAATTCAGTTTGATCAGGAGTTCTTCACAGGACTTTATATCAAGCCTTGAGTTAGCTCCCAATTTTAGCTGAACCTGAAATCAACTGAATTTATGTTTCAGCACTACTTATTTGAAGGTGGTACTCCCCTGGTCCTCCTCTCAATCACCTGAGAAGTTTTTTCTTTTAAACCTATTATTATGTTTTCAGGAGGCAGTTTAAAATGTCAATAATCAGTCAGAACAATATACAATTATGACACCAATTCCAACCCTCTAATTAAAAAAATAAATTGCTCTTGCTATCGAAAGCTTCATGATCACTTCACTTCCAGCTTGACATATTCACTTTGAATATACTGCTCTCTTTATTTCTATACAATAAGAATGGCCAGCAAAATCTTCTCATAATTGTATTTAAATCCTAACATCACAAAATGGTTTTAAAGGCTTGCTTCCATCTTTTATATAATTATTTGAGGCTCTGAATAAAATCCTTTGAAGTCTAATGAAGTAAACTCTCCTGGTATTACTTTTATTGAACAAAAGCATAGATTAATAGATATTTTACTTTTTTTTGTTAAATTTAATAAAATGCAGTTATGCATAATTCTGGAATAATATTGCATTACTATATTGTGAGGCACATGCATTATTCAACTTACATGTGGAAAATTTATTCAGAATATAGCACACTCTTAGAGATACATGATAAAATACTAAAGGTAGTATTTCCAAAGGACAGCCTCTAATGTTACATGGACATTTTTGTCACAAAAGCCAGTCATATATTCACACAATGTTTGCTCACACTAAGGCAGTCATTCTTGCAGAGAATTAAAAAACATGCCCACTTCAAAATTTTACTTGTAGAAATGAAAAAAAATGCTACACCTTTTCTCTCAAGCTACAAAGGGGAGGCTAAGTGGATTTCCTGAACACAAATGGATAGGACACTTAAGCAACCAGCCAGCCCATTACGCAAAAGAAATGAAGGTAATACCAGAAGTAGGGGCTTCCCTGTTTATTTAACCAATGATCATATGTATGAACACTTTTCCATGGGCAAATGGCATGGTTGTATGGCTGGTGCGAGCAGTCTACAGAGACAAAATAATCTTTTGCAAAGTGAGAGCAGCTAACTGAGGAAGTAACCAAACCCAAGTCCAACTGCAGACAGTTGGGCAGGGCAGTGCTGGTAAAGGAAAGAGCAAATGGACAAGTTCATCAAGAGACACTGCAAGGCCAGCATAGCATATCTAGCACTTTGGAGGAGAAGACAAATCTTACAGCAGGGGAAATGGAACTGTTGATTGAGCTGCTCTAATGGAATATAGGCAGGTACATGTTGAACATCAACGATAAACCCCCAGAGCTTACATCTTTTTTTGTTTTTTTTTTTTTAAGTAATTTCTTAATTGTCTACCACTGTATTACTTAATGAAAGAGAAGCACAAGAGCCAGAAAGGTGAAGCTATACATGAAGAGAGGTCAAACACAGTGGTGAAACTGGAAATAAATGGGATTCTTTCCTGTCTTTCAACTGAAATATTAATAGTTATTGAAACATACCACATTTTCATCCACAAACTGATTGTGTCTCCACATTCTAAACACTCCATTCTATGACTCTTCAAAGGAAATTTGAGAATGCTCTTTCCTGCTATAAAGGGAACTGCAGTCAAGACTTTTGTACTCATTTCTACCAGATAGTCCCTGCACTTCACGTACTTGCACTGCTGCACCCTCCTGTCCCATGACCCAGCACGTTGCACAGCCCTGGCTGAACCGAAGCCATGCGCTGGGGCAAGGCGCAGGCAGGTGACCCCAGTGCTGCGCTGCAGCTGCCGGCACGTTGATGAGGTGAGTTGTGGACTGAAAGTAGTCCCATAAAAGGAGTATTTCTCAGCTGTTACACTTGTGCTCTGGCTTCTCAGGAGGTCATGCAAATGCAGCATATGAACGCACAGTGATCCACAGGCCTTGCTGCCCCATGGGGTCAGGTGCTCATCTGTCACGTGGCCATTAAGGCAGAAGGTGTATAGTCTGCATTTACTGACTGTGATACAGCTTGTTTTCTTCAGAGCAGGAAGCACTTAAACCTCACACTCAATTCTGGTCACCAGGGCCACGAAGAAAGAGGGGTGCCTCAAATGCTGGAGAGTGTAAGATTTTACCCATTACACTCTTAATGTCCTTCTCAGTGCAAACTCTACCACTAAACAGAACAGACTAATCAGATCCCATTTACATCGTTTACTAAATTAATGATGGGCAGGGAGCAAATCTTTCCAAAACTAACTAATCACTGAGACATATTTGGTAAATTTACCTGTCGGGCTTTTAATCAAGTGTAACTGTCAAATTAACTAAATTTCAATTTAATGTTCACGAAGTCATCCATTTTGGTAATTTACAACCTTAGGGCACAATGTAAATGCTGGATCTTTTTGAATTTAAGTATCTGAAAAACTACAAAACAAGAACAAAGACTGAGATGTGGTATTCTTAAAATAGAAAATAAATCTTCCAATATTTGTCCTGTGATATTCCATCTTTAAACCTATTGTGCTGAAATCTCATTCCCAGGTTTCCTGTTGTCACTGTCGAACTGTCAGAGCAAAATTTCAGAGCAAAAACCAGTTAGTTCTTTCAAAACTATCAACAGCCATTGCTCTGTGTAAGACTACAGTAAGGAATAACTACCATCAGATGTGGAAGCTCTGTTTTAGTGGGCATATTTTATTTTGTTTATAAGATCTTCAATTTGTTAATAAACTAACATAGCAATAACCCATTACATGTAAGAAACTACCTCGTTCACTCAGTAGTAACACCAATTCTAACACTTATTTCCATAATTTCCATAAAAGCTGGGATGTGAGACATGCCATATGGGAAAGATCAATACTACATACAGTACTGTGAAAATGAATAATATGGGATGGTTTCAGAAGGTAATGGTTGGGAGGAGCCCGTAATGCATGCAACAACCACTTGTAGTTCTACAGCTGAAATCTCTTCCAAATATCAGTGATGCATGAATTTATCACTCTCTACACAAAGACTAGCAGAGCTTTTGTTTTAACTCATGTACATGTTCTCATATAACTAACTCATCTACATCGAGATTTACTAGCTGTTATAACCTTTGACAGTGACTCCCACAGACTATTTTACATGCTGCCTAAAGAAATATTTTCATTCACTTGAAATGTGATCTATTTATTGCAAAGTACCCTACCTGAAAAGTGTAAACAGGAGGGTTGTTTTGTGGTTTTTTTTAGTAATATATTAACTTTTGAAATATGGCTACCACCTCTACTGAAACTCACATGTATTTAACATTTTAGTCATAAATACAAAGGCAAAATTTTCCTAATTTCAAAAGCTGGTATAATAAAAATTGAGAAGACAATTACTCCATTACCAAAAGAGTCTCTAAGCAAGTACCTTTTAATGAACAAATATAACTTCTAATATGTAGAACATATTTTAAGATCCTTTCAGCTGCAAAGTATAATCATCTTCTGGGGGCATGCCTCATTATTTCTTGACATTCAGTGCTGACAAAATGAAATATCTCCTGCAATTCAGAAACTGTTTTGGCAGATGGGGAAAAATGATTGAAAACTTTAGTTACACAACCTTTAAGATCAAATGATGAGTTATCTCCATTGTACTTCATTGTATCATGCGGTACAGAAAATGAGCAATTAACTGTAAGCAAATATACATTATAATTCTCCAGTATTTTACATATGGAACAATTTCTCTCAAACATATCAGTTTGATACTTTGATCATAAATCTTTTTCATATTTTCAAATATCCTCCATGCTTTCACTGCTGTCTTGAAATTTTTCAGCTATATTCCAACATAAAATAGTCTCTAATTTTGATACTTTTGCGGGAAGACTCAGTGATGTAAAAGAAAAGCATGCCCTTTTTCAGCCAAATCTATTGTAATTTTTGTAACTAAAAGAGGAGCTGCCATGCTGCTGTTAACACACGAAGCAGTTTCTGCCACATCCACCACCACCAGAAGGTATTTTTTTCATAGGTGAATGTCAGAAAACAAAACTAGTTGTTTTGCCATATTAAACAATCTGTTTCAGTGACTGTTGATCACACTATCATATGGTTTTATTGTGTCTGCAGAAGATACCTTATTTCCTGTATTTTCTTATTTCTTAGAAACTACAGCTTTCATAATTTTGCATCTTAAAAGGTACACCAGAATTATTTTTATTACCTAATTCCATCTTAGAGTCCACAATGCAGACTTCTGCAGAGAAAAAGCCTTATGGAAGCAATTGTTTTCTTAACTTTTCCATGCAGTGTCTTTTTCCCACCAATTAAAAAAAAAAAAAAAAAAAAAAGTTTCTTATTCTTACATTTTAGGGGATAAAAGTAGAGGAAAGATGCAGATGGAAAGGAAAAAGAGGAAAGAATAGTTGACTGGAAATGCAACTTAACAAACTAAAATTGAGTAAGCTCTGGACTCAACTTCAAGATCACACTGCTGAATATCTTTTATGCAGTAGGATAATATAAAGCATATTTTTTGTCTATATTCCATCACACAAATACTTAGCTGTGCAAAACATGCAATATAAAATAAAAAGGCTGATCATAAAACCCAAACCTAATTACTATTCTTCTAGATGGAATAAATATACTGGAAAATACACTTCAAATGAATTTTTCATTTCATTTAAGGGCTGAAAACACTTCTCCTTGAAGTTTCTGATGACACAAAGGAATCTTTGGTTTTACAGCTACTTTGTAAGCGGTATATGAGGTCTAGGACACAAGGTGATCTAAACATCAGCAAGTGATTCTTGGGAAACAGCAAAGCAGCTCAGATTCATTTACTCAAAAGTCCTTCAGAACAGGTAAAAATTTACAGTACCCTCCTCCATTATACCTAGTTCCTTGCCTCACGAGCTAGCTTTTTCAGTTTACAAGCAATGTGCTTAGTTTATAGTACGCATCAATCTCCACCAGTTCTGGAGAGAGGCCTTCACCTCACTCTGTCTTTGATACTTTCACCAAGTCCCTGTCTTAAGCTCAGATGAAGCTCACTTCTTTCCCCAATTCTACTGCTTGGCTTTGAGCCCCTCCTACATCTCCTCCGTACCTGGAAAACATTCAGACCATGTTAACAGTGATACAGAGTATCATCTTTCTTCATTGATATGCTGCTGAGCCTGAAAGAAAATTTGCAAAGAACTCTGGTAAGACCTTCACCTAGAAACTTCCAGGGTCTGGTAGGAAGAGCTGACTTGCTACCCACATTTAAAATTCCTCTCATGCACTCACCACTCACTGAGCTTTGTGTCCTTATATAGGGAAGTATTTTTTGGTTACATATGCATTAATCTCCTAGAAGTAGTTTTCCTGGCATGCCACATCCTTCCAAGGTAAAAAGCACAAGAAAGAGTCAGAGAAAAAAAATGCATTTTGGGAGACAAAGAGTAAAGCATGAAGCCACTGCCACAATTTTATTTCAAATGTAAAAATTGTTTGCTTTTGTAAATGCTAAATGAGAACATTCTCTTTTTTCTTTGTACTTTGTAAATTGCATATTTTCTTAAAAATAACTTACTTCAGGTGTAATTATATGCAGAAAACCTGTCTCAATCAACAATTACAGTGTTCACTGTCACTCTTCAAAGATTTGATTAATCAACACACTTACTTGTGTAATAAACAAATTTAATAACGATTGCCTTCAAAAATAAAGAACATCTAACAGAAGCAAAGAGTTTAATGACCATCTCGGCTATCACAGAAGAAAGTATTTTCTCAGCAGATCTTAGGGTTGGGATAAAAGGAAAATGTCAGAATGCGTTCCTCAACTCACTAATTGAATAAAAAAAAAAAAATCACCCATCACTCCAATCTTTCCATCTTCTTATATATAAATCTTACACTGATGTTCTCATTAAAAAACATTGTAGTTAATCAGTTCCCACTTGTACTTAACTTGTAGTTAACTTGTAGTTAATTGTTCTCACTTCCTAACTTGCCCATCCTATCAACGGTATTAGGAGTTCCATACCGTTTCCCAGCTATATCTGATACTCACAATGCCTTTTCTGCTGTCAGTCTTCTCCAATACAAATGATTTCTTCCTTTCCAAAGGCCAACAGACCAGATATTCTCACCTCACTATGCCCTGTCTCATTTATGTCCAGATTTTCTTGCTATTGATTTTGTATTCTTCTGTGTGAGCTGGGATTGTAACAGCTTCTTTCAGAATATCCTTGCTCCTCACAACAAGAACAACTGACAGCTAAATGAAATGTAACTCTTGCAGGGCTGAAATTATGGCAAGAGATTATTTTATGCTGCTTGCTACAATCTGAAGAAATGTGAATACAAAAGGGAAAAGTTGCCCCTTTAAAAAAGTACTTACATTCACTATATTCATTATATTACATTCATTGTGGCCTTTCAGGAGTTAAACCTGATCTGGTTAAAGACGTCCCTGCTTGCTGCAGGGGGGCTGAACCAGATAGCCTCTAAACGGCCCTTCCAACCCAAACCACTCTATGATTCTATGATTGTAATGTGACAACTGATTCAAAGATAGCTTTATTACATTATATTGGTACTGATACAGTTGTATATGACATTATTACATAGTATGTGTATGGATGAATCTTTCTTTGACTGCTGGACTTTTTTTGTATGCAGAGTGACTTTTCAAATACAGTCAAGTATAAAGTTTGTCACATTAAGAAAATTAATCATAGAATCATAAAATGTTTTGGGTTGGAAGGGACCTGTAGAGGTCATCTAGTCCAACCCCCAAATGTTCTGTAACAGATGATTATGTAATGAGATACGATTACTTGGTAACAGTAAATATTCTTATACTACTGACATTTAAAGCAATAGAAATAAAAAAAAATGGACCTTGCATGTTAAAATATTCATTAAATACCATGTAAAGTAATGGTAGGTTATGCTACATCTCAGTCAATGTGGACATATTGTTTACAAACTTCTTTCAGCCTTTGACTAGAGTCTCACAGGAATAACACCTTTGTTGTCTAACGGGAATATAAACACAAAGAAAGTCATTATCACTACTGTATTCCTTCCACTTACTTAAAGTAGGGAAGAGTATCTCTATTCTGTCACCAGTGATAAACCCATCACGTTCAGGACTTGCTTCTGTCCTCCATGAAAGTTAGTCTGAATTAATTTCTACTCAGGAAGTTTTAGTTTAGCCACATTTCAGGTCTTGTTTTGTTATAGATCCTTGTTGCTTCTTATGTGAATGGTCCTTTATTGTGTATAAAAACCATTTCCAATAGTAGATTCCCACCTACTTTCTTCCTCAAGCGAAAGGCTGCATAGCTCATTCAGATAAATTAGGAAAGCCTGCAGCGGCCACAAAGTGGCAGCTCTCCATAGGAAGAACGCTGCTTCCTTCAGCAGACTTTCCAGTACTCTCAATGGATTACTCACTCTATTTCCCTTAGAAAAAGTGGCTTCTGACTTCATGTGCTACTCCCAGATAACTGCAGTGTAAAGACTAGAAAAGTTATTCTACTCTGCCATCATTAGTACTGATAAGGATTTAGGTGGCTGAGCTTTCAGTGAAAGAAATTTGGGAAGAAATTAACTGTGCTTCCTTCAGATGTTAACAAAGGAAACCAAACTCTGACCCTGATGGTCATTCAAGATATCACAATGCCTATAATTTCTGTTCCTCCTGTACAGCTTTATGCAACATATACTGCTGAGTTTAATTATATTCAAAGCATTGCCAAAGCTTGAAAATTCAATCTGATATTTTTCCATCTTGATGACTTGTGATGGATTGACTTTTGCTGGCCATGACACACCCAGTCA
Source organism: Egretta garzetta (assembly GCF_000687185.1). Classification (NCBI taxonomy): domain Eukaryota; kingdom Metazoa; phylum Chordata; class Aves; order Pelecaniformes; family Ardeidae; genus Egretta; species Egretta garzetta. Next base: position 1,162,741 of record NW_009260793.1, read on the forward strand.
CTCTCACTCCCCCTCCTCAACAGCATGTGGGAGAAAATAAGATGAACAAAAGTTCATGGGTACAAGATAAATACAGGCACATCACACAGATTTGACTTAGGGAAAATTAATTTAATTTATTGCCAATTAAAATAGTCTTGATACTGAGAAACAAAGACAACATCGCCCCTTCACTCCCAACTCATTTACCTCCTCCTCCAAGGCAGCACAGAGGAATGGGGGGCTGGGGTCAGCCCACAGCAGCCCCTCCGTCCCACCCACCCCTCCCTCCCCCTCGCACTTTCCCTGCCCCCGCCCGGAG
>NW_009260793.1:1163165-1188288 GCF_000687185.1 Egretta garzetta
GGCCCCGCCGCCGCTCGCAGGGGCCGCGCCCGCAGGCCCCGCCACCACCTTACCACGTAAATCCAATATATGACCAAAATGAAAAACAGAATAAAGCAGCAAAATTCCCTCTAAAAATAATCTATTATTATTTGCATTTGAATGTTGTAGATGAAAAGTGAAGTTCCAGTAACAGACCAAACCAATAATTGACAATGAGCTGAAAACTTAAGGAATTGGACATAAACTTTCTATGTCTTTGGGTTATTTATCAGACTACAACAGCCACACTAAGTAATACTGAAGAACAATTTATTAGCATAAAAGTGGTCTTGTTATAAGAATAAACAGTAGGCCTTGCTTATGCTGCAACCTAACCAGTTGATTTGGTCAACCAAACCCAAAATCCAACAACAAACCAACCCTCAAACACCCAAAGAACTCATAAATTACACAAATATGATCCATGATTTGGTATAAAGGTAACTTCCTTCATGCACATAAAGCTTGAAACTAAATTGTATGGAAAACTATGAAGATGCTTTAGGTTTATTCTGTTAAGGTGAGAACTTTTAAAGTCAAATGAACTACTTCATTTGGGGTTTTTCTGCCTTAAGTATACGCTGATGTATGAAATTGCATAGGTTATAAATTATTTTGTTTGAGAGAGAAGCAAAGTGAAATACTTCTATGTTTCATAAAAAAAAAAGGTTCAGGTTTTGAATGGTGAATCAGACACCATTTCTTCCTGTTTGCAGAGAAAGCCCCGAGACATCAGAAGTCAGCAGGACACTCACAGTCTTAAAACACCCCAAAGGCTCTCAGGTCAGTGACCTAAACCACAGCACTCCAGCTTCCAACAGCATCTCATTCTTCTCCAGGTATTTCTTATCTATTCTTTCCTTTCAAGAAGCCTTCCATCTTCTCTTGATATCAATAACATTTACTTCCAAAGTTATTAAAATATTTTTTAAATACTAAAGGAAAGCAAGCTCAACTTATATTTACCATATATGTATATATATATCTAAAAATTCTTCTTACTGTGCCTCAAGACCTTATTTTTAAATGTGTCTATGTACCTTAAGGTGAATATAGGAATGAAATGTATTTTCAAAAGAACAGTTCAGGTGACCAACTCAAACAAGACATAGAAGTTAGCAGAAGTGGCTGGAGCATTTCTGGTGTCTGTTCATATATGTAGATACCTTAAATACTGAATGTATGGATAAAATAAGATAAAACCAAAATCACACATTCATTAAGCTAGAGGACACAAGGAGCAGGATTTACTTAGCAGCACAGCAAGAAAAGGAACCTCTCTGGTCATGAAGTCTGGTCTGTTCTACCGATTACAAACCTATGTTTTCAAACTACTCGAGCTGTTTTCCTTTATTTCTCCTATTTAAGCTTCTTTAGGACATTACTCATAGTTTTAAACCTTATTCTTGTACAATTCCAGCTTTTTGCTTACTGTGTATCTTCTCTTATGCTCAAGATATGAAAGGAGAGCAATTATTTTGCCCCTTTGCCATCATTTTGCTAGGCTGGTTAATTAAAGTCTCAACTGGAAAGGAAGACTTTCCACTCATTTATCACCTTTAACAACGTCAGCTCTTCTGAACATGGGGCCAGTAACACCTTACTTGGACAGAGAGGTGAGCATTGTCTTTCTGCACATTTATCTGCAGATAAAACTCCCTTTTAAAGAATGAGGTTGTTTCTAATTCCAAAAAGCAGGACTTGCTTTTTTTTTTTTAATTTCATTACATTTCAATTGTTTCAAGGTGAACACTTTTCAAATGACATCTCAAGCCACATATCTAGCCAAAATGTCTCAAAATTTTGAATCAGTGTTTGTTCACAAGTCTTGTTTTGGAGACTAAGTAATTAAGTCAAATATTAATGAACTCCTAAATAAGGAAGACTGCTGTTAACTTCTCTCCAGAAAAGTATTTATTCCTTAAGAATAACATATTGCCTCAGCTTTAGCCACTTATGCCATTATCCTTTTTTTCCCCCCACTAATTTTTTCCTATGGCCCATTGTATCAAATGCATTGCTAAAGCAGAGACGTGGATCTCTAGAATTTCCTTTTAGTTAGAAAAGAAGTCAACCTCGTGTAAATCCTCACTACCTGAAATAGGAGTTATGCCAAGCTGCCCACCAAGACTTCACTGTATTAGTCCCAGTTATATCTGACATTTTTGTTTATATTCATATTTAGGGAAATTTTTAAAATTTTAAACAAATGAAAGAGGTCTTTCTGAACAGTTTGCAACTGGTATTTTCTTCCTTTAACATTCTTATCACAGAAACAAACTAAACACTACAACATATAAATGAGAGTGTTGTCATATTGAGTATCTTCTATTTGCAATAAGAAATTTCTAGAAGAGAGCTAAAGTTGCTTTCAGATCTTTCATAGTTGGATACAAACATCTTACAAGGTCTTAAAAAAAAATCTTTTTTTCCTCTCATGAATGTGGTTGCTATGTAAATGAAATAATCAGATTCAAGTCCAACTTAAAAGTGAAATGCTTAATGGCATATATTTATTTCAATCTGTAAGTTAACTTTATAAGTGTCACATAAAAGCATATTTGGGCTTGCCTAGGGACTACCCAATAGTGATTATTAGACAGTAATTGAGTATTGCATTAAAGCTGGGCACAGCCACAAGGGACATAGAAAGAGTAAAAATTCTGCAGAGATAATAGGTAATTTGTAGGAATATGTATCCATTTGGATTCCCTTAGAAGTTTCCCAGTTGACGGTCAAACCACTGAGTTCAAAAACAACACCACTTAAATTGGAAGATGAAAGTAAACAAATATAAGCTGATGGATCAAAGTAAAGTGTTGTCTTCAGTCAGTTCTGCTTTTCACCCTTGTTATACTTTACAGATCTTGCTGAACAGCAAAAAGTATTCCCATTTTTTTTGTAAAAGACAGCATTAAAATACCTTCCACTAGAATCAGAGCTAAATAAATCTTTTCAAACAAAGCAAAACAGGATAAACTAACCTGCATCCAAAAGTAATTACATTCTAAAATATGCATAAATTTTGCTGAATTTTCTCAACTCTGGCAAACGCATGAATAAGCTTTGGCATAATACTGAGTCAAGAAAAATTAAGTGTTTGCTCTGTTTAAAGAAAAAAAAAGTTATTAATAAGGAACAGGTATGTTAGAAATACTTTTTAACACTGATCACACTATTACGAGAGAAGCCCACAAAATAATGATAGCTATTTTAATTAGGAAAAAAGGGAAAACAAAATGTTACTTCATTGCAGAGGAGTGGCTTATCTGTTTTTTATTTTAAACATTTCAGCTTAACAATCAAAATGTCTGTACTCAATTGCAAAGTGGCCTAGCAAAATGTCCAGAGCACAAAGCACTAAAATAATCAACTTAGCAGAAGACAACCCGAAAAAACATGTAAAACAGCATTTTGAGTTTCATAATTGCTATTTTTCACAGTGTATACTGAAAGTAACACAGTGGGTTTAGATGGTGAGACGTTTTTGCTTGTTTTCATTCCATAGTCTCACAAGTACTTGGAAGTCAAAAAGTGAAGATATCATCAGAGGAGACCAGAGCCAACAGACATACAGAATTGCCACTCAGAGAAAGTAGCATTGACAGGTACAGGAGATCCCAGAACAGCCTCATAAATGTTTCAATAGAAAAATGGACTCAAGATTAAAACAAACAAAAACCTCCTAATGAATAAACACCCAGAAAAACAGGCACTGAATCTGCACCTGACAGTTTGGGGAGATGTTTAAAGTAAGACCAAGATCTAATTTACCCTCAATTCTGCCAAAACAAAATCCAACCAATGAAGATTTGGAAAAACTGAAATTACTTTCGTCAATAATAGACATATACAGCTAAACTTCGTCTGCCAGTGAAAAGCCCAAACTGTAAAATGACGTGAAGGCTAGATAGAACAAAATAAATTCCACATGTATAATTGAAGTGCAAACATTATTACTACTTGGAGTCACGAACCATTGTAAAATAACACAAAAAGCATGAATTTTGAATAAGTGAAGACAAATAAATACTTGACTTGAATAAAATGAAATATGATATTCACCACCGAGTGTGTGCAGGTTCAAAGTATGTCATTATTTCTTCATCATAATAAATTACCTTTCTAGTAGATAATTACAAGGTGGTAAACAGTGCAAAAAAGAAAAAGAAAAAAAAAAAAGGCTATAATGCACAGAAATTCCATAAGCTGGAGTAATGGAGACTACAATACTACAAAGTTCATCTCTCTTAACTGACTGCCTGTACTATCTGCAAAATATTAGGTTTATGATGGAGAGATTTAACTACAGGAGAGACTCTAAGTATACTTTTTTCTGTCATGGACTTGGTATATCAAGAAAATACTTGGATCTCAGGCAGCTTCCTAGAAATTTGTCACGTCATCTGCCTCACCCCTAGAAGGGAATTGAACATCTATCACCAAATACTTTCCTGGAATCACTGCAGTGACTGAAAAGGGAGTTGTTATTTCAAATATTTATTTCATGTGGTCATGAAAATCTTCCTTAGTACTCCCAATGTACATTTAATAACAAGTAGTTCCAATCACTTTTGTCTACGTGTAGAGTCTACCATTGCTTCTATATAACCACAGCTTTTCTAAGCTGTTTGAAAACCTTGTGAAATTGGGCCTGTATTTGATTTTAGGGCTCAGGCAGTTATAATAATTTTACAACTTTTATACAGTAACTGACCCCTTGCAGCTAACTCTCCTCTGTATGTTGCAATCTCAACATTGAAATGAAATGTTATGTGGACATGGCCATCTCTAGTGGCATTGCCTCTTATTCACTGTGTGAACAACATAATTTTCAGTCATTTTTTCCTTATGATTACACACCAATCTTAATACTCACAAAAAGGTCAATTGTTAATGAATGGGACTGTCTACTGATGAAATAGGATTATCATTAATCTTTGTTTTAAAGACAAAGTAGTATTTTTTTTTTTGTTATACACATGCAACCTTTACGTATTCAGTAATAATGAATGCATGTATATAAATTTAAAGCACACCAAACACTTTCTTTTTTAATATGTCTGACATGATAGAATCATATTGAAAGATACACACCTGCCATAGATAATGGGCATAACTCAGATCTAGCAATGGACTAAAAGCAGACATCACAGAAAAATACAAAACTAAAAGGTAAAGGAAGAAAGAATCCCTGAAAGCAGAGATGTACCAAAAGCACATTTTTACTTTCTTCATTTTTCTCATTAAAATTCTTTAAGACTGTTGAATATAGAAAAAACAGGCAAAACAGTCCCCCCAACAAAACTACAGTAAATCTGTGCAATTTTAGAATATACACCCATTCATATTTTACCTAGATTTAGTAGATTTGGTATTTTTCCACTCCATCCACCTCATTTTCATCTACCGTCTCCCCATACCATAATTGGTATTATTGGCTAATAACACACAACAAATAAACTGAATTATGCCTAAATCCTTTCTTCACTTTTAGAAATAGGGAAATTTTTAAAAATGTTGTTGTGATTGGGTTGTGGGGTTGGGGGGGTTGTGGGTTTGGTTTTGTTTTGTTTTTAACAAAGCGTATTTTTTCATGGGCCAGATACATTGTTAATATGTGGCAGAGATCAATCAATGCTTTGTTTCTGACTGGCATCTTAAAGGATTTCTGGAGAAACAATCTCATAGTAACTTATTTAGGAAGAAGCATAAAAGTAATACGTAATTTTAACATGCTTTCATATAATATATATATTCATATACATACATTTCTCATCTTCTACCCAATCATTTTTTAATTAAACTTGGTCCTCCTATTTGTAGAATTAGATTGTTACCACAATTGGACCCTAAGTTCTAAGGATGATCAGCTTTTACTTTGGATAAAATCTCCCCCCACCCACATCCCATAGGAAGGTTTATGGCTCTTTCAGAAATACACATAGAAGATTTCACAGTATCAAAGAACCATGGTTGCACCACGGCATTTCTCAAGAGGTGTCACTGTCAGGAATAACATTAATATTTATGAGGGGAAACAAATGGTTAGATAAATTATTAAAAGAGGGACCTTTTAAGGAATAAAAGGGAAGTATTTTTTTTCATACTGCACAACAGTGCTCCCTGCCCTAGAAAATAATCGTAATAAAAAAGCAAGCTATGTGACATGAATTTTGACATTTCTTTGTAGTTGTTTTTTTTTTTTTTTTTTTTTTTTTTACAGTAACATGAACAGACTAAAAACCTACTTGTGGATGTTGATGCAAGCTCCTGATGCAACCTTTATGTAAGTGTGTCTGCCATTGTAGTAATTAATAAATATTTTGACTTTTTCTAAAATAATGAGTGACAAATTTCAGTTCACAAATTTATTCTTATACGCTTTAATTATTCATAGCCATCGTATACAGCAAGAATGGAAGCAACCCATAAACTGGATTTCACTGATACATAAGTAGTATGTACTAAGAGGAAGACACTGACTTTTTTTACAGTTTATTTCACCACTGTTTTTTCACAGAGTTGAACCAACCCCAAGTGCAGTTCTTTATAATCTCTCTGGTAACTGCACAAACCTCTCTGACAGTATGAATCAGTGTGATGAGTCACTAGGCATTTTTACGCGAAAAAAGAAACACTTTAAGGTATCAAAATAACTTAATTCTGTCCATGTGACTACTACTACTGTAATTTTATTGTGTCATTGAATGAGACCTACTGGATGCTACTAGTAAATGTTTAATGTATCTTATTATTTAAAAAAAAAATCCTCATTAAATAAAGTTGTACTGAATTTTGTCAGCAGAAAAAAAATATCTCTGGCAGATGCAGAAATGGTAAAAACTTACTAAGAAGCCAACAAAAGTTCTGGAAAGACATGTTAGTAGGCAGAATGAAGTTGGAAGTGGTCTGACATGCATAATTATCACAGTTTCTCACATGGCTTTGCAGTTTGTCACCTGATATGTGCTAAATTATGTGATGAATTACGCAGTCATGTAATAAAGTGCATGGATGCTTCAAAAAGCCAACAGAAAATCATTGAACAGACTGCCAGCTTTGGGAGGGGACTGAAGGACATTTTGAAAACTCAGTTAATGAACTATTTAAACCAGGGTGACTTGATTTGTGACTTGGAGTCAACATTACAGACAGCAGAAAAAAGGTGTAACTTTTTGTGCCCATTTTCTCAGCTAAGTAGAGTTCAACTTGGAATGGTGGACTGCTTTGAAAAGCATATGTCTCAAGGCAGTATTACCTGTGATTTCCGATTGCCTTATTGTAAGACAAGTTTAAAAGATAATGATAGAACTTAGTTTTTGAAGTTCTACAGATCTGTAAAAGACAAGCAAGGTAACTGTACAACATATGAGACTGACACCAGAAGTCTATCATCAAATAATCTGAAGAAAAATAAAAATTTTGATTGGTTACCTAAATGCAGATCTGACTTAAAGAGTTTTACATTTCTCTGCCTTTGAGACAAAGATAGTGTCTGTAAAAGTAACATCTTGCATGGAAGGAAACTATCTAATATTTAAAATTGTATTTGAAAAGAAAATGTCCATATAACCCTAACACCACTTGTAATCAATTATAAAATTCAGTGAAACAGAGAGAAAGGAGATGCATTCATTAAATCTAAAAAATATAAGACTGGAAGTGAATTTAAGAAGTAAACACACATGCAAGGCAACACAAGTGAGCCTACTTGGTAGACTTTGATCTCCAACAAAGAGGATTCCAGCCAGCTTCTAGATAATGTGAATGAATGTTCATTATTACCACTTAGAAAGTTTTCCCTAATGTCAAATTAATTTTTTCTCTTGAAATTTGGGTTCATTGTTTCTTGTTCTGTAGACATGGAGAACAACTGATCATTACTTCTTCGACACCAGCAGTTCACAGTGGGTTGCTATGCACCAACATGCTGTGACTATGAGCACACGTACAAGCAGTCAGTCGCATCAACAGCGGAAATACTAATTCCATACCTACATTTCAAAACATCCTTATGATGTCCAAGTTCCAGGGTTTTTTTGCTACAGAGTAATTAACAGATGCAGTTCTTCCTACTTTTACTTAGCAGCAGATAGTTTGTAAACATCATTCTCACTGTGTTCATCTGTATGCTCTCCAAATTACTTTCAACTGTTTTAAGCATAATGTTCTGTTTCATATAAATTTTATAGCCTAAGTTGCCTGCATTCTCCACTAATTTGTTGCACTTCAACTTAGGCAGTGTGTGCGGGCCAAAGAAATCCCTTGTCTGTGTGAGGCAAGAAATTTGAGTTGTTCAGCCTGGAGAAGAGAAGGCTCCAGGGAGACCTTATTGCAGCCTTTCAAAACTTAAGAAAGATGAGGACAGACTTTTTAATAGGGCCTGTAATGACAGGACAAGGGGCAATGGTTTTAATTTAAAGGAGGGTAGATTCTGACTAGACATAAAGAAATGTTTTTACAATGAGGGTGGTGAAACATTGGAACAGGTTGCCCAATGAGGTGGTAGATGCCCCGTCTCTGGAAACATTCAAGGTCAGGCTGGACCAGGCTCTGAGCAACCTGATCTAGTTAAACATGTCCCTGCTCACTGCAGGGGGGTTGGACCAGACAGCCTCTAAAGGACCCTTCCAACCCAAACCATTCCATGTTCTATGAATTTAATAGTAGATGAACTGAGATCTTAAAAGTCTGATCAACTAGCTATTCCTAGACCAGATTTAATTATTATGAAGACTTCTTGTTACACAAAAAGTCCCCAAAATAATAGCACAATTAAACTTAACACACAGATACTTCATTGTATTCTATCCCTTAGTCTCTGATATTAACCTTGTCCTTCCCCTGACCCCCTTGGGATTATGTGAATGGGTGAATGGCTTTTTCCTCCTCACTCTAGGACTCCCTTGGGATTATTTTTATATGCCTTCTAACATGCTATACGCCTTGATTTCTTCATGGATCCACAATTCTGTATTACGTCCAAATGGACACTATAAAGCATCTTTGGCATACACCCATTACTTGTTCTATGTTCCCTCTCTGATTCCCAAACCTGGTTTTGTCAAGGCTGCATTCCTTCAGTCATTAGTAATGGCACACTGGTGAGATCTTCATAGCTGTAGGAACTCTGGTATCGCCCTGTGCCTTTACCCAAGGGCTCCTGCAATCATCTTATTCCTGTGCTTGTTTATCCTGCATTTTTATTTGTGGGTCATAGAAAGGACATTCTGCATGGAATAACTACTTGTTATTATTGTTTATCAACTACAGAAATATAACTAAATTATTAACAGTAGATGTTGCATCCAATGATCATGTAATGCTAAACTAAAACTGAACAGATTAGCTAACAGTTATCTGATTGTTAGACAATTGCTAACATAGTTAAACTAAGCTTCAGGCAAGCCTAAAACAAGTCCAGGCAAAGAAACCTGCAAGTACTAGTCTGGAGACTTGACATAAAAGTCTGTGATCTGCTATTAGCAACAGTAATCCTTACTGTCTACATAATACTCCAACTGAAATATTATCAGAAATAAGAAGAGTCAGCTGCATTGTATATGATGTCTGTCGTATTACATTCAAGAGTACAATCACATATTACTTATACACAATGCTTATTACATTTAAAAATACAATTTGCCGCTTATAAAAAACAAATAAAGCCCACATATTCTCGATCGATAATCAGTTTGTACTCTAACAGCTCCAAGAGTGTTTTAACCAGTAACAATTTAAATGATTCCATCCAAAGTACACAACCTATCTCTAGAAAGGAATGATATTAGATTTAAGCAATAACTATGCTATGAAAAATTGCATCACACTGACTGCAATGATGCTCTCATGCAAAGAGATGCAATGCAATTCAGTAAAGCCAGAATTTCATGACAAGTACTTTTACAATTGTCATGAAAAGCCCCTTTAAGTAGGAATTCTTACTGTTGTGGTTTAACCCAGCAGGCAGCTGAATACCACACGGCTGTGCCCTCGCTCCCCCCCTCCTCAGTGGGGTAAGGGAGAGAATCAAAAAAAAGTAAAACCCATGGGTTAAGATATACGAGAGTTTAATAAAACAGCAGAGAATAATAATAATAACAACAACGACAATAATAATAATGAGAATATACCGAATATACAAAACAAGTGAAGCACAATGCAATTGCTCACTACCCGCTGACTGATGCCCATCCCATCCCGAGCAGCGACTGCTGCCCCCCAGCCAACTCCCCTCAGTTTCTATGCTGAGCATGATGTCATAAGGTCTGGAATAGCCCTTTGGCCAGCTGGGGTCAGCTGTCCTGGCTGTGCCCCCTCCCAGCTTCTTGTGCCCCTGGCAGAGCAGGGGAAGCTGAAAAGTCCTTGACTGGTGCAAGCCCTGCTCAGCAACAACGAAACCATCAGTGTGTTATCAACATTCTTCTCGTACTAAATCCAAAACGCAGCATCATGCCAGGTATTGGGAAGAAAATTAACTCTTTCCAAAAAAAAAGACACTTACCATCATGGTAAAAAAAATCCTAAACATTCCCCATCCTCTCCCAAAAGCCAAAAAACCTCCTGAGACATGTTTACACGCTAATCTATCTTCTCCTACATGCCAAAATATACACAGATGTGAGTTTCAGTTTATCATGTATCTGATCATTAGAGTGAAAAGATGAACGCTCTATGGTTTCTTCAAAGTTACTTAATATTCAACTGCATTAATTGAGGTTCGACTTGTATTATCCACTTCCCAAAAACTTAAGTGGTAAACACTCTTCTATATCGTTCAATTGCCAAATTCAATGTTGAACGCAATATCCTGTATTTGTATTACACAAGGGTGCATGGCTTCCATTGTAGGGTTTTGGGTTTTGGTTTTTTGGTTTGTTTTTTTTTTTTTAATCTGGAATTAATTTTACTTTCCATTGAGTCAACCTATCTCCTAAAAGTAATGCAAGCAAACAAATGAACAGTGTTTGGTTACCACATTTCCTTCCTCCTAAAATTAAAATAAACCTCAGATCTGACAACTGGAAGTTAGAAAAGAATTTCTCTTTCAATTGCAAGAATTGGTAGCGATACGTGGATAATTTTTACCTTCCTTTGTATTTAACAAATCTTCTGGCAGTGCAAAACGTTAGTCCATCAGGTACTTTCACAATATCGTCAGCCCTTGCTGCTTCCTTTCTATAGCACTTAATACTCATGACTTTTGCTCTTTTACTACAGGTCTTAGGTTTGTTAAAGAAATTCCACAGTAATATCGAGAGTTTTCCATGTTCTCTGATGGTGTGCGAGTGACCTAGCAAATTTGTTAAATTAAGTCTTTAATTGTAGGCTGGCAATAATTGCACTGAAGTCCATTCTGTTATTAACTTTTCCTTATTATTTACAGCTACTTTGTGCCTCAATCTCATTTACTCCAGAACATATTTTTTTTTTTTCACTATACTGGCCAGCATCCTCAAGGTGACTTAGACACAATTTTAAGCCCATATGCATTACCACATTAGTACAAGTGGGCTTAATGTAAATGTTCTTTTATGTTTATTTAAATGCTATCTTAAAAAAAACCAAACCAAACCCCAAACAACTAAACAATTAACACATTTATATAAATTAAATTGAAGCCAGCTACACTTTGAAAATAAAATTTAAGTCTTTTAAGTTCTGTGAAAGTATTAATAAAAATTATTTCAGAACCAAAAGGGGATTAGCTATGCAGTTTTTAGTGTTTGTAGATGTTTATGCTACTAGAGCTCATCTCGCTTTAGATAAGCTGTTCAGTGCTGTGCAAAGTCCAGACTCATACGAAAGCGTACCACCGAGAAAAAGCAACCAAAAGACCAAGTATGTTTAGCCAGAGTGGCAAAAAACCCCCAAAAAACATTTGCATTACTAAAAAGAGTTTGCTAACTTTAACTCCAGGAAAAAAGGTTAAAAGATCTACTGTGCTTTTCTTGAAGGCTAACATACGTTTAGCCTATAGTGCCAAATTATGATCAACCAGTACAGAACAGCAAGTTATTATGTGGATAATTTCCATCCCCAGACACAGACTAACTTCTGCTCTCAGCATTTTCCACACACTCAGCAAATTTGTTTTTCTTTAATATCTTCCAAGATCTGCTATTCCTTGATCTTTTTGGCAGGAGTTCTAGGTAACTTCATATGCTTAAGATCATATTGCTTTATATCGAGTACACTTCAATTATAATATTCTTAAGTGTATTTATATATTTTATTTGTAATTGCTTTTTAAAAAATAGGGTGTTACAGGTCAAATCTACTTCATAGGCTGTGTGGAACTACTGGATTCTTTACTGTTATAACACAGGAGGTCTGGCTATGTGACTATAATAGGCTGAAATACAAGCTTAAATTCAACAAACTAATATTGCTTTGTTACTCCTCTTTGAGAGGCTCATACATAAATGGACTAACTAATCCAGCAGGGCTGCTGTCTACAGAAAGAGAGTCTGAATTCGAGAGCAGCTTTAGAAGATAACATGAAAATCATTCACTGAAAGGGAAAGCTGTAATGGGTAAAGTGCTATTCTCATCCAAATAAAACCAAAACCAAACACTGTGAAGGAAACTGTACTTCAGGGATAATCACAAACTAATTTCCACAGGGGGAAAAAAAAAGTGCTACTGATTAATTACTACAGGGAAGAAGAGTCATCATTCCACAAGCAATGGAGGCTTTGTGGAGCCAGGCATAGTCCACAGTACAATGCAAGTCCCAAGAGACTCATCCCTAGGAGACGTCACATGGGCTGTTAGTCAAAGAGTCAATCAGGTCCAGAAACAGTAGGATGAAGTACTTTTGGAAAGCAGGATCAGAACGACAGCTCAGAAGGGATGGTGCTACATGTGACTGTTCATCGCATGATACCAGCAAACTTGTTTCAAACTGACAAAACTGAAATCACACTGTGCACAAAATTTTTCACATAATCTGTTGATGACGGAGGACAGCACGTACATCAATGGCAATAATACTTAGAATTTATATATTTTCTAAATAAAAGTAAACTGTTAAAAAAAATATCTGGATAATAATAGCAGTTTCTTGTCATCTTCATAGCCCCCTCACAACTCTTGTCCATTTGCCAAGAATTTTGGTAAGAGAAATAAAAGTCCTAGATCAATCCACTATCATCATCTAAATGGGAAGCCATAAGCAAAATATGTAGACTAATACTAATAAGATCTATGTTTCTCTGTCATGTTTAACTTTGTAAATGAATAAAAGATAATTTATTTAAAGAAAGTGTATTTCATTTCCAATGAACACTTTCAGCTATATAGAAGATATTTTCTTTTATTAGAGCTACTTTATTTTCATTATTTTTCTATTATAATGCTTGACTCATATTTTACATGTTTACTGACTACCTCTGCATGCCACTTTTTGCCCTCTGTATTAATTTTGCTAATTTTCAATGAATTACAAACTGTGTTAATTAAAATTGTCTAATATTACTGAGTAGACAACATAACCTGTTTACCTTCTTCTCGGAAAATGAACTGAATTGCAGCATCTGTTTCACTGAAAATAATTACTGTTTTCAACAGGGACAAAACATGCAGGAAATACAAAATGATGAATGTAGCATATTTGTGATACAACAGTGTAATTACTTTACTTAGCAAAACATTACAAGAAGATGATTTACTTTTTCCTCCTGAATTAAATGTCCAAACGAAGTTATACTTTACTCTAAGCACTTCATTAATTTTGGTAATTATTTCCTTTATTGAATTCCTTCAATATTCTTATTTGATTCTGAATGTTCAGTAGTGCTTGCTACTTAAACATCACAGTAGTAATAAATCTTAAAGGCCAACTATGAACTGGAAACAATTAAGACTCTTGAGTGCATTATGCTTTTCATAGACCATAGAGCACAACATTATCTTATGTTAGTTATGCTCAGCTAAACATACTCACATTCTGAATGCATTGCTTTGACAGCTCCTAAAAGCTTAGTCCAGATAATTCAAAAAGCGCTACAGTAGAAGAAGAGCCCTTAGCTCCATCCTCTGACACAGCGGATATTTGCAGAACAAATCTATCCCCACCCTCAAATGATCACAGAATCATTTAGGTTGGAAAAGGCCTTTAAGATCACCAAATCCAAACATAAATGTAACACTGCCAAGTCCACCACTAAACGATGTCCTTAAGTGCCACATCTACACATCTTCTACATACCTCCAGGGATGGGGACTCAACCACTTCCCTGGGCAGCCTGTTTCAGTGCTTGATAACCCTTTCAGGGAATAAATTTTTCCCAATATCCAATCTAACCCCTCCACACCCAGCCCTGGCATAATATTAGTGCTGAAGTATGAAAAGAAGAAAAGCATATAAAAAATGGAAACATTTAACAGAGTTGGTGGAGAAGAAAAAAGGATAGGGAAAGTTGTTTCGTTATTTATATCTGAGATTATTCTCAACAGCACACTTTTTGACTGTTACAGAAAGTTCCACAAGCTCCATGATGTTAAAAAATATCATGAGTGACCAATACTGTGCAAAATGTAGCAAATAACATTTTTCTTTGAGTAGATGACTTGAAGACTGTAAGACTCTGCACTACCATATCACACAAATATATCATTTTTCAGAATGGTTTTTATGTGTTTCTCATACAAATTGATCACTACTGTTTCCAAATTTCACTGCTAGAAGCCAACAGATTATGAATGGATCCACGTTATTCTCATGCATAACTGTGAATATACATTATTAAACCATAAATGTTGAATGATATAATTTAAACATGAATATTTATGGTTGGTGTGGAATTGGCCATGAAAATAAATGCTGTATCAACCCACCCACCTTGATGATTCTAGTATTGCAATATGATGAAGAAATATCAAGAGTGCATGACAGGTTTTATCAGTAAAGTACTTACTCTTTCAGACTTTGGAGATATTTCCCATTCCAGCAAAGAGATCTGATCATTAGAAATCAGAACCAATTACTGTCACAGGCAAAAAAAAAACTTGACTTGGGGAAAATTAATTTAATTTATTATCAGTGAAAACAGATGTGGGTAGTGAGAAGCAAAAATCAAACATTAAAACAACACCTCTTCCCTCCCCTCTCCCAAACACAGCTTCACTCCTTCACTCCCAACTCCTCCACCCCATCTGAGTGGTACAGGGGAGGGTGTATATGTATATGGTCAGTACGTAGCAGTGTCTCTGCTACACTTCCCTCTCTCTCATTCCCCCCCTGCTCTGGCATGGGCTCTCCCTTCAACATTTTAGTGCTTTACCTCCACCACTTTATTCTTCAGATGCAGATCAGAACTGCACACTGTAACTATGATGTCAAACAACCAAAATCAGAAACAGATGCAAAATGAAGCCATCTTGCTTCCCAGCATGCTCCTTTCTCTCCTGTGCACTTCATGATGATGCCCCATATTCCATTTCCTTTATTCCTCTTTGATGTTAATCTTCTAGATTTTTGTCTCCTTCAAGTACTTCAAGTTTTTCAGAAAATGTAGTATGATGCAGTTTTAGCCAAAACGTGTTATGTTCTACATGACAACAGAGCTATGTCCTGATTTCGGCTGGGATAGAGTTAATTTGGATTTAATACGAGAAGAATGTTGGTAACACCCTGATGGTTTAGTTGTTGCTGAGCAGGGCTTGCACCAGTCAAGGACTTTTCAGCTTCCCCTGCTCTGCTAGGGGCACAAGAAGCTGGGAGGGGGCACAGGCAGGACAGCTGACCCCAACTGGCCAAAGGGCTGTTCCAGACCATATGACATCATGCTCAGTGTACAAGCTGGGGGAAGTTGGCCAGGGGATGGTGATTTCTGCTCAGGCATTGGTCAGTGGGTGGTGAGTAATTGCACTGTGTATCACTTGCTTTGTATATTCTATTATTATTATTATTATTATTATTATTATCATCTGCTGTTTTACTAAACTGTTTATATCTCAACGCACGGGTTTTGCTTTTTTCCAGTTCTCTCCCCCATCACACTAAGGAGAGGGAGAATGAACAAGCAGCTGTGTGGTGTTCAGCTGCCTGCCGGGTTAAACCACAACAACCTGATAAATCATTTAAGTAAAAGAACATATTAAGTACTGCCTCTACATATATTTTATCTTTATTTTTTGTGGTGTTAGCCTACAGCATTTAAAAGTCAGAAAATATTCTTTCCTTTAGTTGCTACGAATTTTGACAAAAGGTCTTCAATAAATTTTTCATGTTGCTATTGGGATGAAGGTAAATACTCATCTGCTTTATCCCACATGGAGAAAAAAAGGGTGTCTTTAGACATTCATATGAGGTAAGAGCCCAGTGATTGCTTCCTTCCTGCCCTGAGAAAAAAAGGAATTATGCATTTAATTAGTCAGTAAATGTATGTTCACTCACCACGCTCTGCTGCAGTAAGGTAGACGTTCCTGCTATCAGT
This sequence comes from Egretta garzetta, assembly GCF_000687185.1. Taxonomy (NCBI): domain Eukaryota; kingdom Metazoa; phylum Chordata; class Aves; order Pelecaniformes; family Ardeidae; genus Egretta; species Egretta garzetta. The sequence goes on from NW_009260793.1 coordinate 1,179,632, forward strand.
AGCTTTAAGTGTGTTTTATTTTTAAAAGCACACCTTTTTGAAGCTAATGTCAGTCTTCTCTGAACTGTTTTTTCTGTACAGTCAATGCTGGAACATCAAGAAGTAAATTATTTTTCCCTCAAGTCAAGTCTGTTTTGCCTGTGATGGTAACTGGTAAGGGATCTCCCTGTCTTTATCTCAACCCCCAAACTTTTTCATCTTCTTTTCTCCCGTTGTCCTGTTGAGGAGGGGGACTGAGATAGAGGCTGGGTGGGCATCTGACAGCCAGCCAAGGTCAACCCACCACATGGTAAACAACTGTATTTGGCAAACAGTGGAGACCGGTAATAGTAACATGATATTCTAAACTACCTGGTCTGTGGGATACAAGCACACAGTTTACATCTCAGTACACAAATGTTAGAAGTTGTATCAAGAAAAGCATTGAGAAGACTGGGACACAACTCTGAAAAGCACTGCCTTTCAAAACGGCTCCAGGCCTGTACGAAGCATTACCCAGAACATACGGTGTTACCGTGTTGGACCTGTAAAGAAGGGAGGTTTTGTAGGAATGGTTGTTCTATCGCTGTAATTGGTGCTGCTGCAACCAGTATGATAATAAGGTCTAGTGGCTAAATGTGAACATGAATGCTAATAAATCAATCAGGACTCAAGAGACAAAATTATTACAGGACTGGAAATTGTACCTCAAAGAGACAGAGACTTAGGAAATTCAATCAGGATCCTTGTGGCACTGTTTAGTGGCCATTTCTGAGGGAAGTATAAAGTGGGGAAAAAGTCACTTTGAGTAAGCAGGGCTCATGTTCAGACTTTCTAAAATGAATTTTATCTGCAGCTCAAACAAGGTTTATAAAATGAGAGCCAAGTCGATATTCCAAACAAAGTCTATTTAAAATTGGTGATTTAGACCTATTCAGAAATGCTATTAATAGCATTTTAATTAGTAAATTGAGTATTAACTATTTTAGACATTTATAAGAGAAATGCATATTTGCTCTAATAATTTTTTAGAGTTTTGGAAAGCTTCATATCTGATAATTCCCTTAGTCTTAAGTGAAGAAGCCCAAGAGAACAATGTAAATGGAGAAGAACATCTCTCACTGAGTTCAAAAGAACAGTCTATGATAGTAACAGCACTTCTTAAATACAACCAGAGGCCTTCCAGATGAAAGAAAATGAGCAGCAAGTTCCCACCTCTGTGCCCTCCACCACTTCTGTTGAGGGAGGGAGATGCACACACACATTGTGCTGGTGTTTTGGAAAGCAAACTTGCTTTCTGCTCAACACAGCAAAGTTTGTCAGCATATTCAGACTTACAGCAGCACCAAGCTCTTAACAGCTCTATCTGCTCCTTGATTCATATAGACAAGGTTGAAGCAATGTTTAAAAAAACTAACAAAAACAACAACAAAAAAACCTCAACAAAAACCACAAACCAAACAAAACAGCCCCCCCCCCCCCACACACACACACACACACTTACTGGAGCATTAGCTCTGCTATTCAGAAAGCTACTTCTCCTTATTACCAGAAATGTGTTCTACATTCAAAGATTTCACTGTGTGAATACTGTTATTCAGCCGTATTTTAAAAGACATGTTAGAAAATGGAAGCAAATCCCAGACAACCAGTTATCTCATTCTGCAGATGATCTAGAATGATGGCACCAGCGGTCTGTTCCATGTATCCTATTATTTGCTTTATGTTGATTTAAGTGATTTCAGTTATTGAACATACTAATTGATGCTGATTTGCGCATAAAGATACCCATTCACCACTTCCTGTAGAACCAATTTTTTTTCCAGACTTCACTGGATATTCAAACTCTACATCTGCCAGTCATTAATTTTCCCTTTCTTTGCAGCTCCTGCAAACCATTTACAAATGGTCAATGCAAAACTCAACTGCACAATAAAAACTCAGAGTAAAGGCTAATCTAAAAGCAGCTAAACATTAAAACAAAAATGGACTTAGTAGAATATTCTTGGAATATTTCTTTTAGCAAATAAGTAAAGCTTAGTTCTTAATAAGTCATAGATGTTACTTTTTTGAAGACGATTAACATGCTTAAACCTAGTTCAGAAGGTGATTGAAATCAGCATTAACATCACAGCTCCAATGTACGTTATTACACTATTCAAGGCACTAAAATATTGTGGCAGTGCAAAAAATAACAAACCTGAAGTTAAAGTTAATACACTATTTCTCTCTGCCCTCTTCACACCCTGTTATGTTTACAGCAGAAGCTTGAAAACAATATTGAAATAACAGCCATTTTGTCTTCAAAAGCATAACTACTAGCATAGAAAATTCCTGAGATGCTTAAATGAAGAAAGGTTTTACATATAGGTATGCAGCTCTGTATTGTACTGCCAACAGTATTAACTGATCAGGAATTAGAAACAAAACCGTATTTGTTAATAACATAACCAGGACTGTGACTTTTCCTACCCATCAAATTTAGAGATTCATCCAATAAATTATCATCATTGAACACACAGTCAGCACATTGCTGTACAATTCTTCCAGATCCTGGACCACGTTTATGGTCTCTGACTGCAGTCTGTCACTCTGTCAGAATTGTAGCTGGCCTGTGAGTTACTAAAGAAGCGGAAGCAAAGCTCAGTAGCTGGTGACTGTCTTTTGCTAAAAATCCTGCATCACTGCCTTCAAACACGGGTATACTTCATGTCACCATGCTAGGTAGGTGGAGACACTTCAGTGAGGAGAGGATGTACACTTCAGCATCGCATATGAGCTCATAGCTGCGCCCTTCACAAGCCTACTCTCTCTCATTTGCTTTCACAATGGAACAGTGTCTCCTTAGGGGTTAATTGTACAAACCGCCAGGTTGTTTCCATTTGCAGTTTGTGCTTTTTCAAGCCCTAAATTTTGCTATTTAGTGTAACTAAATATCTAAGGTAAAGACAGCACTCATTTTGTCCTTTTCTTGTAGTATGATTTTTTTAATTATACCAAGGATATGAAGAAACTAGCATTTTAAGCAGCAAATAAATTAAGAGGCTTATGAGGTTAAACAGTATTATTTCAATGTAGAAAGAGAGGGCTGAATTAGTCATTGGTGACTCCCTGGAGACTGAAGAAATTATACCTGGAATGACTGCACACTTCATCTCTGCTTTCACATCTTCATTTAATGTATTTTGTTTTAGAGTTTTGTTTAATATCTTCAGAATAGTGTTTGAGAGCAGACCTCAGAACACTATTAAAATCTTTAGGCAAAATCCTCTCACCTTCAAAATAAACCAAGGCAAAAAGTATTACGTAGATCCTTAATCACATCTAATTATTTTACTCCATGCAACATAAAATGTCATAATTCTTTCAACCCAACAGTCAATTTATTGGAAATTAATTTAAGCCAAGGAATTGGATTGACCAAAGGAAAAGTTTTATTATTATAATGTGGACAATAATGAGGATCTTGACAGCACTTATAATAATTTATGATCTGACTGGAATCATTACTTGGAAGAAAAAGGTCAAATAAAGGTTTCTTAAAAGTATATATTAAGAAGCATAAAATTAATTTTTATTCTTCAGCAAACTATTTGCAACTCCAAAAATAGTGTTACGATGGAGTGGTTCTTCTACACTAAGTAAGGCAGTTACAATATAAATGACAATAACTGACTCAGAAAAGATGTTGTTGATTTTCTCTTGCAGGTGCTACCCCTTAGTGCTGTGGATATTCACACAGGCACAAGCAAGAAGAGGCATGCTAACCAGCCTAATTATTTCCAAAGACTAAAAGGAATGCATCAAAGCCTAGTATTGTCTATGAAGCCAAACATATCACAGTCCTGTTGTAACCAGTCCTGTAAGGCTAAGATGCTTGGATAAAATGAGCCATAAACAAATAAATAAAATAGGAACATACTTACTCATATCTAGGAGATCATGAGATACAGGGGGCATAGCAATATTGCCAGAAAATGAAATTTAGCTTACCCATTGTAATTAAGAGTTGTTACTTGTCAAGCTAATGACGATATGTCAGAATCAATAAGAACACCAAAAAGACTCCTAATTCAAACCAAAACAATTTCTTTCATCCAGGTGCCTGACGCTATGCATATTAAAGTGATAACTGCTTTGCATTGCTCTACTGACTGGCTGCAGTTGGGTTGCTTAAGAAAGTATTGCTAAAATACTGTGGCAATGAGAGCCAAGAACTTTGTAAACTGATATCTCAGTGATTATGAAAGTAATCAGTTCCATTCACACTCTGAAAAACAAAAAAGATGGAATTTTTATTATGTGAAAACCAAAACAAAATCACCTAGATGTTGTCTCTGTTACTAGGTAAAGAAAGCTACTTTCCCTATTACCAGACCAAAGTTTCAATTCAATGGTTGTTTTCTATAAAAATATTTTTTCTAACACAACAAACCCACCCACTCTAATTAGCATTACACATGCTCTTCACTTCAATATTTTTTATCTTTCTGTGGTCCAACAACTGTGTGTCATTCAGTTAGGTATATGGAGATTGTGTACATAGAAAAGTTGTACAAGAAAGATTTTACATACAGTATAATTCACTTCATACAGATCATCCTGTTATTTAAAGCTAACATCAGAAGCCCCTATTGAAGATTATAAATAATCTCCATTGGTAAATGTCCTTAGAGGAAAAGTATGAAATGTCTGATGGTCTTTTATGTCTTCTTTACTTTTAGAAGAGAAGGTACTTCGCTTTCTACATTTTTTTGACATCTGAAAATATGCTGATTGCCATCAGTTAATTTTGCTTTCCACATCTGTCTGTGTAGTTATCACCATTCTGGAACTTGCTTAGAATTCAGCCTCACTTTAATGCTTTACACAGTGATGTTGGAACTTCAGAATCTTTTAGTTCACAACTTGTTTGTGTTCCTCAAAAGAGGCTTCTTACTTCCTGAATTTCTACTTCCAGAATTTCACAGTAGCTATTGAAGCCACAGTATTTTATAGTTCTTAGAATTCGCAAAAATGGTCACCTCCTATTTCTTAAATGATTTTCACTCTTTATCAAGTGAATCAGAAGAGCTCTGAAGAAAAATAACATGAAAAATTCTTTGCAGTTAATGTGATTATTCCATAACTCAAAATAACTACTACTTTGGTGTTTAATAATTTACTTTGATTCTTCTAATCTGTCTGGCCTACATCCATTCTTTCAAGACAGTTGTTCAGCAGCTATATGCTCTGTCCAAACAGTAGTATGTTTGCTGACTTGATCACTGGATTGTATTAAATAGAAGATAACATTTTGAAATACAAACTAATAATCCATAAAAAGGGGGTGTGTGGGTGTGGGTGTGTGTGTATGATAGCAAAGGGTATAATAGCAATAAATACCTGATGCAGAGGGAGTAAAGAAGGTGGAACCAGACTATTCTTAGTGGTCCCAGCTTACAGGCCAAGAGGCAATGGGCACAGATTGAAACACAAGAGATCTTCAAAACCTGATGGGATGCACTCCTGATCAACCTGCTGTAGCTGAATCTACTTTAAAGGAGGAAGATGGACTAGGCGATGGCCAGAGGTTCCTTCTAACCTCAATAACTCTGTGATTCTATTCAACTTAGGGTAGTTAGCTGGAAAAAGTTATAATTTATTTACTGGCAGTGGCAGCAGTTTGATGATTCCTTAGGCACTGGAGACAAATACATTAAAAACCATAAGAACAAGTCATGAAGGAGTAGAAACAAAACAGAAGAAAAGAACCTGGAATGCTCTAAGGTTGCCTCAAGGAAATGATGATACGATGGAAATCAAGTGTAGGGGTTGATGATGATAGTATTTTAAATAAAAATAACATTAATTAAAAAGGAAGAATACAATACATTTGTTTGCAATGGAATAAAAAAATGATGCATTTCTCAAACACTATTATTATCAATTTCATAAAATGCCCAGAACTTCTAAACATGGTGGGGTTTTTTTTTGTTTTTTTTTTTTTTTTGTTGTTGTTGTTGTTTGTTTGTTTGTTTAATGCATATAACAAACTTTTGAGCAATCTATACAGGGTATACCTGAATTTGTACATGTGACAAATTATTACAATTTGGGGGATCTGAATTTAAGTAGCAAGACCAAAGCACAGTTTTATACCCAACACCATTAACCTATGTAATTCTTGAACCAACAGGTGAGTGGACCATATTACTGTATTAATGGTCTTAATGAAAAGGCTTCTGAAATCAGACTCTGATTCATATTTAAGGTTATTAAATGGACAGCAGTAAAACATGGGGTTTACTGCAATGTTATCTGCTAATATTTCTCTCAACACTAAAGAAAACTGGAATGCCTGCTGAGGGCCGGCAGTTCCTCACTGCCAATATAATGAATACCACAGGGACATGAATGCACAGTTTCACTATCAGTCTTATTTTTCTGGGAAATAAAAATTGGGGAGATCTGCCCTATTAGTAACAGCAGAAAAACTTAAGATTGTCCTACTCATGTCAAAGAGCGGTGCCCCCCCAGCCCCATCAGAAGAACTACTCGCTTCACCAAGAAAACTGTCCTTTTCTTCTGTCTTTCCTGTATGAAGTTTTTTTTTTAAACTGCCAGTTAGGTGTGAGGTGCTCAGATGGAATCTAAATATTCCCCTGTATCCACTGGTCCAGCAAGACCTCTGCTTTTTTAGTTCTTAAGTGTCCCCAGTGCAGAGGACACTGTGCCAGCAGAAACAACAAAAGCTTCTGAACACCAAAAATGTATGAAAGTATAAATGGGATGAACAGCAAAAACAAAAACATACTTGAAAGGATTTTGGATCTTAAAAATTGCTACTGAATCATGAAAATCTATGTTATGGAAGACTAGCATGCAGTGTTCATGAAGATCTCAAGCACGCAGTCTCTCCACCATATGTATTTCTTTTCACATATTAGATATACAGGAGTTAATCATGCACTTGGCAATCTTGTCTCAGAAATCTCAGGAAAAAAATAATTACAGAAGGTTCGGACAGCAGAACCCATTGACAACAAGAACTAGGGCACCTACTGTCGCCTGGCTATCCACAGGCTGTTTTAAGAAACCACAGCTCCTGTGAACAGCACAGTTACCCTGAGCCAGGTTAAGAGCAGGGTGCTGTTGAACTTGTCTCCTCTTCCCCTCCTCCCCCAGCCACTGCCAAAGTAGAATCATAGAATCATAGAATCATAGAATCACTTTGGTTGGAAAAGACCTTTGAGATCATCGAGTCCAGCCTTTAACCTAACCCTGACATCCCACCACTAAACCATGTCCCTAAGCACCTCATCTATCCTTCTTTTCAATACCTCCAGGGAGGAGGACTCGACCACCTCCCTGGGCAGCCCATTCCAGAGCCTGACAACCCTTTCAGTGAAGAAGTTTTTCCTAATATCTAGCCTAAACCTGCCCTGGAGCAGCTTCAAACCATTCCCCCTCGTCCTATCATCTGTTACCAGGGAGAAGAGGCATTCAGGAATGGCAGTTCCCTCATTCAGCTGTGCAGTAGCAGTAGCACTGGTCAGGAAGGAGGTAGAAAACCAGCTGAGAGCAGGGAACACCCCCTTTGAGCAGCATTATTTATCTTGTATTTATCTTGGCTTAAAATGAAACTAGACTTAATTTATTTGTAGGCAGTTAAAAGGTATTCAAAATTTTGTTTTATCTAGGACATCATTACTGATTGTTCTTTGCTATTATTTTTACACTTGTCTGGGAAATAACAACATAGGAAACCTTAATTTCAACAGCTTTTGAAACAACTAACCAGCATTAACTGTTGTGTTATACAGAAATTTCTCAAAAAGAGATCAGGAAATGGAATTAAAGAAAATTTTAGACCAACACTCTTCATTGATCCTGGGTGATTAATGAGAAGCATGCATTTCAGAAACAATTCAAAGTGATTTTAGAAGTTACCTTTGCAAGACACACATGATCCATTTGCAGTCCCTCAGCAGTTAACTTTGATTTCTTAAAACTGTCATTATTTTATAACAAAAAAAAGATCATATTTCTTGCAAATAACATGCTACTATTGTTTGTTAATGTTTAATTGCAGTCATAATTCAATTCAGCATTCAACACTGACAACGGCAAGCATTCAAAAATTACAGGACATGTCAGAAGCTTTAATTTAAAATAGGGGATTTAAACAAAGGCATCTTCTTTCTCTTGAACAGTGTTTTGTGTTTTTTTAACTAGTATTAGTTCACACTTTCAGGCAGCTAGAAACCCAGGGCTTATTTTAAATACAAGTGAGATGACCCTAGAATCTGGAATTTTGAAAATGTCATGTTGAGGGACTCACGCTCACATCTTGAAAGTTGACTGAAATGCCAGAACTGCAGTACTACGATGTGTATTGACTTTGCAATGAACAGCAGAAATAATATATAAATGATTTCACAAGCAAAAAAATGGCTTATAGTTTTATGTAATACCTTGAGGTGACAAAAACTGATACAAACATACACATAGCTCTGAAGAATCAAAGAAAATGCTTTAAAATTGATTGTATAGGAAAAGGAACATCTATACAGAAACTATCACTAAGTTCACTGATACTGTGCAGAAGACACAGAACAAGGCCAAAAATTATTTCCCCTCCTCTGGAAACCAAGAACTAGTAAAATTTATCCACCATTCCATATTAATTACATGTC
>NW_009260793.1:1188307-1196596 GCF_000687185.1 Egretta garzetta
CTGCTGAAGTTACGTGGCTGACAATCGTATTTCCAAATAACAAATATTAATATATGATTAAATAATGTATCATTCAATTTTGAAACCAGCAAAGGAAATTTCATTGAACTGTATATTTGCATGTTTGTAAAATGTCAAAAATTTTCATTTAGCACTGACATACTGTTGTCAGATTTTCTTTTTTTTTCCTTTTTTTTTTTTCTTTCCAGTGCAATATTTACAACTGGAACATGAAGGAAAAAAAATGCCAGTTGAAGACAAAAGATGTAGCAAAGAAATGATATCACATATTACAAATTTAGTGGTTGACAACAAAAAAGTAATTACATGTTGCATAGTACATAACCAGAATCACAAAACACAGTATGTTTAACCAGTCTTCTGTGGTTGGAACAAGGAAAAGCAACTTGCAATAACAAAAGTAATATTTACATCTGTACACAACAACGGATTTTAAGTATTTGGCACTATAGTGTTTAAATTCCTGCTAGGATAGATACGACACAGAAAAAAGAAAGGAAAAGTGTTATTTTCATTGTGAAAGGACTTTTCTTCACTCACGTTTTGATGTATGGTATTGGCAGTAATTGTGTATCATTTTAGTACTGAATTTGGGAATGCAAGGTCTGTTCAGGATTTATTTTACCATAAAAAGAGCACTTAGATTTTTTTCTCTAATAAAGCTGTTTCAGGAAATGTTTCCAAAATGTATCATTCTATGAAATTGAACATATAAATGATATCACCAAACTCCAAAAATTAATAAACAAGCCGGAAAAGAAAATGCACAGCAAAGTGAGGAAGTCTCCTGACAACACTGAGTTAGTTAGCCAGGGTAATTAGGACAAGCACTGACTGCAGAGAAGTGCAGAAAGGCTGTACAAAACCCTGTGACTGAATGCACATGAATCTGAATGCAGATAAATGTAAAATGCAAGTAAAATAAACCAATCCAAGCTTCACAAATAAAATAGTGGATGCTGCGTTGCCCATTACAAATGGTCACAAGCGGTGTTCCCCAGGGCTCAGTGCTGGGGCCAATTCTGTTTAACATCTCTATCAATGACCTGAATGAGGGGATTGAGTGCACCCTCAGCAAGTTTGCAGATGACACTAAGATGGGTGGAAGCGTTGATCTGCTTAGAGGGGAGGAAGGCTCTGCAAAGGGACCTGGACAGGCTGGATCAATGGGCTGCAGCCAATTGTATAAGGTTCAACTGGGCCAAGTGCCGGGTCCTGTACTTGGGTCACAACAACCCCATACAATGCTACAGGCTTTGGGATGAGTGTTTGGAAAGCTGCCTGGCAGAGAGCGACCTGGGGGACTGGTCAACAGCTGACTGAATATGAGCTAGCAGTGTGCCCAGGTGGCCAAGAGGGCCAACAGCATCCTGGCTTGTATCAGGAATAGTGCAGCCAGCAGGACCAGGGAAGTGATCGTGCCCCTGTACTCCACACTGGTGAGATGCACCTCGAATGCTGGGTTCAGGGTTGGGCTCCTCACTACAGGAAAGACACCAAGTTGCTGAATTGTGTCCAGAGAAGGGCAACAAAGCTGGTGAGGGGTCTAGAGCACAAGTCTTGTGAGGAACAGCTGAAGGAACTGGGGTTGTTTAGCCTGGAGAAGAGGAGGCTGAGGGGAGACCTTATCGCTCTCTACAACTACCTGAGAAGAGGCTGTAGTGAGGTGGGGATTGAGCTCTTCTCCCAAGCAACAAGCAATAGGATGTGAGGAAACAGCCTCAAGTTGCACCAGGGAAGCTTTGGACTGGATATTAGGAAAAAAATTCTTCACAGAAAGGGTGCACCTCGAATGCTGGGTTCAGGGTTGGGCTCCTCACTACAGGAAAGACACCAAGTTGCTGAATTGTGTCCAGAGAAGGGCAACAAAGCTGGTGAGGGGTCTAGAGCACAAGTCTTGTGAGGAACAGCTGAAGGAACTGGGGTTGTTTAGCCTGGAGAAGAGGAGGCTGAGGGGAGACCTTATCGCTCTCTACAACTACCTGAGAAGAGGCTGTAGTGAGGTGGGGATTGAGCTCTTCTCCCAAGCAACAAGCAATAGGATGTGAGGAAACAGCCTCAAGTTGCACCAGGGAAGCTTTGGACTGGATATTAGGAAAAAAATTCTTCACAGAAAGGGTTGTCAGGCTCTGGAATGGGCTGCCCATGGAAGTGGTTGAGTCCCCATCCCTGGAGGCATTTAAAAGATGGGTATATGAGGTGCTAAGAGACATGGTTTAGTAGTGGACAGGTATGGTTGGGACTTGATCTTAAAGGTCTTTTCCAACCAAATGATTCTACAATTAACAATTTACGACCAAGGCTCCAAACAAATAAAAGTAGGTGCTACATGGAGTTGGCCTAAAAATTGTTACAGATACATAAAATTTACATTGATTCAAAAGGGAAAACGGACAAGATCGTGGAAGAGAGATCCACTGACAGTTGCAAAGTAACCATAGGCTACCACAGGTACCACATCCAGTGTCTGAGAATAGCTAAAGGCTAAGAGAATATTAGAGGGAAAAAAAAATAAAAAATCATATAGACCTAACCTGTTCAGGACACAGAATATTGAGCTCTTGGAACCTCATGGTGTATATAGATGTAAAATCACAAGGAACCGTAATTTTTTTCAGGCTAATAACATCTGATGAACTGTAAACATACTTACATTTAATATCATCCTCGGCTATACACCAAAGCTTAAGCTTTTGAAAAAAGGCATTCTGGTTTGGGTCCATCTAGTTAAGAAATTATATTACAAAAAGCTGATAATGCCTTCCCCCCTTTCACTCTGTTCTCTTTATTAATCGCTAATATATTACTAAAGGTCTTTGGGTAGAAAATACCAGATACAAATGAGAAATTTCAAGAAGTGTGTCTGCAACAGCACCGTAAAACATGAAATAATTTGATCTTATATTGTACTATTTCAAAGCACTTTCACTCATTAGCTGTGCAAACAGCTCAGGCAGCAAGGAGCATGAAGCCTGCAAACTCTCTTAACTCAGGGCATGTGAGAAATAAATGATTTCTTAGCCTACTTTTTATTGTATTTATGTTATTAAGTAGAGTACCTGGATTTTCTGGTCTTAAGCCAATACCCTGTAGAAATACGTTGATGAAATCAATATTTTTCCATGGAACACTTTCACTATTCATCATTGTAAATAGCCAGAAATTTTCTACCTGGCCTTCCTTAAGTTATTACCTCATATGGTTGGATAAATATTTTTGCAGTCTATAATTAAGTTACTGAAAGAGAATACAGACTAACATAATCACTCAGAATTCAAGTAAATACTGAAAAACATTTGCCCAGTCTCATTTTCTTCTCCCCTTTTTGTACATCATGCTGGTCAGCCTATGGAAAGCCTTTATGCTATTCAAAACAGGCACACATGTACATACCTAACATTACTTAATCTTTGCTAAGTAAGATCAGAATTCTTGAGGTTCTTCACCACAGAAAGTTATTCCAGGCCTTCTCTGTCAAAGCACAGACCTCCATCACTTACATCTGGATCTACTTACTTTGGTAGAATAAGCCTCAATATTGTAAGTAAGAGATTAATAATAATATATAAAAAGTAATGGACACCCCCCAATCCCCCCCTCCCCCAGTAAAATTAATAGTTTCTAGAAGAAAGAGGATCAGATGAACAGTTGATTTCCACTGGAATTGTACATCTTTGATGGGATGGCACCTTGTATGTGGTATATATTACACACAAGGGATGCAAATTGACTCAACTATAATTCTAAGGAATTGAAATTTTAAGTATTTAAAATGGAAGTTATTGTAGCCTGGGCTTAGAAGCTCTACCACATGCATAGAAAAACTGTTATAGTACAAATGTAGCCTCTGATCTATGCACAGCATATAATAAAAGACAGAGATAAAGAAATTCTTTCATGTTTATATGGTTATTTTTGTGGGTTTATTTTATGTTTTCCTCCATTTTCTGTTACTTGCACCCTAAATGACAGAACAGTATTCATATATTCTGCAAATAAATTATATAACAGCAGGTAAAAGTATTCATTTTCTTATCCTAAAGCTATTAAGTGAAATTAGAATCTTGCACAAGAAATTTGATTTTGCTACTTACAGGGAAGATTTTGTGTATTTGAAAATACACATAAATAATAATTCATTTTGGCACACATACATCAATAGAGCTACTAAAATTTCAATAATATAATGATATTGTGAAAAGACTATACATGCTCTATTAAATTCACTATGTTTTCTATTGACTTCATTACGGTTGTATGTAGAAAGTAGCATCATTTACTCATAAACATCAGCTCTCACTTTTGTACGCTCATGATTTATTGTTAATAATGAATTATCTAGTATACACTGAACTTGTATCACTATAATTTGTTCCATAGGAAATATAGCAGCATAACAAATAGGCCCATGCATTTTACTATTCATCTAAGTTTTAAGAAAATGATGGAGTGATGCATATTTCCCAGTGCTTCACTGGATGTATCCAGTAAGTATGAGACAAATGGATGTCAATAAATTTTATTTCACCATTCGCCTTCCAGCAGAAAAGCAAATTCTTTACCATCACCTGTGCTTACATGCATATGTATACACACTGTTATTGAATGCGCCTATAGTATTATTATGAGTTTTTTCATTAAAATATGAGAACTTCCTCAAAGTCAGTTGTAAACTGGAAGTGGAGTACATAATCATATATGGAAAAAAGTTAAGGTGGGTATATAAAGGCTGCAGTTGGCAACCTGTTTGTTTCCATCCCATTTCAGATGAAACAAGTTGCCATGGTGCTTAAGCTATACAACACACAGAGCTGAACAATATTGCACGAACATATTATTACAGGGTTTGGACAGCGTAAAAGGAAAACTAACTGGCAGAGGAAGTAACAAGAGAAGTCAAAACCATAGGTGTGTTACCACTGATCAAAGACAGTGGAAGGGAGCACTGCAACACCGACATGTAGCTGTGACAGCAAAATACCAGCTCCATTTATACAGCATGAGACCTCAGTCCAGCACAAAAAAGCATCTTGGCACCCAGTCCATATTGGCTGCATGGTGTTGCAGCTCCAACCAGGGCCATTCCAATGAAAGAACTGATTCCTACTTTGTCCTGTTTACATGTTCTACTTAACATTCTATTGTAGGATAGAGTAGAAGTCTGGTAAGGATGGCTGCCAAACGTAAAATTTTGAGAATTAATGCCTATGTTACTGTGGCACAAGCAATGATGCCTATAGAGATCTTACTCCACTGTGTGTGATCAGGAAGAATTAGTTCCTCCATACTTGTTTGCAAATCTTATATACTTCTCATCTGAAGAGACTTACAGAAGTTGTTCCCCAGAAAAAGCCACTTTTTCAACATAACGGTGCCTGTCCCATCCTGTGCCTCCCACCAAGCCATATGCAGGTGGTCCATTTGACACACTTCCACCAACCACTCCTATCTGGCAGGAAAAGGATACAGCATTAAGCTGTGACCGCGGTGGTTGAACTTGGCAGGACCATTTCCCCTTCTTCTGGAATACATGCACAGACACACCCACCCACCTCTGTCCTGCACAGCTGGAAGAGAGTTTCTAGGAGCATGTAACGCCAGTTCCTTGCTAACATATTACCTGCTCTTTACATCTTTTATCCCATGAGTCAATGCATGGGAAGCTTTCCCTGGGAGAACAGAAATCAGAGGTCAGAATCACACCGTTCAGGAACATTAAGACAAAACTTTCTGAAACTCCTTATTCATCCCTACTTTTCACTGTGTGTCAAGGCATTCTGCAACAAGAGCCATTTTCTTGTAGTTACCAGCACAAAGTTTCTCTGTTTGGGTTTTCATTAGCATAAGGTGGTGGTTGAACAATATTGGTTTGGCTCTTCTTCTGTCTCAGTTGATATGTTAAGAAATTTTCATTAAAGATTTTCATTATACCTTTTTCCAAATAAGCATTTTCTGAACTAATCACCTTAAACTTTTTATATAACACTTACTCTTTTTTTCATAACTAAAACTTAAAAGTTGAAGAGTTCTTAAAGCATAATGCGTTCCTTTTGTGCAGAGAAACTGGAATGCAACATACCAATTTGATGAAAAAAAATAATCTCAAATTTATAAATAGTTTTGCATTCTTAATATTTAAAATAACTCTCTTCTATACACAGCAACAGTCTTTCCTTCTCATTTGCTAATATAATGCAAAGAGGTGAAAGCATTTTATTGCTGTTCCTCCCTTTTTCCTTACATCCTTCTTTCCATGAAACTCTTAAAATGTTGCAATGGACGGTCACACAGAGGTTTTAAATTTTAGTAAATGACAAGCCAGAGAAAGTTATAAGAGAGATATTAGTACATATATTTGTGTAAAACAACATTGATTTTTATGGTCTGCATTGTGGAGATAAGCATAAATTTTAATTTGAAATCGACAGCCATTTACATACAGAAACTTTATTTGCAACAGAGAACCATTTTGCTAGTTTTCACAGACAAATCTATGTTTGCTAGATAAATATTTAGTCTGAAAATCTGAATAGAAATCAAAACCTTTTTACTGTAAATTATTTATGAAATGTAGTTATTTTAAAATAGAGGAAAATGTGCATCCTTGGCAGATACAGTTCATGCAAAAAGAACAACCAAAATAACTTACCTAATTTGTTACTTTACTCGAACCCCATCTATCTTCAATACATAGCTTTTCCTCCTTGTAAGACTTTTCACACTTTATAACAACCGTTTCAAACTAAATCAGACACCCAAGGTTTTAATTAACACTGAATATTATATCCCAAAGTACTTCAGAAGAAAACAGAAGTTATTTTAAGAATTAATAAAGCTTAATTTTCTACAAAAAATTGTGTTCCACATCTCCACACTCCACTCCCCTTCCCAGCTCTCCTCCTGCATCCCCCCCACACCTCGTCCCCTGGCTCCCTTCAGACTCCTCTTTCTCCACTGACCATGGCTGCCCTGAGGAGGCAAGCAGCACACGTGCTGGGGCAAGGCAGCAGCTCAACGCTGGCTAATCAGCTGGCTCACTATGTAGGTGACAAACCCATCTGGCAGCAGGCTGACCAGAAATGATATCAAATACATGCTGCACACCCTCGCTCATCTGGTCTCATTACAGAATTACTACAAAAACATTTAGTAACAGAAGAATTCCCCGACTGCACGCACCTAAATAGGCCAATGGGCTCCACATTATTTGTGGGTTTTGTCTGTCACATTAGGCTTTTGGGGTTCTTGCTAGGAGGTACAAGAGTGCGGAGAATAGTCTAAAAATCACTGCAATCACATAAGTATTTTTAGGAAGTTTACGTAAAATGAAACTCAACTATAGAGTTCAGAAAGAAAACAAACCAAAAATTACAAAATTATGCCTGTGAAACCAGAATGGTAAATTTTGTACTAGTAATTTTTGTTAAGTGTATGAATCATCGCATACATGAAAAACACTTCTTGGGAAGTAAATACACGTGGGCAGCCATCTGAAATAGTCAGATATCATTTTTAGTGTCTGATGTACATGAAATCTGTATAAATTAGGATTATAAAGAAACACTGAAAACCTGAACAAACTTAGTTTAACCGTGCAGTAATTTACCTAGCTTTGCAGAGTAAATGAGTGAATAATTTCAAGTAACAGGACTCACTCATGTTAATGGATACCAAACCAGATGCCAATTATGATACTTTAAAGGTCAACATCATTAACCTTGTTAATTCTTTCACTGTTGAAGGAAGGGTAGAAGAAAGTATGTATCACGTTAAAAAGAATCACACAAGCTACTCTTGCAGACTGCTCCTTAAGGAAAGCTTTTATAGTAGATGGTGAGGCTGAAGAAGCAGGGACATAATTTTAAGCACTTGAATACTTAATTTCCAATCCTATAAAGTATTACTACTGCATTGAAAGTTAAAATAAATTTATGTCCAGAATTTTCTTAGAATCATAGAATCACTTTGGTTGGAAAAGACCTTTGAGATCATTGAGTCTAACCTTTAACCTAACCCTGACATCCCACCACTAAACCATGTCCCTAAGCACCTCATCTATCCTTCTTTTAAATACCTACAGGGAGGAGGACTCAACCATCTCCCTGGGCAGCCCATTCCAGAGCCTGACAACCCTTTCGGTGAAGAAGTTTTTCCTAATGTCTAGCCTAAACCTGCCCTGGTGCAGCTTCAAACCATTCCCCCTCGTCCTATCATCTGTTACCAGGGAGAAGAGGCCGACCCCCACCTCACTACAGCCTCCTTTCAGGT
>NW_009260793.1:1196759-1206613 GCF_000687185.1 Egretta garzetta
CCCATCGATCCAGCCTGTCCAGGTCTCTCTGCAGAGCCCTCCTCCCCTCAAGCAGAGCAACACTACCACCCAGTTTGGTGTCGTCTGCAAATTTACTGAGGGCACACTCAATCCCCTCATCCAGGTCATTGATAAAGATATTAAACAAGACTGGCCCTAGAACCGAGCCCTGGGGGACACCGCTTGTGACCGGCCGCCAACTGGATTTAGCTCCATTCACCAAGACTCTCTGGGCTTGGCCATTCTTGTATCTAATTAAAATCTTACCAGTTAATCTGTCTATTACAGAGGGAATGAAGGGGAAAAAAAAAAAAAAAAAAAAAAAAAAGAATACTGAAGGAGAAAGACAAGCAGACTCAGTCAGGAAAAATTCTGTTTGGCCCAAAGAAGAGTTCAAGATTTCTCCTTGAGTAAATTATCTCTGTGCTTTCATCAACACCATCTCACTATACACATGCGCAGACACACTCTTATTAGTGCTGCCCAGTGACAGGGCAGGAGGCAATGGGCACAAATGGAAACCCAGGAAATTCCATTTAAACACAAGAAAACACTTTTTTTTCTGTGAGGGGGTCAAACACTGGAGCAGGTTCCCCAGAGAGTCTGTGGAGTCTGCATCCTTGGACATATGCAAACCCCAGCAGGTCATGGTCCTGGGCAGCCTGCTCTAAGTGATCCTGTCCGAGCAGGAGGGGTTGCCTGAGGCAATCTCCTGAGGTCCCCTCAAAGCCCAGTCATTTAGTGTTGCTGTGAATCCAGAAATGGTAATCATGAGTTTTTAGAGAAGAACTTCAGCCAAATAAGTTGCCATACAGAGTGTAAGAACGGGAAAGAAGAAAAAAGAATAATTTCAGCATAAACAACAAATGGAGTTAATAATGTTAAGTTTCATTTTAAATATTTCTAGAAGCCTGTATTTTGTATGAAAATATCCAGACCATTATTGTACCTTATACTATCACTAAACCAAAGAGTCAGTTAAAAGGTATCTACTTACGCTAATACTGAATGTGTCTTGAATCAAAAAAGACAAATTGCAACAAAGAGATTTTTTTTTTTTTTTAAAGGAAAGGAAATTTCTAATTGGATCCCAAAATTACTGGGAGGAGAGTAGACCTGTTGGAGGGTGCAGCTAGAACAGTGGAACTAGGTAAGACACAATGGTGGCATAGTAAAAACAGAAAAAAAAACCAAAACCCAAAACCTTGAAAGACTACAAAAGACAGAATGAAATGATCCCTAACCTCTCCACGGCCAGTACAGACATTGAACAGAGAGGCTTCCAATCAATCTCAAAATTCAAGTCTGAAACCCCTGAATCCCAGGTAAAGGCCTTCTCTGGATGGCTGCCTTGGAGAAGTATACAATGCCCTGGGTTATCAGCAGACAGAGATCAGACAGCAGAGGTGCTAGCCTCAATAAAGTACTCAACAAATTTCCAAAACACTGGCTGTTTATGTACTGTTGGAGTTCCAAGTAAAAGTTATTTTCTTTTTGAAAGTAACAGAGCCTGAGAAGAGATACTTTTTCTTTTGTGAAGAATGAAGAGTGAGAATGTACATATTTTACAAGGGAAACACAGGGAACTATTACTGTTCTTCATTTTCAGAAAAAAAAAAAAAATACCAAGTTGCCTACACTCACACAGTACGTATCTATCACCTCTATACTTTGAGTCCACTCATTATCACTGGGTTTCCCAACAGGAAGAAAAGAAAGTAAAGATGACATCACTAACTTCTCAGAATGCTCAAATCCACTATGATTCAACACAGGTTTAAAAACAAACATACAAAACCCCCCACACACCATTCAGGCAACCACAGATACTCCATCACAATGCAACTTTTTTTCATTTATTCATAGATATGGGATTAATCTTGAGGTCAGATTAATTATAGTCACAGCTATAGATGTAAAAGGTCTTAAGCGTGCTGCAAAAACAAACAAATGAAAGATGTGTTTATGTATGATTGCAAGCTGCTTGATTCTGTGTCATTGTGCAGAACTATTTGTCAATGAGCAATCCTTAGTGCCAAGAAGAATCAATTATTTGGTCTATCTATCTTGAGAAAAGAATATTTCACATATGAATTCCAGAATTACTAGCTAGAAATATTATTATCTAAGAAATAACATCAAGTCTAAATTCTTTATTTTGAGCAGATCCAGAAAATACCTCGGAGTCCCACTAAATCACAATTAACTCACTTTCCAGAAAAAACAACCAAACAAAATGAGTGGATAGGTCAGATGACCAGTCTATGAATTTCAAAAGAAACAAGCAGAGTAACTGGAATGCAAATAGTATATAGATCAGTAAAATAAACAGAATTACAGAAAGACAATCTTACCAGATTCCTCAAAGTCTTAGAGGCAATTCTACATGTACATATAGTTTAGGTTACTGTTGAGGAAAACATGTATAAACATACACAGAACATGTATGAGTTTGCTATTCGTAATGCTCACTTCTCTATACAGCTCTACATTTCACAGACTGTCCAACTATAATAAATCAAACAAGAACACACAAAAAAGCAAGTTCATTCATCATCACCTGTGTGTCATGTTGGAGAATCTGAATATTAAGCTGATCAAGGGGGAAATTAATTGGATTCACCACCTTACAAGCAATTTTTATCTGCGTTATCAACATTTCTTAAACTAATGGTTCATCACACTGTGAGAATCCTGCCTCTGCCAGTGACAATAACCAGTAGGAGGCTTTCAAAACTATAGTTACTGCTGCATGCACTGTTTGATAAAATGGTTTAATAATTAAAGATTTTGTTTCTCATTATTGTTTGTTGGGCTGTCATTCAGTTTTGTTTTTCCCCGCATGTTACTTCCACGTTTGTTAAAATAATCTTGCGTCGTTACGGAGTGCACCATTACTCAAGAGGTTTTTTTAATTAAAACATTTAAAAGTCACAGGTCCTGAAATGTGCTTCTCGACATTTTACATGGAAAATTGCTGTTCTCAGCTGAAACTCAATGTGCATCACATTCAAGATGGACCAAATGAATGCTTACAAATGAAGCAGTCCTAACAATAGGAACTTTTGAGGGAATGTGGTCTTATTTTGTTATTCTGTTTTCAATGTCTCCCAGATCAAGGTACAAAAGACATTTGGTGCCAACTCAAAAAATTTCCTTGTTGGATGGTTTCATTTTTTACTTTTGCATAGATTTCCTTTGCCTTAATTACTATGACACAAAACTGTTCATTCACAGGAGTATTCGGGATTTTTATATCCTAAAATGATAAACATAGTACTACCAGTTTTCATTCAGATTCTGTGCTCTAATTGTCATGTATGTACTAATGAAACTTTCCAGAAAGCCTCCCTAAAGTCTGTAATTAAAAAAAAGAAAAAAAAAACAAAAAAACAAACCCAAACACACACACACACACACAAAACTAAAATGAAAGATCTGGCTGAATATTTGTTGCATCCCTGAACTACCAAATATGCTCTATTTAAAGTTGTGACTGACTTCAAATGTTCAGTAATTCACTCAGATACACTACTAATACATAACACCTGTTCCAACTTACAGATTTTACTGAAACAACCACTTAACTGTGACCACAGTTAAAAGAAAGCTAACTCTTTATATGTACAGTATAGTTTGTTAGCTCTCACTGGATCATTCTATATGCAGATGTAAAAAATCTAGAATAGTGCCATCAAAATAAACTAAGATTAAAAGAAAAAGGTACTCTTATTCTAAAATAAGAGCTTTATGTATGGAGTTAATCAGAAATATTTAATCTGCAAAAAACTCCATATGTAATCAAGCCCTTAAAATTTCAGTATCTGGTCTACTGGAATTGATTTGATCACAGTTTAATACTGCTACTAATTTATGTAATTCCTATGTGATTTACATAATTTCTTTTAGGTCTGGTAGTATACAGTCTTAATTTTATCTTTGCTTACACAACTGGTACTTACCAGATTTGATTCCAACATTCAGACATATCTTGAAAATTTTCAGGTGGTTAAATTGCTTGCTCTTTCCTCTATCAACACCCATTTATGAAAACTATTAATTTTAGCTATGCATTAGAAACATAATAAAAATAAGAAACCATCAAGATCATGAAAATGGAAGCAATTAATATACAATATAATGCCAACATACTTAAGAAAACAACTTAGAAAAATCTTAATGGTAAACAATAAAGTCAGGTAAATATAAGTGACAGAAACAGAGTGTAATAGCAAAATAGGGAAGAGGAGGCAAAAGAATCAAGGGAGCTAGCAGAAAAAAAAAAAAGCAGAAGGAGACACGAGAAAGATGTTGCAATTTTTTCAAACCAAATTTTCAGAAAACTCCATTCCCCTTAATATGATCCATGCCACAGATAGATAGTCAGTCTTTGGTTGCTAGGTAAAAATGCTAACATCTATTCTGTGCAATGACTCAATCTTCCGCCTTTGTCAAATCAACAACTTCACGGTCACAGCTGCTCTCAGGAACAATGAATGTCATGATCATAAGTGGTCCAAATTAACGACTACCTATCCTAATATTCAGCTTTGCTAACTCTGTGATTGCTTCTGCCCCAAGTAAGTTTTATTCTAGTGGGACATTCTTACTGCAGATGATTGGGCAGGTGATACTCCAACAAGGCTGGAAGCACTAGACACTACTGCTGTAATCACCCATAGCAGAACCTATAGCCCTATGTAGGTTAAATGCCTCATTTGTTATAGTTTAGTTAAATACAAATCTGTCCGTGAAATCATGATTTGTGGTATACATTACAACTATTCACTATTGAGCCTTTCAACTTAATCAAATATTATTTGACCTTCCAGCTCTTATTAGCACCATGTTCAAAATCCAAGAAGTCTTTTCAATCAAAATGAAAATGGCACGAATCTAAGCCCTCACAGCACTTCTGCTGCACCTCGTTGCTTCAGATTCAGCATCAGCTCTCAGTCTCCCTGGCAAAGTGGCAGGACATGACATGTTTCTGTAGTGCCTTTCAATCCTCCACAGATAAGGGCTTATTCTGATGCTGCAGCACCTGGCTGGAACCACCCATATATTGCTAGCCAATTTACACAGATATATGCTTCTTTCTATACATTTCCTCTGTTATGACGTGACTGGAAGCCAAACTACATTATCCTGCCATTGACTATGATGCATAGGTAAACTGATGTAAGTCAAAGTCTAAAAATGAAAATTTCTTTATATTCTTGTAACGTCAAATGCCCGCCATATGTTGTTCCTGGTATCCTGTCCCACCCTCATAACCATTCACATCTACAAGATACTATTCCTGTGCCTGCAGAAATAACAATGACTACAAATCCCTCTAGTAAAAGCCATCCAGCATTACAGCTTAAGAGTGGGAGAGTTACTAAAAACAAAGCTGCTGAAGATGTGAGGTTTGCAAACAAGGAGGCTGCTGGAAAAGGACATTCTCCACTAAAACGACTGTTTACTATTTAGGACGAAGAAAACAGGACAATATAAGGTAAAAAATTCCCTGGGAAACAATTTTGCCATTAGACAATTCAAACTCTGCCACCATACATACTTTGTTACTTCTACTAATTTCTAGCCAAATACCTATTGCTAATATAGCTTAGTTATATAAAGATCTTGATAGTGGAAGGCAGTTCTGCTAGGGGTTGAAAAAGCTGAATCAGGAAATTTCTTGTATAGAGATGATTTACAACAAAAACATTTTCCACTGACAAATCAAAGTAATCCAAATATTAAAAATAATTCCCTAATTCCTTTTTTTTTTATACAGTTCCAATACCACTGCATCACAGACTAGTTGAGATTTGAAGGAACCTGTGTAAGTCATCTGGCCCAACCCCCTGCTCAAGCTGGTTCACCTGCCCAGCACCATGTCCAGTCAGCTTTTGAACTTCTCTAAGGATGGAGAGTTTACAACCTCTCTGGGCAACCTGTGCCAGTGCTTGGTCACCCTCACAAGTTTTTCCTTGTGTTCAGACAGAACCTCCAGTGAAGAGAAACATAATGATACAATAACATACTTGCTTAGATTGACTTGAATTATTTGCTCCACAAATAAAAAAAAAGACACTGGAAGTTAAATTAATTTACAAATTACCAAGCATTGGGGAATTTTCCCCAGGAGATCCAAGTATGATGGCCAGAACAGATGATAATCTGTGCTTTTGTTATTCACAAGAGCTTCCTTGTCCGTGTTCTACAATCTTGAAATCTAATTAAGTATACACAACCCAAAGTTTATTTAACATTTAAATGAAAGAGAATTAATCTTTCCTTCAGTAAGATTTTTTTCTTGTAAAATTCCCAAACCAAGCTCAGACTACCCCGTCACATCCACACATTAAATTATAAGAGTCCATAACTAAAATAGCTTGTAATGGCTCACCTGGCACATGAACAGCTGAAGACTGATCACAAAAAATAGCACTGAGTAAAACTGAGAAGCACAAGGACTATTTTAGCAGACATCAGGCTTCTCTTCTGTGATTAATAGAACACTGTAGAATGGAGCACACACTGTCCCAGGATGGATCTTCCCTTCACTTTTTCATTTGTTATATAGCCACAGTTGCTATTTAAGTTTCACCTTTTCTTAAATGGAATGCTAAAAAAACCTGTATGCTTATTAAAGGTACCTCTTCCAATGCCTTAGCCCTACACATGCAACAGAACAAGGCATTCTTTCTGATCAGAAACACTATAAAGTCACTTTTTTCTTCTAATTCTAGAAGTGAGGTGTAACTGAGAAGAAAAGTTATCTTCATCCTTTTATATTAAAAAAAGGTAGATATGCAAATGAAGGTTCTTGTAATATTACCTAAGCCATCACTTCCATTTAAAAAGAAAAAAAGAAATATTGGTCTGCTACTGTAGCTTTTAGAGTCATGCCATATTTCCTTGACACAAAACAAAGTACTATAAAAAAAAAAAAAAAAGAAAAAGAAAATATATGAAGTGTAGCTCCAGTATGCTCGGCAAATCATAGAATCATAGAATGTTTTGGGTTGGAAGGGACCCCTAGAGGTCATCTAGTCCAACCCCCCTGCAGTGAGCTAACTAGATCAGGTTGCTCAGAGCCCCGTCCAACCTGGCCTTGAATGCTTCCAGGCATGGGGCCTCCACTACCTCTCTGGGCAACCTGTTCCAGTGTTTCACCACCCTCATTGTAAAGAACTTCTTCCTTATATCCAGTCTAAACCTACCCTGTTTTAGTTTAAAGCCATTACCCCTTGTCCTGTCACTGCTGGCCCTACTAAAAAGATTTTCCCCATCTTTCCTATAGGCCCCCTTTAGGTACTGAAAGGCCGCAATCAGGTCTCCCCACAGCCTTCTCTTCTCCAGGCTGAACAAGCCCAACTCCCTCAGCCTGTCCTCATAGGATGAAAAGTAAAGGTGAGATAAAACAGTGATTGCTGACAGTTTTGCAGACTGAAAAATTTAATCCAGTGACAGCAGTAAGAGTCTTTCCTTTGACTCCACCAAAGAAAGCTTCACTAGCCCTAGTAACGTGAATAAACACTTTGGAATGTGTGTTACTTGCTAAAGAGTCAATATGTCTCTTATTGTATATCTTAGAGATATGTCTTATAGAGAAATGCTAAAATACTCACACTGGTAAGATGACATCAGCCTACACTTAATATCTGTATGACTGTATTCCACAAAATAATTTACATATTTCAAGGACACCCATTCTATATCCAATAATCCTAATTAGAAGAACTAAAGTTATTTGAAACTCTGGTACAAAAGAAATCCCAACCTATTAATTACATCAAAAATGTCCTTGGTATTATATTACAGATATATTCTCTATCCTCTGTGACATTCAGATAAAGTTGACTGCACTGTATATCAAGCACTGTGATACTCTGAAGTGTAGAGTCATAAATCTGTACCTGTTTATGTATTTACTGGCTCATCTGCTAGACAAAACCAAGTACTTATTACTTCCAAAACTGCTATGCATAAACACACTCTGATGAGAATGCATTTATGGTGGACTGCATTTAGTTGGTGAGAAGCCCCTAAGGTGAAACAAAAGATTGCCAGAAATCATCCCGACTGCCATGCAGGACCCAAAGGTCATTTTCTTGTGGACAACACTTACCAGCATCTTATGCATACAGTATATTTCCTTGGAAATGCTTACTATCACCAATAAAAAGTAGTATTTTACATGCAAGATTTGAAAGTCATTCTACAGAAAACAAAAAATCCATGGAATTGTGTTTCAACAACATAATTGCATAGGTTGTTTTTAAATCTGTATGAAAAGGTTATCAGTCCCCACTGAATTATTCAAAAATAGAGACAGAGGCAACTTGGGGAAAGGCAAGACCAAGGCAAACCACTGGTAGGACAGGTAAGGAAGTATCAAAGGTAAGAGAAGGCTATGACCTTACCCAGACAGGGTAGACAGTACAGAGTTCTGAAAAGGCATAGCAGTGTCCAGATGATTATTTGCTGGGGGAGAATATTTTAAATTAAAGTAGTTATTTTAAAATGGTACATTTGCAATGGATGCTTCAGAGAAGGTAAGCAGCATCAACATATTCAACAGAAAACCCACATACAACAGATAATATTTGAAAGTTGCACACATCTGCATGACTGAATTATTTCTTTATATCAACTTTAATAGAGGGACAAAAGACAAGATATAAATATTCAGCTAGTCTCAAAATCTATCTTTGCTGATATAATGTTTTATTGAAGCACCCCAATGAATATCATCGTGCTCCCTTTCTGATTCTCTTTAGCATGCAAAAGAAAAGGAACTCTTTGAGTACAACTTTCTAGCTGAAGATCTAAAAATTGACAAGTTGGTAAATGTTGCCACCTACAATAATATATGGACCAAGTATACAAGCACTTTGCTTAAGTTCTACTGCAATCAGCAGGGATAACTTCTGACTCAGTAAAGCTCCATCAAGCATACAGCTATTGCATAGATGTTGACTTTAGATACATTATTTATTTGAGTAATTCTCTGTTTGTAAAAGATTCACTATCAGGCCTAGATTATAAATCCTAGAGCAATAAACTCACAGGAGTTTCGCATGTGTATGTTCTGAAGGGTGGTGGTTTACCTTCTTAAAAAGAAGAGAATAAGAATATCATGCCTACATTTCTGGCAGTTTAATGTTGGAAAGCAGGCTGTGGGAAGCAGTATCATCTTATGATGCGATTTAAGAAACATCTAAGATTGGAAAGAGCTCTTTGGTCTTCCAGCATACACCTTTATCTGTTTCAGCATTATGCCATATAGTCTCTTCAACAAACTGGTTAAACTTCACCTTAAACTACAAACTTTTCATTTCCCTTGTTCTTCTAAAAACATAATCAAAGTAAGGACACAGAAGAGACAAGCAACATAAGTGAATGAAATACAACCATGGCAAACAAATAAATGTGTACAATTAAAAAACCCTATATATAAAATATGAATATTTGCAGCAGATTTGAACCCATAGACAACTCTCCAGATGCATGCATACACAAATATATGTGCATATATATATATATGCATATATACACACACATAAACATACACACAGGGTATATACGTATAGTAGTAATTTGGAACTATCCTTTTCTACTGTCTGAAACAACCTGAATACAGGAAGCAACCTGGTTTGTATCCCATATCCTGGTTCCTAAATGTAACCCATGTGTCTGTTTTCTGGCTATGCTCTGCTAACATTCATAGAATCATAGAATCATAGAATCGCTTTGGTTGGAAAAGACCTTTGAGATCATCGAGTCCAACCTTTAACCTAACCCTGCCATCCCACCACTAAACCATGTCCCTAAGCACCTCATCTATCCTTCTTTTAAAT
>NW_009260793.1:1206655-1218414 GCF_000687185.1 Egretta garzetta
AACAACCCCCACCCCCCCCCCCCCCAAACTTCAGTTACATAAATTTGTACCTTTCTTAAGTAGGTATGAATATTTTGTCCTTATGCTCTACTTCCATTTGCCTGAAGCTCACCTGCATTGTTATATGCTATGTTGCTACATGCTAGAGGTTCTGTCTTTCCCCTTCTCTTACCATTCTGGTCATCCTTTTATTTCTTTTTTTCCCCTAGTTCTATTCTACATAGGTTCTTGGGCACTGTTTAGGAATAATGCAATTTTTGAAGCCATTTACATTTAATTTTACATTGCTTCCAGTCAATTGCCACTAATATATTTTCCTACTCTCTATCTTTAAAAACAGGAGGAGGTCTCCCTCTCTTTCTTCCTCTTGCCCTTCCTCTTTTACAGGCTCAAATGCAAATTCCCCTCCTTTCTTCTTTGGATTTGCCAGCTGTTACTCTTTGCCTTTTTAAGGCTTTTGCCTAGGTGGGGCCTGACACTTCTAACTGACAGCAGTAAACAAAAGCAGTACACGTCTCATGCCTTCAGCAATAATGCTTCTGCTTATGTATGTCACAGAAACCTTGTGTCTAAACACTGAGCTACAACCACACTGAGCATGATCAAAATCACTTCTGGAGAAAGAGGACTTGCTGCTACTTCCTCAAGGGCAAAGCCCTGACACCTGCAGTTCGGAAATTACTGGACTGACTAATCAAGACTGTCTGCATGTGTATGGTCACCAATGTTTCAGCAGTGATAATATATAAAAATAATTTAAAAAAAAACCAAACAAAAAACCTACCCAAGAAACTGTTACAGTACTGCATGGTGGCTTGTAAGCCCTGTTCATAGCAGTCATATGGGAAGCAGAGAGAACTCGTCCTCCCTTAGCTTGGCTGAGGACTTATTTTTACTAACCAGCCTTGTTCTCTGGGTGATACTAAACAGAAAACTCAGATCTGATCATCTCCGTAAGCAGGGAAAGCCAAAGATTAACTTAACATCAGATTTATACTGATTTTATTAAGCTCTGGTACAAGATTATTTATATTTGTAGAAATCTATTAGTCATAGAATCATTTAGGTTGGAAAAGACCCTTAAGATCAAGTCCAACTGTTAACCTAGCACTACCAATCTATTCTTACAGCTTACTTTTTTTCTGCATTATACACAAACTATACAAAAATAAGACCAACCAAACCATGTTCTTGTCTTCTTGCTGTACTTGTAAGATATAAGCCTGGCAACTGTTAGGTAATTTTGTTCCTTGCCTTACGGTAAATTATAGCCTCCTCCTGCTGCTGAGCTGCCTGATCCCTGCAGCGTGGATGATGATTCTCTGTTTGCTATTATAATGTACAATGTAGGGAAGTATTGACAGAAATCTTAGGAAATGCAATTTCTTTTTCAACAAAGTTTATGCCATTAGTTAGTGTGGCTGAAAACAAACAAATGGGATTTTGCCAGTGTTGAAAAGACTGTTGTAGGAAATCTCTGGAGTGCCAACAATAACAAAAATTCCAATTTACAGCAAACACACATGAGGAGATAGGCTGGGAGTCTGGGCCACTTCAAAAACGTGATTATTACACCCTATTGGAAGAACCATTCATTCACTGGCCAGTAACTTCACTCTTTACAACAGCCACAAGGCAGTATCACACCCGTGTTTACACAAGCAACCCTGGAAAGATAATGCAGCACGCAGATCAGGTTACTCCCCATGACATAGTCATTAGTCAGCAGAATAAAAGTAAAACTTTTAGCCTTAAGTATTTCTTTTCATTACAAGGAACATGGACCTTTCCCAAAACATGAAAAGAAACCCAATGTGAGACAAAGGATACAGTAGTTTTAAAGTATCTCTAAAAGGACTGTCTGGGAGAATCTGGGAGAATTTCTGCTGGCACACTACTGTACACACTGGTAGTTCAATTACTATGTTAAAATTTGCATGTGCACACAAGAAAAATTCACTTAAATGAGGCTAAGTTTACTTTAAATACATTTAAGTATTTAGAAGAGAACTGTACTGGAAGGTTTTCTTATCTTTATTCCCACAAACTAGCCCTGATGTAAGTCTTCTGAATCAAAATAACAGCCAGAATATACTACGGGCCAATATATTTGCTTTCCCAGTGTAACGCATAACGGCAGCTGAAATGGTGTATTAAATAAAGCTGAAATTCTAAGCTGCATAATGATTGAAGTGGTTAAAGAAGCTGATGGAATATGAGAGATTATTTTTATGATAGAATAGAATCATGGAATGGTTTGGGTTGGAAAGGACCTTTAAAGGTCATCTAAGTCCACCCCCTCTTCAATAAGCAGGGACATCTTCTACTAGATCAGGTTGCTCAGAGCCCCACCCAACCTGACCTGGAATGTTTCCAGGGATGGGGCATCTGCCACCTCTCTAGGCAACCTGTTCCACTGTGTAACCACCCTCATCATAAAAAAAAACCAAAACCTTCCTTGTATCTAGTCTAAATCTATTCTCTTAATTTAAAACCACTACCCCTTATCCTACGACATCATGCCCTACTAAAAAGTCTGTCTCCATCATTCCTGTAAGCCCCCTTTAAGCATTGCGAAGCTGAAAGAAGGTCTCCCCGCAGCCTTCTTTTCTCCAGGCTGAACAAGCCCAACTCTCTCAGCCTGTCCTCGTAGGAGAGGTGCTCCAGCCCCTGGATCATTTCTGTGGTCCTCCTCTGGACCCACTCCAACAGTTTCATGTCTTTCCTGTGCTGAGGATCTCAGAGCCGGATACAGTGCTCCAGGTGGGTTCTCACCAGAGCAGAGTAGAGGGGCAGAATCACCTCCCTTGACCTGCTGGCCATGCTTCTTTTAATGGAGCCCAGGATATGGTTGGGCTTCTGGCTGTGAGCACACATTGTCGGCTCATGTTCAGCTTTTCATCCACCAGTACCCTCAAGTCCTTCTCCTCAGGGCTGCTCTCAATCCCTTCATCCCCCAGCCTGTATTGATACCCAAGGCCCTGACCCAGGTACAGGACCTTGCACTTGGCCTTGTTGAACCTCATGAGGTTCACATGGGCCCACTTCTCAAGCTTGTCCAGGTCCCTCTGGATGGCATCCCATCCCTCAGGTGTGTCAACCGCACCATTCAGCTTGGCGTCACTCAGCTTAATTTTCTTCAGACAAATAAATGTGATAGACATTGTTTATCACTGTATATGGTATACAAATATCTTCCCTTCCCATATATTGCATACATTTTACTAAACTTTCATCAAAATACTATGGTCTATGCCCCTTATGGCAGGGTTAGGTTCAAGGTTGGATTCGATGATCTTAAAGCTCTTTTCCAACCAGAGTGATTCTATGATTCTAAGTGTGTCATTTTGACAGGTGTTCTACGTTTCTCTCTAGTTTGAATTCCTTTCCCCCCTCCCTCATGCCACCCCCAGTTTATAATAGCAGCGTTTGTTTTTTTTTTTTTTTTTCCCTTTGTTGGGTATTTTCTTGTGAAGTTTTCATCATATCTACAAGGTCACTATGGTAGATGACCTAATTTGCATCTTCTCCCAAATAAATATTTTATTATAATCTTTTCTAATTGCAGCAGAAGTCAAAGAAGGGAAACTGAAAAATGAGTAATCGAAACTGCAATCCCTTGAACTAAACTCTCGACATCTTCAATGGAAAGAAGAATTACTCTGTCATTTCTACACCTGCTTTCATCTGCTCTGTGGGGTTCTTCCTGCTGCGAACACCCTAAAGGCTATTTCTCCTCTGAGTATGTAGATCTCTTTTTAAGCTGCCATCTTAAACACTTAACATTCTGTGCACTTGAGTGCACTTATCATTTGCTTTTTGCTGCAGCTATAAATAACATTAAGAGAATGTCAGTGTCTAGATGCCTTATCCACACATATGCAATGGGATCAGCAGGTTTTACAAAACATTTATCAACATAACATTTGGAGTTTTCACTCTGCTTTCCTTTGGAAAAACAAGTGCTGCTAAACATGGTTTTCTGTAGACAAAGTGGTAGTCAATTATTCAAATTACTTTAGGCTATAATAGTTGTACTAAGCATTGTTCATTTTATTAAATTAATGTTGAATGTTGTTAACATCTTAGATAGAGATACTTTAATTCATTGCTTAGGCAAAGACTTGTGAGTAAATATAACAAAGTAAACAAGATAAGGCTAATTTGTTGAAACGAAGTAAAAATATAGATAACTCGCTAAACTGATAAAGTGTTTCTTGAAGCTAAACAATTCTGTTGTAGCCCAGACTACACATTGTATAACGTAATCAGGTGCTAACGATTAACATATCAAAAACAATAAAAGAGCAGCCTTGCTGCTGTTTCTGTTAGTTTCAAAACCATAAAACATAAAAATGCAGAAAATGTTGCTTGCTATGGGGCAACTGAACACAGAATCATTTGCAAGACCCTTTCAGAACAAGCATTTTCTGTAGGGTAGAGGAAGGCAGAGTCTGTTCACAATGTATGTATGCTGCAAGCAGGAGAAGGAAAGAAATCTGAATATTGTCAGAAATCCTTCATCCTATATCCTGCCTAAAATGAAACTGCTATGCACCTGAAATCACATCCCCCCCTACCTCTCAAGATGCCATATTCAAAATTCAAATGATAAGCATGTTTTTCAATACTGAAGTTCAACTAGAGGGTACGGAAAGCCCCATCTTAAAGCAAATAATACATTCCATAAGTTACTCTAACTTATCTAGGTACAAGATGTTTCCATCTTTACTCAGATGGTAGCACATTATGTCTAGAGAGCTGCCTACTGAAGTCAACCAATCCCTGCTGAAAAAAAATGTAACAGCTTTAATCAAATGTTCTGCCCAGCAGAACATTTACAGATGTTTCTATAATCCAAAATAAAACCAGTCTGTGATTTGAAAGGGGCTTTCAGAAAACGCCTCCCACAGATTACCTTTGCTTACACAATAAAGTAATTTCTTCCTGAGCAGGAACCAAGCTTTCTTGGAATCTTAGTATTGCTACTCTACTGTTTTGCAAAGAATACAAGACCTGAAGAAGCAATGAGATTTCCATTTTCCTGAAAGATGACATTCTCAGCAGCATAAAGAAGAGTGAAGATTGATAATATTGAATATGTAAGAAAATAGCTGACACTGCCTCCTCTTCCCAAAGGAATAAACGAGCATCATATTTTCAGTTTTTTTTCCTCCAGAATTCAATCCATCCAACAGAGGTTTACAGCCTTCAATATCTAATCTTCTGAGTAACAATAATAAATATTTTTAAATATACATTTAAATATATATTTAGAAATTGCAGCAGCCCATGTTGAAAAAGTTCTAAAATATGGAAGAGCTGAACAGCAAAAATCATGTTATGAAGTATTCTTTCTTTCTATTACACTGATGTTAATAGTAAAAATCTTTTAATAATGCTTTTAGTAATGCTGTTATTCAAATAGTATAGCTTTCACCTCAGAAATAATCCAATAATAAATTTTATTTTCATGTAGCTATATTTTCATGTATGGGGACACTAATTCTATTCATATTTAAAACAAATAATAATAATTCTGTATTCATTCAAACACCGTAGTCAGTTTCCTTCATTTTCCTCTCAATTAAGGTTAAGACCACCTATTGATTATTTCACTTGACCAGGATTGCTAAGTAGTTTTAATATTTATTTGAAATTATGCATTCATGTGTAGCTGATAAGAAAAATGTGATTCAAGATCAAGTATCTAGAACAGATTACCCTGGAATTTTATCACATCATTTTATCAGAATATCCTGGCTGATTTTATCAACAGACACAGTATTGTGAAAGAAATGAGAATGATAAAAGCCACTCCCATAAGAAGCAAGAGAAGAACAGACTCTAATGAAGCAAAGCAATGGTGACACTCTGCAAATGTATCCATCTGAGCAAGTTCCTTTACAGTAATATAAAGATATAGACAAGCATTATAGGATCTTATTATAAAACAGTCTTTCAATGCAAAAAGAAAAATAATATCTGGGGAACTAGTGAATCCCACTTTTATTTATTAACTCTACAAGAATTTGGGCACAAACAGCTATGTTAATTTTATATAATAATTCATCTTCTGATAGATGATAATATATTTACATCTTTTTGGTCTTATTTAAAATTCCCATGCAAGCAACAGGAACAATAAGCCAAGGCTTTCCCTTTCTACCAGAATCACTTTTTTTGCTGTTTATAAAACATTGACACAAATACTTCAGTTAGTACACTGGGAAAGTATATTTCAGAAAGCAATATCTGAAAAGTAGAAAAACATGTAATGAGAAATAGAAGTCCTGCTACCAGTAAATTTTGTTGTAGGGAGCACTGTAGGGAATAACAATAACCACTTTTGGTGAGAAGAGATATAAATAAGAAAGTATCAATATGATAAGGGCACACTCTGCAAGTAAAATCCTATGGCAGGAAACAGCACTAGAAAATTAAATTTATTCTAGAGTTGAGGGATATTCTCCAGAGAAAACATGTGAGTATCAGTGTTTCCACAAATGAATTTGTTATTCTTAATTCCTCCATATCTGTTTAATCAATCTCAGATTGGGAAACAGATTCCCAAACATTTCAGAAATGCAGGCTCTCAAAATAAACAGTAAAACTGAGGAAACCAAAATAAGCAGGAATCTTCTTGTGAACTTTTTGGTTACAATGTCCGTGAACTAATAGTTCTAAACTCACCACTGATGTTACATGGGGGGAAGTCATAGTTTCAGTGAGTACATGGTAAAAAACCAAGCTTGAGGGGTGACCAATGTACATATCTTCCCTATATATATAAATTCTATTTTCATCAATGTGGACTGTTTGATTCTGTAAGACTCTTTCCACTGCTTCTGTCTTGGCACCCTCCAGACAAAAACAGGCAATGAACTGAATTAGTGTAACTGTGATTTACTTGGGGGGTGGAGGGGAAACCCGAGTCTTCTCTTTTTGGAAAGAATACACAGGTTAAACTACCTCTTGATATTGAATGTGTACATAACTGAGGGAAAACTAAATTATAAGGGTATAATGCTAGCTAGGAAGAAACATGAATAAACCCACTAAAATAGTTTTGGGGGAATCTGCTCTCCAACCATCATCTGCTGACATACCTTTTTCATTACCTAAAATTCATACTGCTGTTCAATACAGTTCCTACTTCATTGCAGTTTATACTCAAAAGCCAAGCAATTTAATTCTCAGAGCGCTGAGGAAGAAAGCATTACTAATGTTAATACTGTGACAGCTTATATAAATCATTTTCTGCTTCTGGGAGTCAAAACGGGCTTGTCAGTACTGGAGCACGTCGGTATTTACCAAACGACTCTACATCACACAGCACTTTATGAAGAGAACTACATCCATACAAATGGAAAACAAAAGGCTATCATTCTGATTTAGTACAGCTTTACTCTGATTTGCTTTGGAATAAATATTCAAACAAAAGTAAGGTAGTACAGATCCCAGTCTTCAAAATTTGTGTTTGCTTTTAGGTTAGTAGCAAAAATGGAAACATGTAGAAGCATTTCATACAGAGCAAGGACATGCAAGCAGGGTGGGCTGCCTGCCTTACACAGCTTACAGGGGAAAACCAAAAGGACCGCTGACTTTACATGGTAAACTTTTAAAAATAATATATGATTAATAATGTCAAAAAGCCAAGTACTCACATTTGTGACCATTTGAAGTCCTGCTGCTCAGGGTCAACATATTACCATAGAAAATCTCTTAAAGCATACTACTAAGAACAGGGGAAAAAGAACAATTCTAACATGCATTTGAGAGAAATTAAGTATAGAGGGCTAATGAAAATATACTATGTTTGAAATTAGGTCACAGCCTTAAAGCTGTGTGCTGGCTTCAAAAGGCAATCTCTGCAGAGAAAAAGAATCTGGACTCTGAAGAAAAGCAGATACCCAGTGTGTTGTCCAACACGACTTTGGCTAGGAAATCTTCACACACAAGAGCTTGTACGTGCAATCTGGATTGAGTCTCTCTCTTAGTAAATCTCATCCTGTTTAAAAATATTTGCATGAGGTTTACATCTGTAACTAAAAAACATGCCAACATAATGAAACAATCCTGGTACTTCTGTCCATTCATTCTCTGTCCTATAACTAAAACCTCACTTCCTGAGAACCAGAGCACTTCATATTCAAAACCAGAAAAGTACACTAAAGACATGTTGTAATTACTGTCCATAGAGCAAAAGCAGATTATTTCTTCAAATCTGCAGCCGGTAATTAAACACTGGATAGTGCCAATTTACTTGATGAAAGCATAATATCTTAAAGAGATATATGTATATGATTAAATATTAATTATTTTCTTTTCATAACATTTAGATAAGGTTAAGCATATATCACAGTCAGTATTTTGAAACAATCTTTCAAAAATATTTTCAGCAATTATCATAACTAGGTACAATTTAGGAGTCCATCAAGGGATACTTAATTGTTTTTAAATAATGAGTTAATCAACGTCTGCACATAATTAATAGTGAACAAAATCTGCAAGCAGTCAGCTGTATCCCATTAGTCTACACTGTCCTCATCTTTATCATCTGGTAATGAAAAAATGACATAGAAAACCTTAGAAAGATACAGAATTTTACAATGATTCCTTGTGCTATGTACTCCTTTAGAAGCAAAAAAAAAAAAAAAAAAAAAAAATCCAGAAAAGCCTTGTTCTCTCCCTCTTTCTGCTAAACTCTGACAAAAAAGTAGGAAAATATTAAAATAAGATCAAAGCACAATTTAATCAATTAACTAAGCACATCCATCAGACCAAGTTGCACAGAAAAAAGTAGAAGCAACCCCTCATATGTTTAAGATATGACAGTGGTAATGGGATATTTCCTATTCAATAGTAGGTCAATCATTTGGGCAGTCAGTTAAAATGACAGCAACCTGGTTCAGTTCCATTCCTCTTGTCTGACTTCTCCTGGTGTCCCAAGAGACTCAGCCCTGGATCAGCAGTTGCATCTTGTGCAGGAGGGAAAATCATGGTCCCTCTTTGCCTGAAATTCTCTTAAATTCTGCCCAGAACACAAAGACTCAAACAGGGCCAGAGAGAGCATAAAAGAGTGAGGATGAAATGAAAAAATATACTGACTTATACTCTCGGGTAATAAAATGAGTTTCATCTTTCTGTGAATTTTTCAGAAAAACTTGTTTCCCAGGTTAGTAGGGGAAGGTGAGAGCAAAAGGGATACACATTCCTTAGAAACTTAAAAAACCCTTCAGTAACAGGTTTTGCACCTTATTCACCTACTCCACTGCTCTCTTCTTCTAACTGCTGTAATTTCTCCGCCTGCTGAATTTTACGGAGTTCTTGTGTGGACTTCTGGGGCACACAGAAAGGATAGACTTATTTTAACCAGATTTCAGAGACACTTACCTGAGATATATACACACACACGCACGAAATCCAAAACACCACACACAACAAAAAGCGCAGAAAGAACCCTCATATTCCTCCTCTTTTGAATATACATTCTAATGGGAGCATTCAATTTTTAATCGAAAAAACCCCAACAAAACAACCCAGAAATCTGAAGGTCTGCTGCCCTCTTACTGGGAAGACACTACAGTTATCACACTTTAATAGGCATCCAGATTCCTGCTAATCCATTTCTTCACAGCCCTGTTGGAACACACAGTTCCAGACAGATTTTTTTGTCAGTAAAAACAGAAGGAATATTTTAAATAATCAAAGCCAAACTTTGAAATGCATCGTTCTCCCACTCCCAACACACATTACAAATCAATACTCATTCTGTGTATTTTTTCTGGCACATCCTCTGCACAGGGTTCAAACAGCTTTTAATGAATCCTGCTCTCTATACTTATTCACTGTGGCTTTCTTTGTATTGCCAGAAAGGGCCACAAGAAAGAAAATTACAGCAGACAAAAATGTAAGGTGTGCTAGAATGAGATAAGTTACTTTCAGAAAAGTAATTTCAATTATTACTAACAGTCTGTGCCAATGCTTCTCCGTAGGCTTCAAAGAGTACTTGTAAGAGCAAAGACAACATTTTTCCCACTGTCAGCAACTGTAGGAGTTAGCAACTGTGCAGGAATTAGCTGATATGAACCACCATAGAGATGAAAATAGCATTTATACTGGGAGTGCAAAAGAAAATGAGATGATCTGTTACCTAAATTAGTTGAATTAAATTTTCATCAGCCTCACTGAATATTAATCACCCACACAGTTTGTGTTCATATTGCAATGAAAATCTTCTCCAGTTCTCATAGCATGTCTACCTCAAATCCCTTTCCTTTTACATCTATTTAGAATTGTATAACCTGAATCAAGATTTTTAATTCTAAACACATGAGTTATTCCAAACGAAAAAGTATTGATATAACAACAGTGAGTATACTCTAGTAATTATTATTCTAATTTACCATTCAAACACTTCTTTCACATTAGATTTCTACAAGAAAAGCTAAACTCCAAGCATAAAAGTGTCTTCCTAAATACAAAGCTTTTGTTTTTTCTGCTTAATTAAAAAAAAAAAACACAAAAAAAAAGAGAACACTAAACAAACAAGCCAATCATTAAACAGCTTGTCCTTAGTGGTCAAATTTGAAGTTTGCAATACCTGAATAGTGCACCTTACAACTGGGAAATTCAATGGCATTTACATATTTGTTTAGTAATTTACAAATGGTGAAACAAAATATCACTGTGCAATTTTTTCATTTCCATAGGTTTATAACTGGTAGAAATTAGTAAGCAAGCATAAAAGAAGTTATTTATCACTCCTGCAGAAGAGACAGTATCTGAAAAGCAGAGCAGTGGCCCAAATGCTGATCAGAAACTATGCTCTGTTAAGGCCACTTTTTTTTTTTTTTTTTTTTTTTTTTTTTTTTTTTTTTTTTAACAGACTGAAAAAGAGGTTAGCTGGGTGTTTTTCTTCAAAGCTGAAATACATTTCTATGAGCTACTTTTCTTAATAAGCTCATTTGCTGAATAGATTTCATAGAATCAACTGATCAGGTTTGGAATATACCCAGTTCTTCCATAGTATCATCAGAAAGTAACATAACAGAAAATCTCATTTGCCTACACCACTTTAAAGCTAACTGGTTTTCCAGTCTGGGTAAGAATTAATTGTCTTCTATCATTGTTATATTTAAATGATGTATAATTATGCTTTCCTAACCTTTAATCACAAATTAGTCAATTAAGTCTTAGCACATCATGTTTCTTTAAAGCTCCTACATTCTTAAAAATACATATTCATTTCCCAACATATACCTCTTCACCTCATGTGTTTTCAGATATAACAAGGTGCCAGTTTCTAATCTAGCTCTCTGTTATGCTCCTGTAACAAATTTAATTGAAAACCCATGTTACAAGTGCTTCCACCTATCCGCAATTCACACACATTTTGGTTTTTTTAGTGCATCTTGCATTTTACACTTTACTTTTCTTCAGGATGCAGCAGAGCTGCTGGGCTACACCCCAGTTCATGTCAGGAATCTTAGGGAATTTTAAACTGCCCAGAATCAAGAGATGATCATTCCCTGCCATAAAGAAGTCTTCTTATACCATAAAGCCAAAATAGCTGTGCCTGGACCATCCTTTCTGTTCAGAATGTTCAAACAAAGATGACAGAACATTTCTTACAACCATAACAACCCTTCTGATATTATTAGAAACCAACACCATAGAAATGTGTCTTCATTTCCTCCATGGGCAGTGTGCCTTGTCCTGGTTTTGGCTGGGATAGTGTTAATTTTCTTCCTAGT